>NW_006408621.1:11107472-11124428 GCF_000296735.1 Chrysochloris asiatica
GTCAGGCGCACCTTAGTCCTCAAGTTGACATCTCTGTTCTTCAATACTTTAAAAAGTTCCTGTGCAGCAGATTTTCCCAGTGATAGTAAGGGTATTTTTAGCTACATCCACATTCCATTGGGTCAAATCTCTTTGGAATGGGCACAAATATGGAACTCTTGCAATCTGTTGACCAGATAGTTGTCATCAAATTTCTTGGCACAGATGAGTGAGCACCTCCAGTGCTGCATCAGTTTTTTGAAAAAATTTTCCTGGTATGTTGCTTCATGATAGGTGCAGGATCACAGGTCTGTTTGAACCACAAAGTCAGCGGTTCAAATTCAATAGTCACTACTGGGTCTCTATGAGTCAAAACTGACTCCATGGCACTTACCAACAACAACATAATGAATAAAAGTGTATATGTGCCTAAGATTTGCTGCGAAGCAGAAAACATGCTTGGATTACAAAAGGCAATGTTTATTGTTCATTCAGTACGTGATACCTTTGTATAGGAATGTCATTTCCCCCTGCCCCAAGGCCGTTTTTAAAACATCATAGTACAAAAGGACAAATGTTATATAATCCCACTTACATTTCTAGAATAGGCAAATACATAGAAACAGAACATAGATTAGTGGTTGCAGGAGCTGAAAATAAGAAATGGGAAGCTATTCCTAATGGTTACAGAGTTTCTGTTTGAGGTGATAAAAAGGTTTTGGAACTAAACCATGGTGATGGATGTACAATATTGTGAATATAATCAGTGCTACTGAATTGAACACTTCAAATGGTAAACATTCTGTTATATATATTTTATCACAATAAAATAAAATACAACAATAACAGAAAAAGACGCTGCCAAATATTGGACTCTATGTAATCCTCTAAATGATTCTGTAACAAAGAATTTTAAAAAATTAAAGCATTAAAACTTTAAGAATAGGAGTCGACTTCAAAAGTAGGCTGTCTTCCTGGTATAAATTTGAGGACTCTGGAAAATAATTTGGAAATAAGACTATGAGGCACTGAATTGGTCTTTTTACATAGCTGGATAGGCAGCAGGGAAACCTGGGTACCGTAACATAGCTGCGTGTTCTCTGAAACAGTTCACCTGTCATTTCTTATAGAAATAATTTCTCTTCTGGATAATTTATCAATGATATCTCACAGTTAGAATTTCATTGCTTACAAAGCTCAGTGATTCCCCACTTCTATAATGGTACATAAGGAGCTCTGGTAGCGTAGTGGTTACAAATCGGACTGCGAACCTTAAGGTCAGCGGTTCGAAACTATCAGCCGCTCCGCGGGAGAAAGATGAGGCTTTCTACTCCCGTAAAGATTTACACCCTTGGAAACACTAGTGTTTTCATTGACTGATTTTCAGAATTAGATTGCCAGACCTTTCTTCCTAGTCTGCCTTCTTCAAGAAGCTTTGCTGACCTTCCATGCATACGTCCTTGGTTTGAGTCTAGCCAATGCACCTTCTGCACAGCCACTATCTGTCAGTGAAGATTTGCATTTTGCTATGATGCATGGAAAGTCAGAATTCTATTACTGAACCACCTGAGTCTGTTGTTGTTGTTGTTGTTAGGTGCCATCGAGTCAGTACCAACTCAGCAGCCCATGCACAACAGAATGAAACACTGCCCGATCCTGGGCCAACCTCACAATTGTTGCCACACTTGAGTCTGTTGCTGCTGCTACTTGGCCAATCCATCTCGTTGGGAGTCTTCCTCTTTTTCTCTGACTCTCCACCTTACCAAACATGATATCCTTCTCCAGTGACTGGTCCCTCCTGATGATATGTCTGAAGTTTGAGAGTCGAATTTGGCCATCCTGGCCTCTAAAGAGCACTCTGGTTGCACTTCTTCCAACACAGATCTTTTTGTTCTTTTGGCAGTCCATGGCACTTTTAATATTCTCCTCCAATACCATAACTCAAAAAAATATATTAAATGACAACTCGATGCACAGTGTGATTTTATGGTGGTACTTATCTCCTACTTTGCCAAAGCACTAGGGAACATCTTACTTATATCCATCAAATTGTATTTTAGTATTCAAGAAGTTACCTGAAACTACGAAGGTAACTCAAAAATGATCCACACTCTGTTTATATTAAAACTTCCATCCACGTTCGGGGCCAATGACAACACAACATTGAGCATGCATGCGAAATGATTCTGTCAAATAGATGAGTGAGTGGATTATGTGGCAAATCATCCATGACTCTGCCTGTGACATAACACACAACAGAGTTGAGTTTCAAAAAGTTTGTGTGAGATGGGTACTGAAACAACTCACAGAAGAGCATAAAGAGAAGTGTTTGGACATCTGTGAAGAAAACTTGAACTGATACTTGAAGGAAGATAAAAGTATTTTTAAAACATCGTTACATGGATTCATTACTACAAGCCTGAGAGTGAGTGACAGAGTATGGAATGGAAACAGCCTCCATGGCTGACCAAAACAATAGTTCAAAAATCAGCCATCAGCTGGAAAATTGATGCTTGCAGTTTTCTGGGATTCTCAACGGCCATTATTGGAACACTGTCAGGAAGAAAGTGATCCTAACAGTGAGATGCTTACTGAAGAGCTGAAGCCTAAACTTCAGATTAAAAGCAGAGGACTGCTAAGCAAGGATGTTGTGATCTTGCATGACAATGCACATCCTCACACCTCTGCCTACACTGTTGGACACTCTGCAAAAACTTCCTTTGGAAGTGTTATAGCACCCTTCCTACAGTTCTAATCAGACTTTCACCTGTTTGGTCTCCTAAAAGGAGCCCTTCTAGGAGGAAGATTCACCTCTGATGAAGAAATGAAAACAGCGGTGTAGTCATGGCTCACAGCTCAGCCTAAAACATTTTTTAATAAGGGAATACGAAAGCTTGTTGACAGATGGACAAAGTGTATTAAAAAGCAAAGAGATTATGTTGAAAAATGATGTATTTGTCTTTTCTAGAAGTCGATTAAAATAAATTCTACAGCCAAAGTGCGGATAAGTTTTGACTCACCCTCATAAGGTTATCGTGGTGAAGTGTTTTTCATGCCTCAGAAGAAAAGAATCTTCTATTCTTTAAATGTACACTTTGGAGATATTAGCAATGACATTGCCAGTATATAAGTCAGGACCTAAGTACCCTTTTGTAAATAATTGAAATCAGCAGTGTGGCCAAAGTCAATCTCAACATGGAACATTACAGATAAGTGGGAAGAGTAGGAACAGTGAAACTTCCTTTCACTCATTTTCTCTTTCTACCTCCCACCCATATCCACCTGAGCTCTAGGACTCTCTTCTTGTAAGCCCAGGCCTGGCTGATGTAAATGAAAACAACATCTCCTTACTTTCTTTCACTAAGACCAACTGAGCTTATTATATAATATCAGCGCTTGTTCCAAGAAAACCAAGATCAATCTCAAAAAGCAGTCGTCTGAACTTGGCAGACACTCGTGTGGGAAAGTCTTTAAACAAAAACAAATTTGTTGATGTACTGGGACGAGAAACTCAGAGAACAGATAAAATGTTCCATGAGCCAACTCTGCCCTCAGCTTCAGCATTCACACTTTTCTCAGCCAACAATCTCTGTCCTGCTCTGTGGATGAAGCCAGCTCATCAGCTTGTCATGATAACTCCAAATGCTCTTACCAATGAGCCAAAGGAACACCGAAACAATCAAGGAGAGGTTCCTTAATTGTAGGGTATGGTGCATAAAGAAAACACCTGATCAACAAAAAAGGATGAAGAGCATCTCAAATTATTACTTGGAGATGGTGTCTGTGCTTCCAGTATCAACCAGTTTTTTTCTGTCTTTGTTACAGTGAAATGACAACATGATAGAACTTGCTGAGTTTAGCTTCAAAATAGAAATGCAAATAAAGATTAGGGTTCCCAGAGGAAGTTGCTTTTCCTTTCCCAAGTAACAAGCAAAAGAGATAGGGAAAACAAAGTTCTAGAGAGCAAAAAAGTAAGATCCTTAGGCAAGGGACAGCTAGCTATATTTATTACTAAGGAAAAGAGATATTATTAAGAAAAGTGGTCAAGCCACAGAGGACTAGAGTGGAGAGTGAAGCGTCCAGCTGATAAGAAGAGAGGGCATATGCATAAGAACACCCACACTTGCAGATAATACCCACTTGACCTGGCTTCAATGACTGGATGATCAGAGTTCAACTAGAAGAAGAAAGAAGAGGAAAAAAAGAGTAATCTGGTAAAATTTGATGAAGTTGACCGACACCTATGGATGCAGTAGCTCTGAAGAGGGAACAAATCTTTACAGTGAGGATCATTCCCACCCTCTCCATACACAGAGTAGACAGGGATGGGCAACTTGAACACTGACTATCCAAAATGGGAGGGGCTACAAAGGCAAAAAGTGACTGGCTTACAAGCTTTCAAGAGGGAGTCTAGATCCAGAGGGCACAGAGGAAGGTAGAATGTCCACTGAGTAGTATCCAATCTGTCTGGGCAGTACTGATGAAAGGAGATGGGGATAGGTCTCTTGTGGTACAATAGTTATCAGGACTGATTGTGAGGCTTGGAAATATAAAGATAGACATTTTGCAGCAAAAGGAGAGGAGTGATTGACTTTGCAGTCCAGAAGCGGAGGTCCCCGGGACCACCAAGAGAGAAGAGCGGAGTGCTGGACCCTACCCAGAGAAACAGTGATGTCAGAGATGGAGGCAGAGATGATGATGTGGAAAAATGGAACAGCTGGGGACTCTAGACCCAGAGAGGGAGAGGGGCTGTGTGCTGATGACTGAGGGGCAGGCTTACAAGGTATACCCTTTGGTTGGTTGATGGTGCATGGAGGGAATTGTAACCATGGCAATGAAATGATATACGATAGGATGAATGTAAAGCTACTGTTCTCCCATGTAAACTATCACATAATTCACAATAAAACATTATAAAAAATAAAAGAAAGGTGGGCTTTATAGGACAAAATCACCCAGAAAGTAGAGTGAATTCCTTTATACACAGTGGAAAGCACTTGAGGCTTATGTTGACCCAGGTAGACTGATTTATTATTCAGAAGGTAATCTAACCTCCTAGTATTTGTATCTGTTTCCACCTCTTCTTCCTCCATGGTTTCTCAGAGAAGAAGGGCTTAAAAATAGCATAGGAGGGAGGGATGTAGAAAAGATGCCAAGATGTCAAATAAGTTCTAAGCACATTGCTAAACATTTTTGGTATTGTGGATTTCCTTGATTTGGTTCTCTCAAGCGTTAGTAAAGTGAGCAGTCACTAAATGCTCAGCCACGACGTTTAGTGACTGCTCACAAGATTGTCTGAGGAAGGCAAGTGAAGAAATAAACAATGACTAACAGCCTAATAATCCTAGTGTGGTGCCTTGGGTTAATACACTGGACTGCAAAGTTATTTGAACAAGAAGGTCAGCAGTTCAAGCTCACTAGCTGCTCCTCGGAAACCATATACAGGGTTGTTGTGGGTTGGAACCGACTCAATATCAATTAACAACATAGCCTAACAGGGAGCCCTTATAGTATAGTGGGTTATATGCTGGACTGTGAACTGCACGGTCAGCAATTTGAATCCACCAGACACTCCAAGGGAAAAAGAGGAGGCTTTCTGCTCCCATAAAGATTTATATCCTCAGAAGCCCTATACAGGGTCGCTATGAGTCAGACCCCACACCACCACTAATATAGCATAACACAAGCTAAATTAACAAAAAACATAACTTTACTCTTCACAGAAGCAGAAAGCCTCATTTTCCTCCTATGGAATGGCTTGTGGTTTCAGACCAGAGACCTTGTGATTTGCAGTTTGGTGCTTATAGTATGGAGACACTGTGTTCAAAACAATATATTAAGAAAAAAAAAAAAAAAAAAGGAAAAAGATGATCTACTCCAAAAATAGGCAGGGCATATACACAGGAAATGAATCAGAATAGAAACACAAATAGCTAATACATAAATTAAATCACTTGGCTTAATAATTAAAGGAATGTAAATTAAAATAACAAAATGCAACTTTTTGTGAAGCAAAGTTTGCTAATACCTGGTATTGGTGAGTTTTCAGAAAAATGGTTAATTTTATTAACTAATGGTGGTGATACTTGGTTATGTGCTGCAGAGTTAGTTCCCATTCATTGCAACCCTGTATAGGGGCTACTAACCCGAAGGTCAGCAGTTCAAAACTAGCAGCCATTCCATAGGAGAAAATGAGGGTTTCTGCTCCCATAAAGAATTCCAGCCTCGGAAACTCTATGCAGGGTCGCTATGAATGGAAAATGACTCCACAGCACACTACCACCATCACCATAGGGTTTCCAAGACTGTAAATCTTTACAGGAGTCGAAAGCCTCATCTTTCTCCAGCGGAGGGTTAGTAATTTCAAACTGCTGACCTTGGGGTTAGCAGCCTGACTTTTAACCCACTAAGCTACCAATTTCTTAAGATGGGAGTTTAAACTGAAATATATTGTTTAGAGAGTAACTAGACAACATTGATCAAACTAAATTTATTAAAATTAGATTATTTACCAAAACAAAATCATCCTATCTTTAGGAACATATCATCTTGGAATACACAACTGCTATTCAGAGACCGTAACCAACAAAGATGGAGTCCTGATGTGGCACTATAGAGTAAGCACTAGACCACAGGTCGGTTTGAACCTCAAGTTGATGTTTTGGAAAAACTGGCATGTTGCACAATTGTTATTGTCTTGAATATCCAACACATCACTTATTAGTTCAAACCCTCCAGTTGCTCATATGCAGGGTTGCCAGGTGTCGGAACAGACTCAATGGCACTTAACAAAAACAACACAACATAGATAAGTGAGAAAAAATGAAACAGAGCAGAATCCTGGAAACCAGTAAAGGTTCGAGAAGTGGATAGACTACCTACTGTGAGAAGAAGCTGACCAAGGGCAGCAGAAGAAGGAGACTAACTAGTGGACAGACTGCAAGCCAGACGTGGTGTGGCCATCTTTAACATTGTGACCAGTTTTAGAGAGGCAGACAGATGGCACAGATTCACATGGGCAACGGAAATGATGGGATTCCTACTTGCTCTCAATCCTCATCTACTGCCACTATGGACCCTGCTCTCTGGGAGTTCTGAAATGCCAGGTTTAAGCCAATGTAATGAGGGTACTTGTTGCACCACCTTGGCGCCTATATTCTGGCAGGCTCTGTGCCAAATCCACAGAACCCACAGAGCTTCCAGGCCAGAATTAGACTAGCAGGAACCTTCATAATCAGCCACCCTGCCCTCAGGGCCCCTCTAGTTTTGACAGACACTGAAACTAGCAACCTGAAGGGCTTCACTAACTACTTCTGGATTGGGTGCCTTGAATATAGACAACACCTAAGCCTATAGGAACCCCTTATAGGGATGGGAACTCAGCCCTTATATCCCTCCTCCACTTGCCTCATGAATTCCTTGGCTGGCAGAAGGCCCCCAGAGTTTTCTCCTCTCTGGGTCTAACAACTGTATTCATTTTTGTTTTTTGCTTGTTTATTTTTCCTTTCATATTTTTCATTCTTTCTTCTCTTTCTTCCTCTCTTTCACTTCACTTGGTTTTTATCCTTCCTATCTCAAATTTTGTTTTTTCTTTTCTTCTGTTTCTCATTTCTACACTTTCTCCTTTTTTTCTCTCTAGATTTTCCTTTACTACATTCTGGTCCTTTATCTTTTCATCTTCCCTCTCTTTGTTTTTTAAAGTGGTTTGTTTTCTTTTGTTTCTCTTGTACAGCTTTATTTTCCTGTCTCTCTTTTCCCTTTTATTTATTATATTTTTTCCCTGTTGCTGCCAGTTTCTTTTTCTCCTTTATGATATTCTATTTTGGCTGTCTTTTACTTGTTCATTTGTTCTGTTTTGCGTTCCTTGGTGTCTTTTCTCCTCTTGCTTTAACTGATGGGAGACAGCAACTACGCCCATACAGCTCAGCCACAACCATACCCTCTTCAACGTCACCCACTGGGCAAGAGCCAATATCAACTCCTATACCACATGAGCAATGATAAAGATCAGCCAACACCAGCCAAACCCACCCTAAACTGAGCTGCATGAATTTTGAGTGGAACACATTACCCAGGTTTCTAGTCTCTAATCTCATCCACCAGTAGACAGTTGGTGAGCGCCTAAGAACACATTAACATACAACCATCAATTAGATACAAATACAACACCACAATGTCTTAAAGACAATAGAAAATTTTAGCTCATGAGGAAATAAGAGAAAATGCCTCAAACAAATCGTAAGATGCAGAGCCAAAAAACATTATTAGGAAAAAAGGTAATGGAACCACCTGAAAAATATAAAAAGACTAATTTTAGGAACCTGCAATAGATTGACAGAAAGATCAAGAAAATCAAGGAAAACACGGGGGGAAAAAAAAAACAACAACCAAAAAAAACCTTAAAAACAATTCAGGAAAACACTACAAGAATAAGCACACAAAATAAATGCAAAATGTGAAACAAAACCTGCAAATAGAAATCAAGAAGATTAATATTAAGATCTCGCTAAAAGGGCAAAGGAGTAGATTTGAATAAGTGTAAACCCAATTACTGACCTTGAAGATAAATCTCTCAATACTAGTAAGCTAGATTTTAAGACTCCCAATTTTATTATATATATATCTATTTCTATTCTCATGCCAATGCCCACTGTTTTGATTATGGTAGGTTTGTAGTAAATTTTGAAATTGGGACATGTGAGTCCTCCCAACTTTATTCTTCATCTTAAAGATTGTTTTGAGTCTTTGAGTTTTCTTTAGTTTTCATAAGAGTTTTAGGATCAGGCTGTAACTTCTGCATAAAACGCAGCTGGAATTTTGAAAGAGATTGCATTTAATCTTTAAGTGAATTTTGAAAGCATTCTTTTCTTAACAATAGAAAGTTTTCTGATCCATGGACATGGGACGTCTTTCCAATTATTTCATTCTTCTTGCATTTCTTTCAACAATATGTGATAATTTCAGAGTGCATGTTTTGCACTCCCATTCCCTCAGGAACTAGGTTCCCTCTTGAAAATTTGTAAGCCAGTCACTTCTTGCCTTTATAGCCCCCATTTTGGAGAAACAATGTCTAAGTTGCCCATTCCTGTCAACCCTGTGTATCAAGGGGGTAGGAATGATCCTCGCTGTAAAGATTCATTACCTCTTTTGAGCTACGGTTTCATTAACTTTTTATGCTACTATAAGTGGACTTTTTCACCATAATTTCATTTTTTAAATTTTTTTATATATTTACCTCACTGGAAACCCTATACAGGGTCACTATGAGTCAGAATCAACTTAATGTCATTGAACAATAACATCAGCAACAATCTTGTATCTTGTAAACTCACTTAACTCATATATTAGAGCTAATAGGTTTGAAGGTTTTCTTTAGAATTTTTTAGATACTAGATCATATTGTTTCCATATAGAGATTGTTTTACTTCCTCCTTTCCAATCTGTATGCTTTTTATTGCTTTTTCTTGCCTAATTGTCCTGGTTAGAACCTTCACTACAATGTTAAATACAAGTTAATATGTGTAACAAATGTTAAACAGGTAAAAGCAGATATTCTTGTCCTGTTCCTGATCTTAGATGTCTTGGTTTTTATCCAATATACAATAGCTGTCTTCTAATTGATGTGTTTGTAATATTTACATTTAATGTTAATTTTTTTTAATGTGGTTGGCTTTAAATTAATCTTTTTCTATATGTTTTCTATTTGTTCCATTAGGTCTTTGTTGCCTTTTCCCTCTTTTACTACTTTCTTTTGGACTGAGTATTTTTTGATTTTCCATTTTACCGGTTTTGTTGACATTCCTTATAACTTCGTCTTGTTTAACTGAGTGACTGCTTTAGTGCCTATAATACATATTTTTTAATGATTTTGGCCTCCCTGCGATAGATATTATACCACTCTACATATAGCATAAGAACTTATAACCAAACATATCCAATACTCATTTCCATTAATGCCCTGTGAATTATAAGATTTCCACTGTTGCTGGTAGGAGCAGATACTTTTCCTTGTCTTTTGTGAACTCTGAGGATTGTTTGCTATAATTCTTTTCGGTGTTTCTCCCTAATTTTGAGTATTTCTTACCTCACATGACCAGTGCACCTCATGTCATCCTTTTGTGTAGCTAGTATGTTTCATCTCAGAACAGGACTGGGTTGGCAAAGGACAGAGAGAGAGAGTGAAAGTCATCTCTTTTAACCGAAGTTTGAAATTTTATCACATTGTGTTCTTTGGATGCAGGTCAGTAAGTCCAGCCTACATCCAAGTAAAGAGCAATTAATCTCTTCCTTTCGATGTTACAAGTGTTAAATAATTTGTAGACATGTTTTAAAACCATCATATTTTGTTTCTCAACTTAAAATTTTCTGCTTAGTTGCCTGTTTTTCATATCAGACACTTTTCTGTTACCCGATGTCATTTTGTTGGTTGTTCATATATAAGAGAGGGGCATTAAAACTCTCATTGGAGGTGTTGTGTAAAAGGGCTTGTCTACTATGAGTTTTGTTTTATTGTTATTGTCTCATTAGGTTGTTTAAATGGAGATAGTCCAAAATATCTCCAATCTCTTCTTTAGGAATTGAAAACCAATATTTTAGGCCATGAAGGAAAAGAGTTGGGATGTCTTTTCCAGAGACTGTAATGACCTTTATTCTTTTCCAGTATGAGGCATGGCAAGTCAACAGGTAGCTGATAAGAGTGTAAGAAGCAGAGCGGCTCGGGACTCTAAACTCATGGAGGGAGAGGGTCTGTGTGCTGGCGGCCAGGAGGCAGGCTTGTAGAATGTGTCATTTAGCTGTTTGAATGATTATATATTCCTGAGTGTTTTGGTATGCATTCAGAAAAAACAAAAACAAACAAACAAAAAAACAACAGAGGGACTAGAAGCAAATGTGTTGAATGATGATGCATGGAGGAGATTGTAATCATTGCAATGAAACAAAATACGATAGGATGGATGATTGTAAAGCTGATGTTCTCCCATGTAAACTATTACTCACTTCACAATAAAAAACTTAAAAAAAAAGAGTGTGATAGGCAATCTGGATAGTTCTTAAATAGATTTTTGATCTATCATCCATATGCAATCTCTACTTTGAGCTCCACTTCCAGAGATGTCTAGTATCACCAATTCCTTAGTCTTTAGGAGATTCTTCCATGTAAATCTGGTGGATTTCTGCTTTCCTCACTGCTGGCTTAGTATTAACTTTTCTCAGGTATGCTAAGAATGTGCCACGTGTCTTAGGTCAGGTTTTCTAGAGAAGAAAAACCACTGGAACATACAAAGGTGAGTCAAAAGTTATCCACACCCCAGTTATATTAAATTGCATGTGCTCATCCACATCCACGACTGATGACAACATTGAATGTGCATGTGAAGTGATTCTGTCAAATAGACGAGTGACAGTGACTTCTGTGGAAATCAGTCATGGCTCTGCCTATGAGATAATCCAAGTCAGAGTTGAGTTTCGAAAAGTTTGTGCAAGATGGGTACAAAACACCTTATGGAAGAGCATAAACGGAAGCAAACAAAATTTGGACCGATACTAGAAGGAAGGTAAAAATTTCTTTAAAAAATCATTACTAAATTTAAAAAAAAAAAATCATTCCTGGTGATGAGACATGGATTCATCACTATGAGCCTGAGAGTAAACGGCAGAGGATGGAACGGAGGAAACATTCTCAATCACTGACCAAGAAAAAGTTCAAAAGTCAGCCATCAGCTGGAAAATTGATGCTTACAGTTTTCTGGGATTCTCAAGGACCAGTATAGGAACATGATCAGGAAAATGGTTCAACAATCAACAGTGTTCATTACAGTGAGATGCTCACTGAAGAACTGAAGCCTAATCAGCTGATTAACTACACAGTACTGCTGCTATTCAAGGATGGTTGGATCTTGCAGTTCAAACCCACGAGTCGCTCCTTAGAAACACTTATAGGGTCACTATGAATTGGAACTACTTAACACCAACAATAATCACCATCTCCTGGTGATTCATGGCAACCTTATATGTTACAAACTAGAACTGCTAGATAGAGTTCTGGCTTTGTTTTTGTTTTCTATAATCTTTACAGAAACAAACCGCCAGGCTTTTCTTTTGCAGTACCACTGGGAAGGTATGAGCCACCAGCCTTTAGGTTGTTGTTGTTAAGTGCCGTCAAGTTGGTTCTGACTTACAGCGACCCTGTCTAGGGTGTCCAAGGAGTGGCTGGTGGGTTTGAACCACCATCCTTGTGGTTAGCAGTCCAGTGCTTATCCTATAGCACCACACCATGAATATTTCTCATCTGAAGGATCATTAAAATGATCTAGTGTGCCAACAAGTCAGAATGGCCCCTCATTCAGGAAAGAGCTTCCCTCCTGTATTTGTTTTTAATGAGAGGGTCTCAGAACAGCATTAGAGAACTCAGACAGAAAATGTCTTCTGGGTGTTGCTAAGAGTTTCTATTAGTATGAAAGCAAAGGTCAGGGTGAGTAAAAATCCTCTCTTCTGGGCTGTTTCCTTACAAAGCAGTCATTGCTCCAAAAGCAGGGGACACTTTGTAGATGTAAGGGGCTATTTTTATCACTGCTGTCTTCTAAAGGAGAAAAACGCCAGATGCCTAACACCATCCTGCCATGAGAAGGCCTGTTTCAACATCGCTGTGTAGACTGGGGTTATAAAGTACCAGAAGGATTGTCTGAGTGGTGCCTGGCATAGAAAGAGGGACCTCGGGGAATGCACTTTCAGCTCCTATGAAGGACTTGATTCCAAGAACACATAGCCCAACTGATCAGGGGTTGTATGTGGCAAAGAGGACACTTGTATGCAGAAAACTTTTGCATTGAATTACCAAAAAGTAATGGATTAAGTAGTAGATAATAGAAAGCTGTTAAAAAGCCTGAAGAAGAACCTCTTGGCCTCTGCAGGCCCTACCAAGTAAAGCAGAAATAACATCCACCCAGACCACACAGATCATGTGACTGCAACAGCCCACTCCAAAGTGGTGGGGAGCGAGGAATGTTGTTGTTGGTACTCTGTCAGTCTGTTGTACTGAGATGGCTTTTGCGTTGCTGTGATTCTAGAAGCTAGTCATCAGTATTCCAATTATGAGCAAGGTTACCCATGGTGGAATAGTTTCAGCAGAGCTTCCAGATTAAGACAGACTGGAAAGAAAGGCCTGACCATCTACTTCTGAAAATCAGTCAAAGAAAACCTTATGAATAACATAGCACTGTATTTATTTTATTTGTTTAGGAAAATGAATATTTTCACTAATACTCTCTATGCCTGAAAATTATCCCTGGTTCCTTGATTCTTACAAGGAAAGGGGCAAACCATTTAAGAGAAAAAATGTCTTGGCCCTGAGAATAGTTTCTTACTTGTGCAGTCGGGGACAGTTTATTATGGGTCTGTTTAGTGTCTAGGTCAAGGGAGGGAAAGAATAAAATGCTGATCCAAGAAGCCATCTTGCTCTAAGGAGTGATGAAGTACATTTTTGTGTGCTGAGGCACCTTTCGGGTTAGATTTTCTTGCAGAAAAAGCCCAAATCGGCAGGTACAGGAATAGAACGGTTCACTGGGAGAAGATTATTAGTGAAACCAGAGGCTTATCTGGCCATGTGTCTCTGGGAGAGATGTACAAAGAGGGAGAACTAATCCACTCCAAAAAAGAAGAAAGGGACAGCGCTTTATCCTAATTTGATATATCACTCATATGGTGGGTGGGAAAGTTCTTTCAAGCTCCTTTGGCCTGGGCAGTAAATTATTCCTCATGTTTCTGGTTTGTGGTGGTCAGCGAGCAGTGGTGAGTCATCCCGTGACTCACAGCCGAATCATCGATGTGTATTTGGGGGCGCCCACTGGGTGCTTGGGTTCACACTGATAAGGAAAGCTGGCTTTTGTTGTGCCTGAGTCTTTTTCCGAGCTACGTGTTTTCTGTGTTTTCTTAGCTGCCCCAGTCATCCTGATGGTGTCATACCAGTCGAATGACAGACGCATATAACACTCTTGGAAACTAGACAGAGCATTACGCACTAGGGAACTTTTTAATGTACACCCACATGTTGAGCCCACTAACTATGTATTTCTAAAATCATTTTCCTTTTATCTTGCTTTCACAGAAGGAAGTTCTGTTTAGGGAAAGCGCCCTGTATTCTGCTGTTGAGGACCTCGGGCACGTCTCTAAGCTTCCCAGTGCCTCTGTTTCCTCATTTACTGTCTCCTCCCTTGATTTAATAGCAATACTTCATTCAGATTCAAACGAAGTCTAGAAAGTACAAACATCTGTCTCTCAAAGGGGCTTCTTGGGGCCTATCTCCCTCCACTCACAATACACCCACTGGAGAGTTCCCTAAGTGTGGCTGACTGCTTGAGCTGGATGTACAGGTGGTCTACACAATAGTCTGGCTCGAGCAAGAAATGGACTTCTGGGAACCTACAGTTTTCACCCAGGTACATTCATGTATTCAACAAACACATATTGAACACCTACTATGTTCCAAGAAACCTACTATGTACTGTGTTCTAAGCACTGAGGATACAATAATATTAAAACAGAAAATGTTTCTCCCCTCATGGAGCTTATATTTTAGTGTGAAAAAGTTTACATTAAACATCATCGATGAGTAAAAATTATAGAGGGCGATAAGAGCTATAGAAAAAACAGAGAGCAGGGTTAAGGGATAAGGTGCACTGGGTTTTGACTGGTACTGAACTTTTCCATTGGCAGATCAGGCTGGACTTCCACTGCAAAGATGACATTTGTACAAAGGCTTAAAGAAAGTGAGGGATACCTTAGGGAAGAGTCATCTCTGTAGAAGAAACAGGAATGTATATGGCATTCCATGAATAAACAAGTATGTATTTAACAATTCTTTTGTGGCTAGTTCTATACTATATGCTCTGGTGAGGCACTTCTTATCATGCAAGAAAGAGAAAGAGTTTATGGCCTAACTGGGAAGATAAACCTGAGAAAATTTAGATTGTATTTATTCTGGTTAGTTAAGATAAATAATGTAGACCTGATTCACATTGGGTGGTACAGTTAACATGCTCAACTGATCATTGAAAAGTTAAAGGTTCAAGTTTACCCAGAGGTAAACTTCTGAAAAATTATTCATCGAAAAATCTATGGAGTACTTTGACAAATGGGGTAGACAATGAGTTAGAATCAACTCATTGGCTATTGGTTCTGGTTTGCAGTCACATTATAATATGGTAGTGCCTGTGTGTAAGTGTATTAGATGTCAATATGCATAGGAATAGTTGGAGAAAGACTAATGATAAAATCCAGGTTGGAGTCAAAGTTCTAAGGATAAAGCCCTGTAAGCATATTGACGGGTACAGGACCTTAAATGTGTGCTTACTTCAGAACAGAAGGAAGATGAGGTCCTGTGATGGCTGATAAGTTTCACAAGCAGCGAAATAGACAATATGGCTGAGGCAGTGGGAATTATATAGACAGCAGGAGCAGATGAGGTCAGAGGGGTAGATAGAAGAGACCCTATATACTTACAGAGGTTTTGTAAGACTTCTGGCTTTTACTCTGGATGAAATGGCAAGTTATTGAAGGATTTTAAGTAGAGGAGTAGGAAGACCTAACATATTTTGCAATAAAAAATCAATAGTTCATTCTACTGAAGAATAAAATGGGGAGAAGTGGATTTGGAAGCACTTAAACCACTTAGGAGGCTGTGTTAATAATTGAGAGGAGAAATTACATTTTCTTGGACCAGTGTATTATGAAAGGTGGTTGAATTCTAGTTATAATTTGAATTATAAGTGGGATATGAGAAAAAAGAGAATTATTATGGGAGGTTTCAGGTTTGAGAGGCTTCTTTATAGTATATTGTGATTTGGGGGTTTATTATGAGGTTGAATATCCATATGCTTTATGACATTTTTCATAGGTCCATCTACAGTCTCTTTCACATATGTCATTCTCTGGTTGTTGTCTGTACTTGTTGATTCTCAGTCCACAGAACTTCCCTTAGGGTTATCTTTTTAAGTTTTCATTGCGAATTATGTGTTAAGTTTACATGGGTAAACCTTATCTTTACATTCATCCTATCGTACTTTGTTTCATTGCAGTGATTACAATCCCCTGCATGCATCATCAAACACCCAAAGGGTACACCCCACACGCCTGCCCCCCTAACCACCAGCACACAGCCCTTCTCCCTCCCCAAGTTCAGAGTCTGCAGCCGCTCCTTCTGTCCATGTCATTGACTCTGCCTTCATCCCTAGTGTCAATGCCTCTCCGAAGAGGGTCTCACAATTCACTTTTCTCCCTTCATGGTTCCAGGGATCTCTGCTCCTGGACTGCAAAATCAGCAGCTCCCCTCCTTTTGTTACCAAACATTTACATTTACCTTTCCAACACTCACTGTCAGACCTGATAACAATCATTCCCTATTGAACCACAGGAGTCCTTTCCCCCTCACCTTTTATCTACCCCATCCAGACAGGTTGGAAACAATTCAGTGGAAGTTCTACCTTTCCCTGTACCCTCTGGAGCTAGCTTCCCTATTGAAAGCTTGTAAGCCAGTCACTCCTTGCCTTTATAGTCCCCCCATTTTGGGTAGCCAATGTCTACGTTTCCCATCCCTGTTGACCCTGTGTACCAAGGGGGCGGGAATGATCCTCACTGTAGATATTTGTCCAGTCCTTTGTCATACTAAATCCACAAGCATAAGTCAAGTTCATCCACTGATAGTCAGTTACTCCTTTTTTTTTTTTCATCTTCTTTCTTCTTCTAGTCATGTTCTGAACAACAGCCATTGATGCCAGGTCAAATGGGTACTCTCTGCAAGTGTGGGTGTTCTTGTGCATCTCCCTTCGCTTCATATCAGCTGTATGTTTCACAATCTGTTCTAGTCCTCTGGGGCCATGTCCCTGCCCCTGGGCCCAGGAGTCCCCAGGTCTCATCATACTGCTGGTTAACCAGGTCTCAATCCAGGTTAACATGAGTCTATTGAATGTGGTCGGACTTAGT
>NW_006408621.1:11124923-11125804 GCF_000296735.1 Chrysochloris asiatica
TCTTCTCTCTCCCCTTCAATTGTCTATTTTACAATAGTAGGCCAAGGGAAATCATGATTCAAAAGACAGCCAAGGATCTTAACATCATAGCCCCACTTTTACCCATTCAAACCATGCTTCAATGTTTGTATCCATGAGCCCTGTTGTTCCTGTTGTAAATAACGTTTGTGCTCAGATCGTTCGTTATTTACCTCTGTCCATTTTGCCCATGTAAATTTGCCTAGCTATTCTCCCATCTTCCTTATTTTTCCTTTCCCCTTCCACTTCTAGTGTATTGTCTGCCCTCCAGCATCTAACTACCCTGTGCCTATTCCCTACCCTGTGTTCCACCTTCCCCTCACCCCACCCCATACATCTGGTAACCAACCAAAAATAAATAAATAAACAAACAAATAAATAAAAGATAATTTCCCCCCTTTTAGTGTGGGTGCTTTTCTTAATCATTTACAATAATGGATCTATGCCATATTTCTCCTTTTGTGACTGACTAATTTCACTGAGCATAATGCCCTCAAGGTTCATCCATGTTATGGATGGCTCACTACTTCCTTGTTATTCTTCAGGGTAGCATAGTATTCCATAGTGTGTATGTACCAAAGTTTGTTTATACATTCTTCCATAGATGGGAACTTAGGATGTCTCCATATTTTTGCTATTGCAAATAGTGCTGCTATGAACATTGGTATGCATATATCTACTCATGTTATGGCTCATATTTCTTGTGGATAAATACCAAACAGAGGAACTGCTGGATCATAAGGTATCTCTATTTCCAAACTTCTGAGGAAGTGCCATATTGTTTTCCAGAGTGGTTGGACCATTTTGAAATCCCACCAGCAATGTAGGAGGGTCCCAGTCTCTCCACATCCTTGCCAACACTT
>NW_006408621.1:11130974-11132321 GCF_000296735.1 Chrysochloris asiatica
CTAACCTCAAGGTTGACAGTTTGAAACTACCGGACTTTCCACAGGAGAAAGGTGAGGCCTTCTGCTCCCGTAAAGATTTACAGTCTTGGAAAGCCTATGCAGGGTCACTATGAGTTGGAACCAACTCCACAGCATACCACAACTACCAGGTTGTATATAACAAAAAACATTACTATCATATATAACAAAAATCCCTGTCAGGTATAGCTACTGTTGTCTTTGTTGGATGTCATCAAGTTGGCTACAATTCATGGTGACCACATTTAGATCAGAACAAAATGTTGCCTGTCTCATACTATCTTCATGATCATTGGTGTTTTTTATTTCTTTATTGTGCTCCACAATGCCTGCCAACCTAGGTGGCTCATCTTCCAGTACTTTATCAGGCAGTGTTCTGTTGTGATACATATTTATTGGCTATTTATTACAAGCAGATTTCCAGGCCTTTCTTCCTTGTCTGTCTTATTCTAGAAGCTACTTATGTGTACAATATCTATTCGCTCTTCATTCTTTTTAACTTAATCCAAATTTTTGAATGGTCAGCCATGTGCTTAGCTCCAAGAAAACTATTCACCTCCTGTTCAGATAAGGATGGCTATGTGACACATACAGCTAACAAACTATAATTAGAAGTCTGCTAGCATATTGTGTTAGATATGTTGTGTGTATTTCTTCATATTCTCTCAACATCACCTGCTCTCAGCTACCTGCTCCGTTTCAACTGTTGCTGTGGTACAAATGCTATGCTAGCCTTATGAAGTCCTACTGCCTGAAGTCAACACCCAGAATTGACACTGGCTACTTCTGTTGTTGTTGTTGTTAAGTGCTGTTGAGTTGGTTATTATTCGTAATGACGCTGAATAGAGTTTCCAAGGAGTGGCTGGTGCGTTTGAACTGCTGGCCTTGTAGGTAGCTTATCCTACAGTGCTATGTCCACTCTCAAAATTCAGAGGAAGTATCATGTTTCCTGGTGTGATGATGTGAGATAAGCACTGAACTACTAACTACACACTCACCATCTGTTCCTCAAAAACCCTATACAGGTTCCTAGGAGGCAGAACAAATTTGATGGCACTTAACAACATCATCACATTCCTTGTAGTATATGAAGAGGCCAGGTAACCTAAATCAGTAAGGTAAAGGAGTTAATGTTCCAAGAGAATAACTTAGACCAATGAGAGACAGAAAATAGAAAAAAAAAAAAGAAAGAATAAATTATCTTTCCAATCTTCCATTCATTGACCATAAGGCATAATTTTTCCATATATACTGATGACATCTCACATGGCAAAGAGATACACTTATTCAAGCAACACTGTGTCTTTTTATGCCTTGTAAGGGAAAGGA
>NW_006408621.1:11133954-11136341 GCF_000296735.1 Chrysochloris asiatica
TCAAAATGAATGTCAGAAGAGACTCTGAAACTTGCTCTCCTGTATAGAGATGCTAAAGTAAATGGAAGAAACGAGGAGGCTCAAGAACTGAACAGAAATTTTCAAAGATCAGCTGGAGAAGACAATGTCAAATATTACAATGAAATGTGCAGAGATCTGGAATCAGAAAACCAAAAAGGAAGAACACACTCAGCATTTCTCAAGCTGGGGGAACTGAAGAAAAAATTCAAGCCTTGACTTTTTTTTTTTTTTAATGTTTTAGTCTGAATTATGTGATATTTACATGGTGGAACATTAGTTTTACATTCATCCTATCTTATATTATTTCATTGTTACAGTAACAATCCCCTCCATGCATCATCAACCAACCAAAGGGTATACACTACAAGCCTGTACCCTGGTCGTCAGCACACAGCCCCTCTCCCTCTCTGTGTCTAAAGTCCCCAACTGCTCCATATCTCCACATTATTGTCTCTGCCTCCATCTCAGGCATCACTGCTTCTCTGGGTAGGGTCCCGCTCTCTGCTCTTCCCCTTGATGGTCCCAGGGACCTCTGCTCCTAGACTGAAAAGTTAATCGCTCCCCTCCTCGCTACAAAATGTCTACCTTTACATTTCCAACCCTCACAAGCAGTCCTGACAATTATACCCAAGAGATGAGTGTGCATTTCATTTCATCAGCCCCGCCTTGACAGATTGTATACTACTCAGTGGAGATTCTACCTTCCTTCATGCCCATTGAATCTAGGTTCCCTCTTGAAAGCTTGTAAGCTAGTCACTTCTTGCCCTTGTGCCCCACCCAGCCCCCCATTTTGGGTGGACAATGTCGAAGTTGCCCATCCCTGTCTACTCTGTGTATGGAGGGAGTGGGTATGATCCTTGCTGTAAGGATTTGTTCCCTCTTTTTAGCTACTGCATCTATAGGTGTAGGTCAAGTTCATCAAATTGTATCTGATTACGCTTTTTTTCCTCTTCTTTCTTCTTCTGGTTGAGCTCTGATCATCCAGTCATTGAAGCCAGGGCAAGTGTGTATTATCTGCAAGTGTGGGTGTTCTTGTGCATATTCCCTCTCTTCTTATCAGCTGGACTAAGCCTCAAATTTTGTTATTGAAGAATTATTTGGGGGAAATTATTGAATGATACAGAAAGCATCAAAAGAAGATGGAAGGAATACACAGAGTCACTGTACCAAAAGGAAATGGTTAATGTTCAACCATTTTAAGAGGCGGCATATGGTCAAGAGTCATTGATATTGAAGGAAGAAGTCCAAGGAGCATTGAAGGAATTGGCCAAGAACATGGCTCCAGGAATTGATGGAATAAAAATTCAAGAAAGTGAGGTGGCACTGGAGGCAGTCACTCATCTATGCCAAGAAATTTGGAAGACAATTATCTGGCCAACTGATTGGAAGAGATCCGTATTTGTGCCCATTTCAAAGAGAGAGATCCAACAGAAATCGGAAATCATTGGACAATATCTTCGATATCCCATGAGAGTAAAATTTTATTAAATGTAATACAAAAACAGCTTCAAGCATACATTGACAGATAATTTCCAGAGGTTCAAGCTGAATTCAGAAGAGGACATGGAACAAGGGATATCATTGCTGATGTCCCGTGGATCTTGGCTGAAAGCAGAGAATAACAGAAAGATGTTTGCCTGTGCTTTATTGACTACGCAAAGGCTTTCGATTGTGTGGATTATGACAAGCTATGGACAACATTGTGACGTATGAGAATTATGGAACACTTAATTGTGCTCATGAGGAATCTGTACATGGACCAAGAGGCAGTTGTTTAAACAGAACATGGGAATACTGAATGGTTTAAAATTAAGAAAGGTGTGCGACAAGGTTGTATTCTTTCACCATGTTTATTCAACCTGTATGCTGAGCAAATAATCCGAGAAGCTGGGTTCTATGAATAAAAATGTGTCATCAGGATTGGAGGAAGGCTCATTAACAACCTGCAATATGCAGATGATACAATCTTGCTTGCTGAAAGTGAAGAGGATGTAAAATACTTACTGATGAAGATCAAAGGCCACAGCCTTTGGTTTGGATTGCATTTCAATTTAAAGAAAACAAAAATCCTCACCACTGAACTATTAAACCATATTCTTTCAACAGAGAAAAGACTGAAGTTGTCAAGGAGTTCATTCTTCTTGGATCAACTATCAACATGCATGGAAGTAGCAGTCAAGAAATCAAACAATGTATTGCATTAGGTAAATCTGCTGCACAAGACCTTTTTAAAATGTTGAAGAGCAAAGATGTCTGCTTGAAACCTAAGGTACTCCTGACCCAAGCCAGGGTATTTTCAATAGCCTCATATGCATGTGAAAGCTGGACAATGAATAAGGAAGACCATAGGAGAAATGATGCTTTTG
>NW_006408621.1:11136441-11142707 GCF_000296735.1 Chrysochloris asiatica
CGTCTCTCATACGTCGGACATATTGTCAGGAGGGACCAGTCGCTGGAGAAGGATATCATGTTTGGTAAGGTGGAGGATCAGCGAAAAAGAGGGAGAAACCCCCATTAAGATGGATTTGCAAAGTGACAACATCAATGGTCTCAAGAGTGGCAACAATTGTGAGGTTGGCCTAGGACTGGGTAGTGTTTTGTTCTGTTGTGCATAAGGTCACTAAGAGTTGGCACCAACTCGATGGCACCTAACAACAACACCATCTACAGACATTTTATGATATTTATGGAAAGGCTTCTTCAGTCACTTCGATGGCATGGGTTTGTATACCACCACTGTTACATTCTTTGGACTCCTGGTGTGGTGCTATAGGATCAGCACTGGACTGCAAACAACACAGTCAGGAGTTCAAACCCAACTGCTCCTAGAAACCCTATACAGGGTCACTATGAGTCGGAACCAACTTGACAACACTTAATAACAACAACAACAATGAGAAGGCTAAGAAAACCAGATACAGTGCTAAGCATGCAAGTCATATATCTTGGCTTCTCAGAGTGATTTGAGAACTAGCTCGAAGTCCCATATAATATACTGACAAGAAATCCAGTATTCCATTCTTAGGGCTCTGTTTTCTCTCCCCAAACATCTAAAAATCAAGCAGATTTTTACTGACTAAGGAAGTCTGCCAATTTTTCCTCCAAAGTGAGAAAAAGCCCCTGTGGGACGCCTTCACCCAGCTGATATTGTTCATCGTTCTTATAGATTTCCACATGTTTCCAAACTCCAACTCCTTTGAGATCACCATATTCCTCCAAAGAGAAGCAACTCAAGGCAATTTTACAATTCCACAATCTGAGCACCCTTAACTGGTTGTCTAGGCTCCCCGATCTCCTGAATGCCCAATGCTCCCAGAGGCACTGTACACAGAGCTGATTTAGCCATCTCTCCACGGTGAAACTTACAACAACGGGCCCCTGTCTAGTCTCAGCGGAGATACACTATGTTTTTGTCTCCAACGAAAGGAAATCATAAGAACGTTTTAGGTAACATAAAAATGAAAAGTCAACATGTTCCAGGGGAAAGTCAAAGAGCATGAATAAGTAGATTCAGGAAGCTAGTGAAGTAGTAAGCTTAAGAACAGATTAATTTTCCTTCAAAATGATATTTTGCTCATAATATCATTTTGGTCCAGAAGCTCTATTTGAGGCAAGGCTGACCAAATGTGGGATGGCCATGAATCAGACACCAGACAGACCTATCAGAGTGAGTCAGAAAATCATGGAAGATGCCACCATGGGTAAAATGAAAAGGATGTGGCAGAGGGTAAGTGTATTGCAGGCGGTAAATAACAAAGGCAAGACTCAAATCCATTATACCATGCTGGGGAATCTGGAAGTAGATTACAAGCAAAGGATATGGCAGAAGTTTCCATAGTCTGATGTTAAAAAACAAGGAAATGTAGTCAAGAAAAGTAGATCAAGTTCCAGAAAATCTATGGTTTATGGATGGGCCTGGTGTAAAGTGGGCACTAGAATCCTATAGTAAATAGTGGGGATCCAGCTATAAGTACTGGAGAGATAAACTAGGATATAATCCCTACCAACCTAGCAGTATCCAATTCCTTTAAGAACTAGAATAGTAGACAGAAAACCAGAGCATGAATAAGATTCAGGAGAATCTAAAAGTAGAATCTAAAGTAGAAAGGGAGAATCTAAACCTTCTAGATCCATACAGCTTACTGATTATATTAACATGATTTTACTATACTGTGGTCTTCATCAATATGACTTTATTATTTGAGAAAATTCTTGCCCAGGAATAAAATTTTATAGGACTATTTTATGTGAATATTAATTTTTTCATTCCTATAAATAGAATCAAATGATAGCTTACTTCCCAAGAATCTTTAAAACCTCTCACTTTAAAAGCCCTCATTTTTCTATGTCCACCAAACCTAAACTATATCATAATTCTTCCCCAATTCTAATCCAGACTTCATATTACAAGATCTTAAGCTAGATGGCAAAAGTTTACGAATATTCCAACGTTCGCTTCCCACCCTCTGAGACATTACCATCATTGTGATTGTTAGGTGCCCTTGAGTTGACTACAATTCATACAACCCTTTATGCATCATTTTCATAATCATTCTTATGTTTGAGGCCATTGTCACAGCCACTGGTTCAATCCATTTCATTTCAATCAATTTCACTTTCTACTTTACCAAGCATGATGTCCTTCTCCAGGGACTGGTCCCTTCTGACCACATGGCCAAAGTACTTGAGACAAAGTTTCTTCATCCTTGCTTCTAAGGAGCATTCTGGCTGTAGTTCTTCCAAAACATATTTGTTCATTCTTCTGGTAGCCCACGGTATATTTGATATTCTTTGCCAAAACCATAATTCAAAGGCATTAGTTCTTCTTCAGTCTTTGTCCCACTTTCACATGCATATGAAGTGATTGGAAATACCATGAGTTGGGTCAGACGCACCTTCAAAGTGACATCTTTCCTTTTTAACACTGTAAAGAGAGATCTTTTGCAGCAGATCTGCCCAGTGCAATACGTCATTTGAGTTCCTGGCTGCTGCTTCCATGGGCGTTGATTGTGGATCCATGGAAAATGAAATCCTTCACAACTTAAGTCTTTTCTCCATTTATCATGATGTTGCTTCTTGATCCCTTTGTGAGGATTTTCATTTTCTTTATGTTGAGGTGCAATCCATATTGAAGGCTCTAGTCTTTGATCTTCATCAGTAAGTGCTTCAAGTACCCTTAGCTTTCTGCAAGCAAGGTTGTGTCATCTTCATATTGCAGGTTGTTAATGAGTCTTACTCCAATCCCGAGACTACTTTGGTCTTCATATAATCCAGGTTATTTGCTCATCATACAGATTGAATAAATATGATGAAATGACACAACTATGACACACACCTTTTCTGGTTTTAAACCAGTATTCCCTTGTTCTCTTGGAACAACTGCCCCTTAGGCTATTGTCAGGTCCCTCAGGAGCATAATTAAGTGTTCTGGCATTCCTATTTTTTGCAATTTAGCCATAATTTGTTGAGATAATTAGGTACATCTAATGCAAAAGAGTAGTGTAATTATAACATCAACAAAAGCGACTTGGTCTTCAAATACATTGCACGTCTTCTCTAGTCATTTTTCAAATTCTATTTATATGAAATTAAGTTACAAAGCTTCAGATTTTAGATCATGTAAGTATTGTTTAGGATGAATTGAAGGAAGGCTACTCATACCTGTGATGGTAATACTAGGTGCATTTTCATGAATCCTTTTAAGTCTCTGACCGTATCTATTTGCAATAGGGCTTCAGACTGCTTGGAAATGATTCAGTCATGGCAGATGGAAATAAGGTAGTGTATGTGTTGCATAGCAATCAAATATGTTGGGCTGCAGATTTTGACTCAAGTAGGAAACAGGCAGTGGTGCTATGCTCAAAGATGGAAGCTAATTTTGCTGCTTTGAATGCATGCCAAGCATCATCTTTGAGTGGACATCACTGCCTGTTTCCTACTCAGGTCAAAATCCACTGTGCAATCAGTGTCAATTGGCACAAAATAGTTCACAAAAACCATGTTCCATATCCTACTTTGGTAAGCAGTGTCTAGGATCTTAAAGCTTATGAATGGCCATCGAAGGTACCACTATTGGTCTTTTCCCACCTGGAGCAAAGAAGAGTGGAGAAAATCAAAGACACATGAAAACAATTAGTACAAATGACTACTGGACCACATGAAACTCCGCATCCTTGATCAGATTCCACTGGATCATTCTTCGAAGAAGTACAGCCAGAATGTTCCTTAGAAGTGAAAATGGTGAGAGTTTTGTCTCCTGTTCTTTGGACATGTTATCAGAAGGGACCAGTCTCTGAAGGATATCTTGCTTGATAAGTAGTCAATAAGAAAATAAGAGAAAGACTAAAAAAGATGACTTATAAAGTGGCTGAGACAATGGGAAAACTCATAGGAAAACTTATGAGGATGGTACAAGACTGGGTAGTGTTTTGTTCTGTTGTACATTGGATTGCTATGAATCAGAACTGACTCTACAGTACCTAACAACAACAACAACAATAACCTCAATATTCTAAAAATGTTATTGCTTGGAACTTGATGAGTGTTGTCAAAGTGTTTAGAACATTTTTTCAACCCCACAGACATGTTTTGTCCAAAGATGGTTTATAGGTGACACTCAATGACTTGTATTAGATTTCAACATTAAAACCTTCTGGGTGCTACTTGCAAATTGAATAGGGATTTCTTACCCCAGTAAACTGATGCCTGCTTTCAGAACAGTGGCACCACTCAGTAGACATGTTGGCACATCAATCTGCCCTCTAGGAATTGTTACTCTTTGTCACAGATTGAATTGTGTCAACTTGGCTAGGTCATGATCCTCAACGGTTCAGCATTTCGTAATGATGTAATGTGGCAGTTATGTGATGATTCCCCATGCTATGATCTGATGCAATAAACCAATAAAAAGATTAAGAGTAGGGTGCAATAGCCCTAATCCCATCACAACTCTGATCCTATGTAAAGAAGTCTCCCAGGAGTGTGGCCTATAACATCTTTATCATACAAAGATAAAAGGAGAGAGTGTGAGCAGAGAAGAGGGACCTCTTATCACCAAGAAGGAAGAACCAAGAGTGAAGTGTGTCCTTTGGACCAGGGGTTCTAGATCCAGGAGGTGATTGATGCTGAGACATATGGAGACCACCAAGGAATGATGGGCCTACGGATGCTGAGAGGAGACAAGGACTTTTCCCCACAGCCAATAAAGAGAGAGAAATGCTTCCCCTATAACCAGTGCTCTGGAATCGTGACAGAATAAAGTTCTGTTTGTTAAAGTGGCCCACTTGTGGTATTTCTGTTATAGCAATACTGGACAGCTAAGACACTCTATAAGAACTATTGTTAAATAATATATTTCAAAAAGAATAACCAAGTCCTAACCCTCAAGGATATCAGCTTGAGGATTAAGGTGTGCCTGACCCAACCCATGGTATTTTCAATAACCTCATATGCATGTGAAAGCTGGACAGTGAATAAGGAAGATCATAGAAGAATTGATGCTTTTGAGTTGTGGTGTTGGAGGAGAATATTGGAAGTGTCATGGGCTGCCAAAAGAACCAATAGATCTGTTTTGGAAAAAGTGCAGCCAGAGAGCTCCTTGGAGGCCAGGATGGCCAAACTTCATCTCTCATACTTTGGACATGTTGTCAGGAGGGACCAGTCACTGGAGAAGGATCTCATGTTAGATAAGGTGGAGGGTCAGAGAAAAAGAGGGAGACCCCAAACGAGATGGATTGGCCAAGGGACAGCATCGATAGACTCAAGCATGGCAACGGTAGTGAGGTTGGCCCAGGATCAGGCAGTGTTTCGTTCTGCTGCACACAGGGTCGCTATCGATTCAATGGCACCTAACAACAACAACCCTCAAGGGGAATTTTGGCTTGTTTACTTCTCTCCTCATGCTTCTTCATTTCGTGCTTTATTTAAAAATAAAAAGAGGGAAAATCTTACATGATATGATTCAAGGAGTGCAGAAGAGTTAGACAATACCACCACAGCTATAGAATTCCGTTTTTCATTAAATTGGAAAGGTGGAAATCCTGAATAAAACTGTTTTAGGTATAATCCCAGCCTGTGAGAAATTTTAGGGGTAGGGGGAAGAGATCCTTTGCAGATATTTCTGGGACCTATACTATTAAAAATCACTAAAAATCAGATAAAGAAATTTTAAAATTTGGTAATTTGGCAAATTAACCCATTATATCTGATCCTGTGGACTCTTCAGATTAGAGATAGTCCTTGTCCTTTGGGTCCTGTTGACTCTTGACTGGGAAGTGGACAATCAACTCTGATCACCATCTTTCTCTTAGTATTGGTTTACACCACAGTGCTTAGGTGTGTGATTTCCTGAGTCTTAATACTGCTGTATTTGAAAAACAAACAAAACTTCATCATCAAGTCCATACAAACTCATGGCAATTCCACGTGTTACAGAGAACGGCTCATAGGGTTTTCTTGGCTGCAATCAATGTGGAAGCAACTTGCTAAACCTTTCTTCCATGGTGCCAATGGGTGAGTTCAAACCACCAATATTTAAGTTAGTGGTTGACCACAGAGTGCTGGCATCCCTCGGGGATCTTGCTGCTGGATATTATTGTTGGCTACCTCCAAGTAGGAGCTCTGGTAGCGTAGTGGTTACGAATCGGGCTGCGAACTGCAAAGTCAGCAGTTCGAAAC
>NW_006408621.1:11142902-11158454 GCF_000296735.1 Chrysochloris asiatica
GCTCCATAGGGTTTTCTTGGCTGTAATCCTATGGTTGCTGTTTGCCAGACCTATCTTATGTAGTCACTGAGTGGGTTCAAACAAGGTTAGCAGCCAATCACAAGCCACTTGCACCTCTGTTTTATATCCACTGTTAAATGATCTGTGTTTTACTTATGACGGCCATCATCAATTCATCCATTAAAAACAACAACAAAACCTGACAGCTGTTAGTGTGCTGTTTAGTCAGTTCTGTCTCACAGCAACCTTGAATAGGGTTTCCAAAGAGCAACGGGTGGGTTTGAACCCTTGACCTTGTGGTTAGCCATCCAGTACTTACCCTAAAGTACCACACCAGCACTTCTCACTTGCAGAGGTTGGATTCGATAATCCATTGCAATGGCCACACAGGACTCAGACAACGTACTCACAGTTACGGAATTTATTAAGGAAGTTAATAAGTTATAATGCATAGTCAGAAATGCTTAGGGCACAATTGTTCTAATCAGATGTTGATAAATGCCCATAGAACACACCACTCCACCCTAACTCTCAGCTTAAAGACACTTGCCTCTAGGCAAGCCAGCAAACCTAGTTTCCCCATTTAAGTGCCTGGAGACACCCCAGTCTACAAGCAAGCTTCCTGACCAAAATCACTCAGTTACTTGCTCCATAGACTGCGAAGTCCATTGCTCCATTGTGTGCTCTAGTTCTTGGTTCTGCTTCTGCAAATCCTCCACCACTCCTCCATTATCATTTTCTGTCCTTGGGTCAAGGAGGTTCAATGCACAGGGATCCTAGGATACAAAGGACACGCTCCACTCCTGGCTTTTCTGTGATGGTGGTGAGATCCTCCACCTGCTTCTAAGACGGCTGGTTTTAAACCCATGCTAGAGTTTCAAGTTTTTACAATTATAATTAATTCTGCTAGCATACACAACTGAATCAAATCATCCTATCATTATTTTCCCTCCATATTCTATTGCCCAGACCCAGCAGGGCAGAAACAATGTTTGGTGGTAGTTACAGACTATGACTAGAAAAAACATTAGATAATTCATAACACAGAAGTTATTTTTAAAATGAAACACTAAACCTACTGCCAACAAGTTGACTTGATTCTGATTCATGATTATCCCACGTGTTACAGAATAGAAATGTTCTATAGGGTTTTCCTGGCTGCAATCTTTACAGGTGTAGTTTGCCAAGTTTTTCTTCTGCAGTGCCATTGGGTGTTTTAAAATCATAGACTTCAAGGTTAGTTATTGTTGTTAAGTGCCATCAAGTCAGTTCTGACTCATAGCAACCCTGTATAGGATTTCCAAGGAGTGGCTGGTGAGCTTGAACCGCCAACCTTGAAGTTCAAACTGACATTGCAGTCCAGCGAATTAAACCATGTTGTTGTTGTTGTTGTTATGTGCCGTGGAGTCGGTTCCAACTCATAGCGACCCTGGTACAGGGTTTCCGAAGCTGTAAATCTTTACGGGAGCAGAAAACCTCATCTTTCTCCTGTGGAACAGCCGGTAGTTTCAAACCTCTGATCTTGCAGTTCGCAGTCCGATTCATAACCACTACGCTACCAGAGCTCCTCATTAAACCAGAGTGCAATGCAAATCATTTGCACCTCCCACAGACCAGGTGGAAATTGAAAAACAAAATAAGAATTTATTTAAAGCACTCATGTGAATAAGTGCTTTGCTCTTTGTCTTTGTTTCAATATATGTAAAAACCTGCAAAGAGATCAAATACCACATTCTCCTGCCAACTCTCAATTATAGAAAGATTGATTGATTATCCAGCTTTCTTGCTTTGACCGATGAGGGGAAAAATGATATAAGGCTGATATAACTGAAAGAAGACTGGCCAAACTAGAGAAGTCCTTATACCTTTTCTTTTTTCTTTTTTCACTTATACCTTTGTGCACTTGGGCAAATTACTGAGGCACTCTGAGGCTCAATTTGCTAGCTGGTTAAGAGACTGTCTACTCAACTGTGTTGCTGTGAAAGGCAAACAAGACAATGCCTGTTAAAGTTCTTGATACAAAAATGCTAGTGGCTATTAAGATCAAGATGTAATAAATATTTATGGATTTGGTGTTGACTGTCCTCAGTGGTGACTTCGAAATAATAAAACTGACCTGGCAAAGCCATTGTGAAGTTTAAGTAAGTGTTTGTAAACTATAAAACACGTTACAAATTTAACCAGCTTCCTTTTCCTTTATTATTATTATTTTGTTTGTTCTATGTGTTTTAAGATGTTATTGCTTCTTAGGAGTTTCACCTGTAATTGCTATTGTTAGTTGATGTTGGATTGGCTCCTACTCATCAAGACCTTAAATGTGGTGGTGGTGGTGGTGGTGGTGGTGGTTATGTGCCACGGAGTTGGTTCCAACTCATAGCAACCCTGTACAGGGTTTTCGAGGCTGTAAATCTTTATGGGAGCAGAAAGCCTCACCATTTTCCCCACAGAACAGCTGGTAGTTTTGAACTGCTGATCTTCTGGTTCGCAGCTCGATTCGTAATCACTACGCTACCAGAGCTCCTCGACCTTAAGTGTAAGAGAACAAAATGTTGCCCAGTTCAGCATCATCGTGATTGTCAGTATGCTTGAGTCCATTGTTGTTGTCACTGTGTACTGCCTTCCAAACTAGGTCACTCTTTGTCTAGTACTATATTAAACAATAGCTTTTTGTGATCCATAGGCTTTCATTGGCTAACTTTCAGAATGAGTTTGCCAGACCTTTATTTCTAGTCTGTCTTATTCTGGAAGCTCGGCTGAAATCTGTCCATCATGGGTGACATTGTTTCCAGCAACACAGCAACATACAAGTCACCACAGCATAATGAACTGATAGACAGCTTGTGCCACCTATGATTGGTGGTGGTGGTGGTGGTGATGTGCCGTGGAGTTGGTTCCGACTCCTAGGGACCCTGTACAGGGTTTCCGAGGCTGTAAATCTTTACGGGAGCAGAAAGCCTCATCTTTCTCCCGTGGAACAGCTGGTAGTTTCGAGCTGCTGACCTTGCAGTTCGCAGCCCGATTCGTAACCACTACACTACCAGAGCTCCTTGCCACCTATGATTAGGAAAGTGAAATTCAAATCAAGCAGCGTTTCTCTTAAGGAATCCTGAAAGAGTGGAAACTATGGCTAAAAACGAGATTTGACCTTTCAGTGAATTGATATCCTTCATTGTATGCATTTCTCCACCATCTTCACTGAAAATGGAGAGTCCTTTCCAGTTGCTTTTCCTCTCAGGAAGGTGTTATGAAGGAACTGGTGACTCAGTGGTAGATTTCTTGCTCTCCATGAGGGAGACTTGAGTTCAATTCCCAGCCACTGTATCTCAGGCATAACCACCATTCATCTGTCGCTGGAGCGTGCAGATTGCTGTAATACTGAACAAGTTTCAGTGAAACCTCCAGTCCAAGACAGACTGGGAAGACAGGTCCGGCAATGGACTGCTGAAAATCAGTCAACACCAATTGTGGATCACAACAATATGACCTGCAATCAATTATGGGGATGACATGAGACCAGGCATTGTTTTGTTCCAATGTGTGTGGGGTTGCCATGGGTTGGGGCTGACCGTATGGCAGGCTAGAAAGGAGTAATGAAACGGGGATTTTGAGCATCAAACAAACCAAACTTTAATTCCAGACTCCACCTTCAAATAGGGAAATTAATATCAACATTATAGGAAAAAAATAAAATATTTTTTGTAAAGTGTATGGTTCAAAACTGTTGGGCTTCCTTTCATCCTGAAGACCTACAACTGAAACCAACTTTAGTGTTGTGTTGATTTTTGATACAACATGCCTCAAGTTTTGATTACATCTGGACACATCTTCAAATCACATGTTCAAATTTTAACTCCTCCATTAAATAAAAAATTACTCAATCTCAGTTTTTCTACTATAAAACTTGAGATATAATGGAACCTGGCTCACAAGGTTGAGGAGAACAGATATGAAAGTGCATTTAAATGCTTTACCTGGCATCTGACACATAGTAAACATTGGCTAACAAAATCATAATAACAATAGCACTAACATTTCAGCCTTAATCTAACTCTCATCTTTGCAGTGAGATAGGTCAGTGGAAAAGATTAGGGTAGTTTGCCTTTTAAAAAAAAATTTTTTTTTTTTTTTTCCTGCTTAGGTTCATTTGGCTTTAGTTCACTCTCTTCCCAGGGCAGGTCTGTTTCAGTTCAGCTGCTGGCTGGAACATCTGGCCAAGTGCCCACCTTTGACGTTTTCTGTTTGTGGAGCCAACAGGGTGGGGAAATGGGGGGTTTGATCATCTTCACCACTGAGACACTGGAATCTGTTGAGTTAAACATTGCTCGGCTGTTACCATCTCCTCCCTTTCCTTCTCCCTTCCCGTGAATGAATCTGGAAAGAATGAACCTGAAGTCTATCTTGGACAGCTATAAAACCTTTATGGTACGTGGGCTGCTCCTCAAGGAGTGGGCATTAGCCTCTCTGTTGATTGCTGGAGTAAACAGAGCTCGCCAACGGATTCCCTAACTCAGGGTCAATGTCTGAGGGAGCAGAGCTCTTCGTGCCTGGCACCTGGTGGTGTGGACAGATCTGCTGGCAGCAATATGCCCCAATTAACTTTGATGACTGCATCATCAAAGTAATTGGGGTGTAAGTTCAGAGCTCACTGCTCCGGAGCCTTTTAATTCCCCAAGTAATATTCGTTCTGTGTTAGAAAAATCTCCAAGACTCTACTTTTGTCCACCCCTCTATACTTAGACAACATATTATGCAATATATGCATATATAAGGAGGGTGGTGACTCCACAAGATAAGCACTGGACTGTGGACCACAAGGTTGACGTTTGCAACCCACCAGCCACTTGCTGGGAGACAGATGAGGCTGTCTGCTCCCACAAAGATTTAAAGCCTTGGAAATCCTATACAGGACCACTATGAGTTGACCTACTTGATGGTACTTTACAAAAATATGTAGATATGTTGTTGTTATTGTTGCTAAGTGCAGTCTAGTCAGTTCCGACTCATAGCAATGCTGTATAGCATTTCCGAGTTTGAACCACCGACCTTGTGGTTCAAACTGACCTTGCAGCCCATTGTTCTATCCCACAGTGCCACACCAAGACTCTCTGTCTCTGGAGAGAGAGAGAGTCCCAGTGTGGTGCTTGGGGTAACGTGCTGGACCCCAAGTTCAGTTTCAACCACAAAGTCGGCAGTTCAAGCTCACCAACCACACCACAGAAACCCTATACAGAGTTGATATGGGTCGGAACCAACTAGAGGACAATTAACAATATAAAGCTCTGGTAGAGTAGTGGTTATGAATTAGGCTGCAAACTTTAAGGTCAGCAGTTTGAAACTACCAGCCGTTCCGTGGGAGATAGATGAGGCTCTGCTCCCGTAAAGATTTGCAGCCTCGGAAACCCTGTACAGGGTTGCTATGGGTTGGGAATGACTCAATGACACTTAACAACAACAACAACAATCAAATATGTATATATATTTATAAAATCACTGCCAATGAGTCAATTCTAACGACCTGATACAGGAATTTTAAGACTAAATCTTTATGGGAGTAGACAGCCTCTTCTGTGGAACTAATGGTGGTTTGAACCTCTGACCTTATGGTTAGCAGTCCAGTGCTTATCTTACAGCACCACCAGAGCTACATACATATAAAACAGAATATGTTATACAGTATGAAGTCCCTGGGTAGTACAAACAATTAACATGCTCATCTGCTAATAGAAAGGTTAGCAGTTCAAATCCACCCAGAGGTTTCTCAGAACAAAGGCTCTGTGATTATTTCTGAAAAATCAGCTATTAAAAATCCTGTAGTTAGGGTCATGGTTTTGTGGGACATCCCAGTTAATTGGCTTACTACCATGTTTAATGCTTCTGTTCTTCCTCCTAGTTTGTTGCATATAGTACCTGGGATCACACAAGCTTGCAAGCAGTCATCCAAGGCACAATGATTGGTCTCTAGTCACCCAGAGCAGAAGAGGAAGGAGAGTCAGAATAGGAGGAGGGTGTGGAATGTGTGGGGGAGTACCCCATGAGCAACTGCTTCCTTTACCATGAGATCAGAACTGAATGGTGCCTGGCTACCATTACTGAGCATTTTGATCAAAGATTCCAGAGAAAAATTCTCGTCAAAAGGGATAATATGCGGACAGAATTGTAAACTCTCATTGACTCTAGACTTTCTGGAGCCATAGAGGGGAGATGAACCCCAGAAACTATTCCCCTGAGATAATCTTTATATCTGAAGCCAAAGTTACCCCCTGAAATCTTCTTTAAAAAATATCTGAGCATTGTTCTTCTTTAAAAACTATAGGGAATAAAATTGACAACACCTCCAGTGATCAGATAGGAGTCTTAGGAGGCAACGAGTTTATGTCAATGAGGGAAGAACCCAGAAAAAGAGAGGGAGAATGGCCACACAATTTGAAGAATGTAATTGATGTCACTAAATTGCACATGCACAAACTGTTGGATTGGTGTATGTTTTCTGTGTATAGTCTCAACAATAAAAATATAATAAATTTTAAAGGAAAAAAAGGCCCTATAGAACACTCTTCTCTGACACATGAGTTGCCATGAGACAGAATAAAGTTAATGGCAACTGGATATGATGATGTGATGTATCAACATCAAATTTGCACTGTTTTTTTCTAAACTATTGCTTTCAGAAATAAACAACTAAAACGTGTACTCTTTCTTAGATTTACATGCTGTCTCTGGATTCAGACTTTGATCTTTCTCTGTTTCTTGTAGCATTTTATGTAGCATAAAATGCTACATCCCTGATGACTCCAGTTTCCAGACCCTTGGTGTATGGGCCAATTTTGAAAAATTCATGGCCCCATGTAACTATTGTTGATTGCTTATATTATATATTATATAACATATTCTTATATAATATTTTATTACATAAAATATTTGGTCTGGCCCAACAAAGGCAATTGCAGTTCCAGCCATCACATTAGGGGTGAGTTCATTTAATGTTTGACCACATATAGCAGGCTAATTTTTAAGTTGATAATTTTGTATGGCCCACGAATGATGTTAGAAATTTTGGCATGAAAAAGGTTCCCCACCCCAGGCTTACATAAAACTTTTCAATTTGTGATACCAGGTCTGCAACCCACCTGATTGTACAGGAAAGACAGGAACAAGTTAATTCACTTTGCTGGAGGTCACCATTATACTCCCTTCTTTCTGTCTCTATCCAGTGGCATCCAACAGTCATGCTTATTCTCAGTGGATCTTTCCTTACTCAGTTCTCCAAAGTCCTCTCCACTCATAGGCTTACCAAACTTTCTTAGCTTTATGGTATATCCTTACACTTGTACATTTCAGATTCCTGTAAACTCTGTCGACATCCAACAGCCAGATGATCATAATGATTGGTACATCTAGCCTGGATTCAGAATATAACCAGAGAAATCAGCTCAGAGTGCTAAGCTCCATTTTGTTAAGAAAAAAATCATGAACTTGAGAGGGTCAATATCTTATTTTAATCGTCTAATTAGTTCAGAAGTAGTTCCATTATTATTGTTGTTACTAGGTACCATCAAGTCGGCTCCATCTCATAGAAACCTTATACACAACAGAATGCACCCCAGTCCTGCACCATCCTCACAATTGTTGTTTCGCTTCAATCAATTGCTAATTGATTGCCAATCCATCTAGTTGTGGGTTTTCCACTCTTACGCTGACCCTCCACTTTACCAAGCATGATGTCTTTCTCCAGGGACTGGTCTCTCCTGATAACATGTCAGATGTATGAGAGATGAAATCTCTCACCACCCTGGCTTTTAAAAAAAGCACTCTGGCTGCACTTCTTCCAATACCAATTTTCTTGGTTCTTCTGGCAGTCCATGTTACTTTTAATATTTTTCTCCAACACTCAGTGCAAAAATAAGGATAGGAGAGAGAATATCAGAAAATCTTAAAGCCTCAGTAGCAAGAGGAGACACTTGGTTAGCAAAGGTACAAAGTACACTGAACATTTTATATCAAAAAGAAAGAAAAGTTACCTATGACCTCACCATCTGGAAGAAACTAATTATTTTTTTGGTCTTTTTCTGTGTGTAAGTACACATACTTTTTTTTTTTTTTTTTTTTAATTTGGAGCACACTATTCACATCACAGAGTCCTGGTGTGGCTCTGTAGATCGTTTTGAACTGCAAGGTCTGTTTGAATCTCAAGGTCAGAGGTTCAAAATCACTAGCCCTTTCTCAGCTTTATGGTATATCCTTATACTTGTACCTCAGAACCCCTATACAGTGTCACTATGAGTTGGAACCAACTCAACAGCACTTAACAACAACAACGATCTACACCATAGGAATCCTGGTGTTGTGTTGTAGCCCTGGACTAGTACCCGCAAGGTCAGCAGTTCAAACACACAACCCACTCCTTGAAAACTCTACAGAGGGTCGCTATGAGTTGAAACTGACTTGAGGGCACTTAACAACAATAACTACATTCACACCATTGGATAAGATGTTGTTTTCACTTAATAATGTGTTAAAAATATTTACTGTATAACATTCTTCTAAAACATGATTTTAAATTTTACATGACAGTAGGTTATATTGATACAGCATCCTTTTACTTTCCATCTATTTCTCCAGCACTATGAATAAAATGAATGTCTACCATCCCAATACAATATCCACTAGTTTATCCATGTCTGTACATAGATATTCTGCCTTCTCTACTGCCACAAAGAATAACTTTCCATCATTGATCTAAGACCAACACCTTCCCTTAGGTCCTGGGGCCTATCCTCTAAGGACACCCCATGGACTTCACTCTCACACCTGTCCTGACTCTTCACCATCATCAATTTTTCAAGCATGCTATAAGGCATCACATCTCAAAAAAAAAAAAAAATCATTCCTTATTCTTTAGTTCCCATCCAACTTCCACCTCATCTTTCTATATCTCTATTTACTACCTCCAATTCTACTCTTCCAATTCTTTCTAAAATATTAGCATCAAACTCATGACAAAAAGAAAGGCAAACAAGCCAATTTTAAAATATTGGGCAATGAATTTAAATAGAATTTCTCCAAAGAAGATATACTAGTGGCCAGAGGTCATTAGTCATTGTTGTTGTTGTTAATAAAACAGGAGTTACTGCTTAAAGAGCACTAAATACCCATACCAAGTAGATTTCACTTCCACTACATCAACATTGTTCTAACTGAGGCTACCTATGACTTCCACATAACCTAATGAAATGATGATTTCTCATTGTTCATCTTCCTCAACCTCTCAGCAGCATTTTACATAGTTGGTCATTGTCTCCTTCATTCAACTTTCAGGACACTGTCAGCTCCTACCCAGGCTTCTCTGCTATGTCCCCCATCTTCCTGGTCTCTAAATAGCAGGAAGCAGCGCTCTTCCTTTCTCTCTCTGCACTCATTCTGTAGGTCAGTGAGTCTTCACCCTGGTTCATATTAGAATCGCTTGGAGAGCTTTTAAAAACATCCAATGCCTAGGACCTTCATTAGGTGTGATTCGAATGTGCAGCCAGGGTTAAGAAGTAATGGCCTAGACTTTAGGTGATTTCATATAGTCCCATGACTTTAAATATTATCAATACAATGGCAATGCCCAGTATGTATCTTCAGCCTGATCTTTTCTCCTGAACTCCAGATTTGAATATCTACCTACCTACCTGACATTTCCACTTGGATCTATTAGGCATCTCAACTTCACATATTTAAAATCAAACTCTTGTTTTCCTTGCACCCAAAACCTGCTCTTTCTTTTATCTTCTGTATCTCAATAAACAGAATTCCCGATCTTCAAGTTGCCAAGCACAAAAACACTGACATCGCCTCTAAGACTTCCGTTTCCTTTGCATTTCATTTCAATCCATCAGCAGATTCTGGTGACTCTACTATCACAATATATCCAGGATTCAACCATTTCTCACTACCTCCATCATAATCACCCTAATCCAATTCATTATCATGTGTGATCTGAATGACTGGTATTGCCTCTGCATCTCCTATCTAGGCTATAGAAGCAGAAACCTTGAACTCAAAGTATTTTCTGATAAGGAGACTGGGAATTGGGTCTCCGTCTCACTCTTTCATCCCTTTTCCTTATCAGAGACGTCTTTGTTTCCTGTTCTGGGCACACAGGAACTTTCTCTGTCTCTTGCTTATGTGCATGCACATATGACACCTGGCCAATCCCACATACATGTGCTCCAGACAGAGAGGGAACAGATTTTCTCTTATGTCACAGCACGAGAGGGGTGTGATAAAACATCTGCCCTGCAGCAGCCATGAGAGGACACTTATTGGCTGTCAGAGACTGGTGTCCACAACTAAAGCTGACCTGCCTCTATCTCTTTTCTATGTGAATGAAGCATTATCCCATGCACTATTAAAGTGTGGAGTTTGTGTCTGTTATTGGCAACCTAGAACACAAGACTCCTAACTATTCTCACTGCATTTGCCCTTGTTCCCCTATTCTCAACATTGCTGCAAAGTGACACATTTTTAAAAGTATGTCAAGTTATGCTACTTCTCTACTCAAAACCCACCAGTGGCTTCCCATCAGACCCGAAAAAAACTCACAAGTCTTTCTTTGAGTAAGTAAAGTATTTCCCCACCTTAAAGTGGAGTTTTCGGACCTGCTGCTCTCTCCACAAAGATTGCTCTCTTGGATCTTTATAGGCCTCGCTCTTCACTTTCTTAAGAAGCTTGTACAAATGTCACCATATCAAAGAGACCGTCCCTGACCATCTGAGAAGCATTCTCTGTGCCCCCACACCACTGTCCTTCTTGGCATATTCAGGTATTTCCACACTAGAAGCTAAGCTTTGTACGAGAGAATTTTGTCAGTTTTGTTCATTGTAAAATTTTCCTGTCATATGGTAGACATTTGATGAATATCTGCAGAAGGAATCAAAAGTGAAGTTATGGTAAGCCAAGAGCTAGAAGACAGAACAATGTCAATTCAATTAAATCTTTTAGGAAGTGTATTAATTTCCTGGAGCTACCATAGCAAAGTACCACAAACTAGGTACCTTAAAAGAACTGAAATGTATTCTCTCACAGTTCTGGAGACTAGAAATCTGAATTTAGGGAGCCTACAGGGCCATTCTCTCTTCTAAGATTTCGGGGAAGCTTCATCCGTGTCTCATCCAGCTTCTCATATCCCCAAGCATTCTTTGGCTTATGGCAGCTTAACTCCGTTCTCTGCCTTCACATGGTGTCTTTCTTGTCAATCTGTCTCTATGTGTCTCTTCTCTTTTTATAAGAACATCAGTCATACTTCAGTATGACCTCATGTTAACTCATTACATCTGCAAAAATACTATTTCCAAATTAGGTCACATTCGCAAATACTGAGAGTTAGGACTTAAGCAGACCTTTTGGGGGAAGTTAACCCATAACAGGGATCTTAGAGGTTATTTACCATAACTCTATCATGTCATATTTGAGAAAACTGTCTCAGAAATATTAAAGGACTTACTAAGAAGACTTGCTGCTAGTTACTGGTAGAGACAAAACTAGAATGCTAGACTCTCAGACGACTACTATTCTTTCCAATAGATCACACCCGCACCCAGTGTCTCCCAATATAGTGCCCTTTTACTTTGTCATTCCTTAGGATAAACAACCGTAAAATAATGTCTACTTATACTATCACCATTACGCAAGATTATTGAAGTCAACTCAAATTTTAAAAATGGAGTCTTAATGAAAGTAAGAGGAATTTCAAAGACACTCCAATAAATAACTAAGCCTAAGATCAAATGGAAAATGGGACCACTTAATACACCTGCCTAATCCCAAATCTCAGCGGTCCAACCCACCAGCTGCTCCTGGGAAACCCTGTATATAGTCATTTTGAATCAGAATCTACACAACAGCATTTAACAACAACTTCCATTCCACACTAAAAGAACCACTATACTATATCCCTAATGCACCCGTTTTCTTTTATTGTTCCCATTAATAAGATAGGAAAACTGAGACCAAGATCAGAAGGAGATAATTTTCCAGAAAAACTGACACAGAAATACAATTTTAAAGTGCTTTATGGGTCATGATTAATGACACCAAGACATTTACTGGAGAAGAATAAATAAGGAGACATTTCATATCTAATAACCTGCCTTTTATCTCTAGTCACGTTAGATATTTAGTAAGTGTGAAGGGACAAAATATTAGGAAACAAGTCAAGCTGGGCTACAGGCACCAGATCTCAGAAGTTGGGTGAGTTTTTGTTTGTTTGTTTTAACCATTCATGTTCTGTTCATTTTCCCGTAGCAGCAAATCTGGCTCTGGGCCCAGATCCTACAGAGGAAGATGAACATGATAACCAATTGCACTCCTTCCTTTCCCCAAAGACGCATCCTTAGCTTCCTTTGACTAAATCAGAAGTGTGTTTTTCATTTGCAGTTAAAATAGGAGGAAGAGGAGAAAGAGAGAGAGATACACACTGAGACAGAGAGAGAGAGAGAGAGAGAGAGAGAAAGTAGTTTCTTTTAACTATTCCCCCTATTAAAAAAAAAAAAAAATTCACTTAAGAGAGCATTGTTAAGCAACAGCCATTTTTCAATTTGTCTATAAAAGTAGAATAATTTATTTTTCATTACAGAGAAAAGTTTTCATTTCTTCTAACACTACTTGAAACAGGTTCAAAGTGTTGAGAAATCAGTGCATGAATCAAAGACATAGCCAAGGAATCCTGTAAATTTCAGTGAAATCCTGTTTGCGGAAGATTTGCAGCGTTTTTCTTCTGTCCTTTTGAACTTGTTTCTGTTCTGCTGCTCTTGCAAAATATCTTTATATATAGTTTAAAACCTCTGACAGAGCAGTTCTCTTCATAGCTCATTGCAAATCATTCAGTTAGTAAGAAAATGTGCGGGTCGGTAGGGAAGGGAACTGGGTAATATTCCTATCAATATTGTTCTTTTTCTCCAAGATCTTGAAAAAGAAAATTTCAGACTTCTGTACCCAGGGATAGCTGTCCTTATGTGTTATAAAACCTAAATCTAACCTAAGCTCTTTGAACCTCTGAGGCCAACACATTTGATTATCCCAGGCCTTCTAACCATACTGGTCATTAAGATAGGCTATAAATAGGATCTGAAACCAAGAACGCAATGGAAATATGTAAGTAAGAGGATGAAGAAGATAGGACTAAGGGAAATAGATTTTGTTTTGACTTTGATTTCTCTTTTAATATGAAAGCCTTGGAGTTTTTAATCACCCAATCCTAGTCTACATCTGAAGGCTAATAATCTGGCCACCCAAGAAGACATCATAAAACATAACAAAATATGTGGTTACTGAATGGTCTCATAGGATTTGGTAGTATGTACACACACTAGCAGAGCTAGATTTCTCCATTTCGAATATCAAGAATAACCTTAACCCATCCTAAGACTTGTCAGCACTGCTTAAGAAGGTTCTTAGAGCCTCATCCCAAATTCAAGATCCTTTCCCTCTTTGAAATCCAAATGGGGAGCTAGTATCATTTGTCTAGAAAAGATATGTCTAGTAGTTAAACATTGGCATGACATCAATTCAAGTATTCAGTTGCTAGACACAGAAAAAGTTATTTGGAGAGGAAAAAAGCACCTGGAAGCTCTTCTATTCTGCCTCAGTTCAAGGCAATAGGTGTTTATGGAATTGAACAATTCTCAGCTCTAGGCTTGTTGAGTTTTCTCCTCAACACCCTAACCTTCTATTGATGAAGAGCTTTGCAGTAAAATATATGTAACCATCGATGCTCCTGAAGTGAAGCACAGTCAAATACTACCTGTTGTTGATAAGTACCGTCAAGTCAATTCTGACCCATAGCGACCCTGTATAGGGTTTCCGAGGAGCAGCTAGTGAGCTTGAACCGCCGACCTTGCAGTTCAAATGGCTTTACAGTCTTGCACATTAACCCACAGCGCCATGCCAGGACTACTGATCAGTTCTCAAAGTGCTGTGGTCCTGATTCAAAACATCTTTAAAAACTCCAATACTGGAGTTATATTCATTAAATTACAACTAATCCGTCTTTTGGGGAGTCCTGGTGTGGTGCTGTGGGTTAATACACCAGACTGCAAAGCCAAACAGTTCAAGCTCAGCAGCTGCTCCTCGGAAACCCTATACAGGGTGGCTATGTGTCAGAACCTACTCGACGATGGTGCTTAACAACAACAAACAACAACGTAATTGGTCTTTTCAATAAAGTATGCAGAGTCTTCATTCAATGAAGCTGGATTTCCAGAACTGATATACACAGGACTCCACTGGTCACAAGTTACCGCTAAATCTTATTGTAATTATTTCCCATCTGGTTGATTCTGACTTATGGAGATCCCAAGCATGCAGCGATGCATTCCATGGGGTTTTCAAGGTGGTGACCTTTTGAAAGCAGATCACCAAGCCTGTCTCCTGAAGTTCTGATTGGTGTGTTTAAACTACTATCATTTCAGCTAGTAGTCAAGTATTTAACTGTGCTACCCAGGGATATCTCTGGGTAAGGACAAAGTTCAAGTGACTCTCATGGTGGTACCACTGAATGCCATTGAAAAGGCCACTGAAAAGGCCATTGAAAACAAATTGTTCAACTGAGCATTAGGTCTACATGAATTCCATATTCAAACACCGTAGGCAGATTTTGGTGGTAGTGGTGTGTCATGGAGTCGATTCTCACAGCAACCCTGTTCTTTACGGGAGCAGAAAGCCACATCTTCCTGCAGCAGAACATCTGGTAGTATCGAACTGCTGATCTTGAGGTTAGTAGCCCAACTCATAACTACTACGCTACCAGAGCTCCTTAAGGAGGTAACTTCACCTTACTGTCATCCCTTCCTTCTCTTTATGGTCCTCAGTACAAATGACACAAAGCTTTTTCCTGAGCCCATCCACAGGTCTAAGCTCCCTCCAGTCACTCTGAGCATGTTCGTTTTGCCTACCCCACTAGAGGGTAGTCTGAACTATCCCATATAGTCCTCTCAAAAAGACATTCCTCATGACATGCTGAGCACATAATAAGTATTTAAAAATTCTTTCTGGGTGTTGTTGCTAAGTGTTGTGGAGTCGGTTCCTGACTCATACCTACGCCATATAGGGTTTCTAAGGGGCAGCTGGTGGGTTTGAACTACCAGCCTTGTGGTTACAAGTTCAGTGCTGGTCCTACAGTGCCACACCAGGTGGATGAATATATTAGCAAATGACTATACCTGTTTTCAAACCTTTCTAACCAGAATTCTTACCTATCTTCTATGATTTTTCTTACCTTGAAATATTGGTGCCATAGGATCAAGGTAGATTTAAACAAAAAGTTTGGCAGTTCAAACTCACCAACCACTCCTCAGAAACCTTACGCATATTCGCTATGAATCAGAAACAACTCAGTGGCACTTAACAACAACAGCAACAAAATAGTATCTCATATCTCCTTCTTTTGAGGAGAGTCAAAGTAAATTATACAACTTCTTTTCTGTCATATTCTTTCTCTCGCATTGTTGTTGTTGTTATTGTTAGGTGCCATTGAGTCGGTACCGACCCATAGCGACCTTATGCACAGCAGAA
>NW_006408621.1:11177426-11178449 GCF_000296735.1 Chrysochloris asiatica
AGGGAAAGAAAAAGCGTCCAAATTTGCAAACAAGGAGTAAAACTCTCTCTACTTTCTATATATAGGTGATGTGGTTGTGTGGTTATGTGCCGTGGAGTTGGTTCTGACTCATAGCGACCCTGTACAGGGTTTCTGAGGCTGTAAATCTTTACAGGAGCAGAAAGCCTCATCTTTCTCCCACGGAAAACTAGTAGTTTCGAACTGCTGACCTTGTGGTTCACAGCCCGATTCTTAACCACTACGCTACCAGAGCTCCTTATATATAGGTGATATGTTCCTACTATATAGAGAAAATCCTAATGACTCAGTAAGAAAATTACTCGAGCAATAATTTCAGGGATTTATGCAGCCTCAATGGCTCCAGGAAGTCCGGAGTCCATGAGAATTTAAAATTCTGTTCAGCATTTCCCACCTTGAGATCAGAATTCTACAGAATCTTTGAACAGAATGTTTAGTAATGGTAGGTGGACACCATTCAGTTATTCTGGTTTCATGACAAAGGCTGTTATCATGGAGGCTGTTAGTCATTTCTTCCTCATATTCCTCATACACCTTTTTCCTCAGTCGCTCTCAGTGAACAGAGATTATTTATTGCACCAGGTACATTTCTATGTCACAGTCTTGAGGCAGAATCTTTTCCTTTCCTGGAAACCTTAGTTTTTGATTAAAATGATTTGATGAGCCCACACACATTATCAAGAGCAGTCTTCACTTAAAGTTAAATGATTATAAATGTTAATAAAAGTATCTATGAAACACCTTTATTGTTACTGTTGTCGTTAGGTGCCATCGAGTCAGCACTGATTCATAGCAACCCTATGTACAACAGAACGAAATACTTCCTGGTCCTGGGCCAACCTCACAATTGTTGCCACGCAGAATCCATTGATGCTACCACTTTGCAAGTCCATCTCGCTGGAAGGGTCTTCGTCTTTTTCTCTGACCCCTCCACCTTACCAAACATGATATCCTTCTCTAGCAACTGATCCCTCCTGACAATATGTCCGAAGTATGAGAGACGAA
>NW_006408621.1:11179624-11203061 GCF_000296735.1 Chrysochloris asiatica
TTCTTGAAAGATTTCAATTTTTATTCCATCAATTCCTGGTTCCTTGTTCTTTGCCAATTCCTTCAATGCACCTTGGACTTCCTCCTTCAGTATCATTGACTCTTGATCATATGCAACCTCTTGAAATGGTAGAATATCAACCATTTACTTTTGGTACAGTTACTCTGTATATTCCTTCCATCTTCTTTAAATGCTTTCTTCATCACTCAATAATTTTCCCAGATAATCCTTCAATAATGAATGATGAGGCTTGACTTTTTTCTTCAGTTCCTCCAGCTTGAGAAATGCAGAGCATGTTCTTCCTTTTTGGTTTCCTGATTCCAGATCTTTGCACATTTAATTGTAATATTTTACTTTGTCTTCTTGAGCTGACCTTTGAAAATTTCTGTTCAGCTTGTGATAGAAATGATGCTGCAAAATCAATGATTTGTTCATTTCACAAATACCTTCTTTAGGCAGCATAATAGACAATTGTACCCATGGACCTCACCAGATGAAATACACAGAAATTGACTACATCTGCAGAAAGAGATTGTAGAAAAGCTCTATATCATCAGTCAAAACAAAGTTAGGGGAAGACTGTGGAACAAGCCATCAATTGCTCATATGCAAATTCAGACTGAAGCTGAAGAAAATGAAAGCAAGTCCATGATAGCCAAAACATGACTTTGAATATATCCCACCTGAATTTGGAGATCATCTGAAGAACAGATTTAACACATTAAATACTAAAGACTGAAGACCAGAAGAGTTGTGGGATGACATCAAAAACATTATACATGAAGAAAGCAAAAAGGCATTAAGAAGACAAGAAAGAAGGAAAAGATCAAAATGAGTGTCAGAAGAAACACTGAAACTTGCTCTGCAGCATAGAGATGCTAAAATACCTTTATAACAATATCTAAATTAGTACTTGAATCACCTAGCCAAGTTAACACATAAAATTAACCATCACACATGTTGGACAATCTCAAAGCTGGAGTTTTTGCCTTGACTTATAGTAGGAGATAAGGATGAGACTCTTCCTAGAAGCCTCTAGGAGCTCCCAACAAAAGATAGAAATTTCAAGTGGGCATTTTTTTTTTTTTTTTCAAGAAATCATTAGCAGAAGACCTCTTCGTCAAAACAAAATACCTTGAGGGAATGACTCACTGAGTTTGGGGACTTAGGAACACACGTTGGGAAGCATTCAGGTCAATTGGTATAACATAGCCCACAAAGACAATATTCTACATCTGTTTTAGTGAGTAGTTACTGGAGCTTCAAATGCTATTCTGAATCATTGGCTACATTACACACTTCTCTTTTCCCAACAGAATTTATTTTTCCAATGCTTCCCCAAACTCAAAATTATAAAAAGGCCAGGATTACTGATCAGAAAGAGACCAGAGGACCCCAAGACTATGACCCATGGCCCCTCTTCAGGTTTGGAACTGAACAACTCTTATGGCTCCATTTTCAGTCAAGCAGTACGTAGGCATATAGAGGGTACAACAACACTAATGACATATACAGACCATGGAATGGTCAATCATTCAAGATCAAGAGAGCAGTATTTGCATAAGGACAAAATTCAGAATGATTGGGGAAGAAGGTAGAATGGAAACAAGACTCACAAGAAGGAAGCGCCGTAACTGATGTTCCATGGAAGGGACTGAAATCACCGAAATGCTTTGTTGAATGTAATGATGATCTGCTGAGGGAGCCTTCACTCAATTCACAATAAAAAAGTTTCTGGGTTGTTTTGGTTTGGGTTGTTTGTTTTTTTTTATTCTGTTTCCTAAGACCCTGTTCTCTGTTCATGTGAATATGAACAGTAAACTACTGTGTACTTTCTATTCTGACCACATATTGCATTTTATAAAAGGAGTTCTTAGTATGAGTAGATATCTTTGGGTAGATTGAATCTTTCAGCATTCTTGAAATCATACTCTATAGAATTAGTCCTATCAGTAGAATTAACTTTTTACTTCACCCTTTATTATTATTATGCCTTTAATATCATAATGGCAGAATGGCACCAGCCATCCTGAGAAAAAGTTACTTTTAATGAATACACACAAATACAGAACCAGTAGAATATGTAGATGAAGTCTTTAATTCTAACTTAAGCAACCCATTGAAATTCAGACAGAGTCTATCTAGAATCTAGAGTGATTCCTCTACCTTATTCAGCTCATTCCATTGACTGTTTTTAAGCTTCTTTCTCAATTTTAGGACAACCACTTGGTTACCATCTTCCCATCTTTCAAGAAGCTTCTCCCTTCCATGGAATCACTCACTCCTTACCCCTTCCTACTGCCATGTTACAAATTACTCCACTTCCCTTTGCCTTCTGGGATTTCTTGCTTCCCTATGATCTTCAAATCTTCAGAAGACAGAATTTTCAGCCAGTCATTTCTTTCCATCCAATTTTGTTGTTGAGCTGAATCTGGATAAGACATCTCTGATTCATGAAGATATCAGCATAAATGGTAATCAATCCTGTTACAGAGTCAAATATCTTCAAGACAATCACACTTCACACTGCCAAGAACAACTCTTAGCATAATTCCCCCGTGTTTTTAGAGCAAATAAAGATCTTTGTTTCCTTTCTCCTGCAAGAGTTGCTTTAATTTGATATATACAAAGCTTCAGAAAGGGGAGAGAGATCCCATACTTTCTGGAAGGAGTGGGAATAAGAAAAACCTATACTAGTACTATAAGGAGCTTTGGTATTGTTGTGATTACATTTTGGGCTGCTAACCTCAAAGTCAGCAGTTTGAAACTACCAGCCATTCCATGGGAGAAAGATGAAGCTTTCTGTTCCAGTAAAGATTTACAGCCTCGGAAACTCGATGCAGGGTCTCTATGAGTCAGAACTGATTCCACAGCATACCACCATCATCACCACCACCATATTACTACTATAGCTTTCATTGATTTTGAAAACATTAGACATTTAATTTATGCCAAGCAATAAGAATACAGGGTAACCAAGTCCGATATGGCCCCCTAACCTGCTGGAGCTTCTAATCCAGATTTCTAGAACTGGAACAAGTTTGAAATGTCTCAGTGGCTCCCAGATTATACTACAATAATCATTACATTAATATTCTATAGGATGCTAATGGGTATTTTTTAAAAAGGCAGGTGGATGTAGAAATTGTGTTCCATGGTTAAATTAAATTTGAAAATCCAGGTTAAGCAGTATTAAACCAGTTTCTTCATTCAAGGCTACTCAGATATGTTAATACATTGTAACTCTCCAGGAATAAAATATATTTTTCCTCCAACATATTTTACCATAAATCACATTAGAATAACACACATTAATATCAATTGTTGGCAGAATGTATTTCTATTAATGCTTCCAAGACCAAGATGCAAGTTGACGTGTTTCCTTTTGCAATTAAAGAAATTGAAGTAGCCAAGAATGTTGAGGGGCAGAGCTGAGACAAAACCCTGATATCATTATCATTCACATGTTCTTTTGATCATTCCACACTATCTGTTTCTACTAAAATTTCTCACCCACTGACAAAACACAAAATCAGAGTTTGTTATTCTCTCTTAATATTTCTATTCAATGTTGAACTAGTAATCCTAGTTAGAGCAATAAGACAAGAGAAAAATAAGCAGGTATCCAGGTTGGAAAAGAAGAGGTAAAAGTATTTCTAATCATGGATGATACAATGCAATGCTATCTATAGGAAATCCTAAAGAGACTACTAGATAACTGCTAGAGCTAGTAGAGGGTTTTAGCAAACATGCAGTACAAAGCAAACAAACAAAATCAGTTGAATTTCTATTCACTAGCAAAGAGAAATCTCAAAGGAAAATTAAAGAAACAATTCCATTTACAATAACATCTAAAAGAATAAAATACCTAGGAATAAATATAAGCTGAAATGTGAAGGATGTATACAATGAAAAATACAAACACAGCTGAAAGAGATTAAAGAAGATTTAAATAAACAAAAAGATGTTCTACGTTCATGGATGGGAAACTTAATCTCTAGATTCAGTGCAGTCCCAATCAAAATTTCAACAGCCTTCTTTACAGAAATAGAAGCTATAATCCTTAACTTTATATGCAATGGCAAGAAATCTTGAATAGCTAAAGCAATATTGAAAGAGAAGAGCAAAGTAAGAGGACTCACACATCTTAATTTTAAAATATATGATACAAATCCTGGTGTAACACTCAAATCATCCTACCTTCAAGGTTGGCTGTTCAAAACCAAAAGCTACTCCTCAGAAACCTTATACAGGATCACTATGAGTCAGAACCAACTCAATGGCAGTTAACAATAACAACAAACAGTATTCAAAATAGCCTGGTACTGATATAACAATGGACACATAGACCAATGGAATAGAACTGAAAGTTGAGAAATAAACCCACACATCTATGTTCCACTGATTTTTTAAAAGGGCATTAAGTCCATTCAATGGAGAAAGAAGAGTCTCTTCAGTAAATGGTGTTGGTAATATTGGATTTCTGCAGAAACTACCAGCTGTTCCGTGGGAGAAAGATGAGGCTTTCTGCTCCCGTAAAAGATTTACAGCCTTGGAAACCCTGTACAGGGTCACTATGAGTCAGCACCGACTCTACGGCACATAAAACAACAAGTCTTATATAGGGTTGCGATGAATCAGAACCAACTTTGTTGTTGTTGTTAGGTGCCATCGAGTTGGTACCGACTAATAACAACCCTATGCACAGCAGAACGAAACACTGCCCGATCCTGGGCCAACCCCACCATCGTTGCCACGCTTGAGCCCATTGATGTCGCCACTTTGTCAATCCATCTTACTAGGGGTCTTCCTCTTTTTCTCTGACCCTCCACCTTACCAAACATGATATCCTTCTCCAGCAACTGGTCCCTCCTGACAACATGTCTGAAGTATGAGAGACAAAGTTTGGCCATCCTGGCCTTCAAGGAACACTCTGGCTGCACTTGTTCAAACACAGATCTATTGGTTCTTTCGGCAGCCCATGGCACTTTCAATATTAACCTCCAACTCAAAAGCATCAATTCTTCTGCGGTCTTCCTTATTCACTGTCCAGCTTTCGCATGCATATGAGGTTATTGAAAATACCATGGCTTGGGTCAGGTGTACCTTAGTCTTCAAGCTGACATCTTTGCTCTTCAACCCTTTAAAAAGGTCTTGTGCAGCAGATTTTCCTAATGTAATACGTCATTTGATTTCTTGACTGCTGCTTTCATGAGTGTTGATAGTTGATTCAAGAAGAATGAAGTGCTTGACAACTCCAATCTTTTCTCCGTTGATAAGAGTATTGTTTATTGGTCCAGTGGTAAGGATTTTTTTTTACTAGAAGTTATTTAATAACAACAACAGGATGGCTAAGATTAAAAAATAATAATAGTAAAATAATAAATGTTGGTGAGGATAGGGGGAAATTGGAACCTTTATTCACTGCTGGTAGGAATGCAAAATGGTACAGCCATGTGGAAAACAGTGTGGCAGTTCCTCAAAAAACTAAAATAGATCTACCATGTTGTTGTTGTTGTTTAGTATCGAGTTGGCTCTGACTCATAGTGACCCTGTACAGGGCTTCCAAGGAGCAGCTGGTGGGTTTGAACCTCTGACCTTGTGGTTCACAATCCAGTATTCATCTGACACCACTACACCAGAAGTCCATATGATCCAGTAATTCCACTCCAATTATATACCCAAAAGTCGTGTAATCAGAGGCTCAAGCAGATTTGTACAAGAAGGTTCATTGCAGCACTATTTACAGTGGCCAAAAGGTGGAATCAATCTAAATTCTCTTCAACAGATGAATGAATAAACAAAATATGGTTGGTACATACATACAGTGGAATACTACTTAGTAGCTATTTTTTATCCTGAGTGATAAAAGAACAAATATTGTATGACTTCACTTATATAAAAGAATAAGAAAAAGCAAATGTATAGAGACCACAGTTTATCAGTGGTTACCAGAGGCAGGAACCAAGAGAAAAAGAGAATTTAACAGTGACTGAAATATTGCATTCATCAAGAGTAGAGTTGCATAGTCGATTATTATCATTGTTATCAGTAAGTTGTACATCTATAAAAAGGTGAATTGGCAAATGTTGTGTGATAAATATATTTGCAACAACTACGAAAAGAGCTGCTCTGCAGGAGAAAGATGAGGCTTTCTGCTCCCATAGAGAATTTACAGCCTTGGAAACCCTGTACAGGGTCGCTCTGAGTCGGAACTGACTTCACGGCACATAATTACCACCACCACAAAAAGAGAGACAGAGAGTAGCTGTTGAATCTGTGTATGTACAACCAAAGATCTCATGGGATTTGACTGCTTGGTTTGAAGGTTTAGGGTTATGGTTTCAAGGTGTGGGATCATGGTTTCATGGGACACCCCAGTTAATTGGCCCAATAGTGTGTTAGTACTTCTCTTCTACCTCCTAGAACTAGACGGTACCCAACTACTATTAATAAACATTTTTTTTTTTATCAGAGATTCCATAGAAAAATCCTGATCAAGAGGGGGGGAAATAGAGAACACAATTTCAATGTGTTCAAAATTCACCTATTCTCTGTGGCTCCAGGAAGTCTAGAGTACAGACTCTAGACTTCCTGGAGCCACAGAAAGTAGGTGAATGCCTGAAACTATTGACTTGAAATAATCATTAAACCTTAAAGCCAAAAATATCCCATAAAGTCTTCTTAAAACCAAAAATTAGTTTAACTTAACTAGTTAAAGAAATATATATACATATCTATATGCCTGGAAAATAATGCTCTAAGAACTCCCTCTATGGGATCAATGTGACAACAGCAATTTGAAAGATGAGGTAAGAACTTTGTGGTGGTGGATGTGTGCTGTGGAGTCGGTTCTGACTGTTGTTGTTGTTGTTAAGTGCCATCGACTCGGGTCCGACCCATAGCGACCCTGTACAGGGTTTCCGAGGGTGTAAATCTTTACGGGAGTAGAAAGCCTCATCTTTCTCCCGTGGAGCGGCTGGTTGTTTTGAACCGCTGACCTTAAGGTTCGCAGCCTGATTCGTAACCACTACGCTACCAGAGCTCCTTACTAGGTTCAGACTAGGGGGAGTAAAATTATGTTAATGACAGAGGAACAATTCAGAAAAAGAAGATGAGAATGGATGCAAACTTGAAAAATATAATCAATGTCATTAAATAATATGTGTAAAAACTTGAATTGTATGCTTAGTTATACATAACTAACAGAAACAACCAAACAGAACAAACAACCAAATAAACAAAATTTTAAAAGAAAACCCTATGGGACACAGTTCTACTCTGAAACACAGGTGTCACCATGAGTCAGACCCAACTTAAAAATAACTGTTTTTTATATTTATTGCTGTATGAAAATGTTTACAATCTAATTGTTGTTGTCAGCATCCGTATGCACAACAGAACAGAACACTGCCCGGTCCAGTGACAACATCAAAATTGTTGCTCTGCTTGAGCACATTGCTGCTGCCACTTCTCGTTTGGAGTCGTCCACTTTTTCACTGACCCTCCTCTTTACTAGCCATGATGTCCTTCAGGGACTGGTTGCTTCAGATAACATGTCCAAAGTATGAGAGACCAAGTCTGGCCATCCTGGCTTCTAAAGAGCATTCTGGCTATACTTCTACCAACATAGATTTATTTCTCTTCTGGCAATTCATGGTACTTTTAAAATTGTTTTCCAGTACCATAACTCAAATGCATCAATTCTTCAATAGTCTTCCTTATTCATTGTCCAACTCTCGCATACATATAAAGCTATTGAAAATACCAGAGCTTGAGTCAGGTGCAATTTAATCCTCAAAGGACATCTTCGTTCTAGAACACTTTAAAGAGGTCTTGAGCAGCAGATTTGCCTAATGCAATAGGTTGTTTGAGTTTTTGACTGCTGCTTCCATGAGTGTTGGTTGTGTATCCACATAGAATGAAGTCTTTGACAAGCTTCAATCTTTTCTTCATTGATCATGATGATGTCTTTTATTGGTCCAGTTGCAAGCATCTTTGTTTTCTTTACATAGAAATACAACCCATCCAGTCAGTTTGTCATGCTGTGTTGGCCTGCATGTTGCTGTAATACTGGACGCTATGCATCACATAGTTTGGAAGATATTTTAAATACCAGTACAGTCTTCCATGGTGGACTGGTTTCAGCTGAGCTTCCAGACTTAGACAGACTAGGAAGAAGGAGAGGCAGACCACTTCTGAATGTTTAGCCACTTTAAACCTTATGAATAGCAATGGAACACTGTCAGATAGCATTAGCAAATTTAGTATTAAAACATGTTATTGCATCATAATATTGTCAGATACAGTGCTGGAGGATGAGTCCCTCAGGTTGGAAGGCACTCAAAATACGATTTAGCAAGAGCTGCCTCCTCAAAGTAGAGTTGACAGTAATGCATATAGAGTAAAGCTTTCAGGACCTTCATTTGCTTATGAGGCACAACTCAAAATGAGGAGAAACAGCTGTAAACATCCATTAATAATAAGAACTGGTATATGGAAATCATCAGATAATGTCATTAATATACATACAAGTAAAATTTTACTAAAAATAATTCAAAAATGGCTGCAATAGTACATTGACAGGGAACTGCCAGGGGTTCAAATCAGATTCCAATGAGGATGTGGAACAAGAGATATCATTACTGACATTAGATGGATCTTGGCTGAAAGCAGTGGATACCAGAAAGATGTTTACCTATGCTTTATTGACTAGGCAAAGGCTTTTGATTGTGTGGGTCATGCCAAACTGTGGACAACATTGTAGAGAACAGGTATTCCAGAACACTTAAGTGTGCTTATGAGGAACCTGTACATAGACCAAGAAGCAGTTGTTTGAACAGAACAAGGGGACACTGAATGATCTAAAATCAGAAAAGGTGTGTTTCAGGGTTGTATTCCTACATCCATAGTTTTCAGTTTCAATTTGTATGCAGAACAAATAATTCAAGAAGCTGGATTATATGAAAAAGAACATGGCATCAGGATTGGAGGCAGACTTATTCACAAACCTGCGATATGCAGATGACACACCCTTGGTTTTAGAAAGTGAAGAGGACTTAAAATACTTACCAATGAAGATCAAAGACTACCACCTTCAGTATGGGTTGCACCTTAATATAAAGAAAACAAAAATCCTCACCACTGGACCAATAAATTACATCATGGAGAAAAGATTGAAGTTGTCAAAGATTTCATTTTGTTTGAATCTATTACCAAGACTCATGGAAACAACAGTCAAGAAATCATATTACATTAAGCAAACCGACTGCACAAGACTTATTTAAAGTGCTCAAGAGCAAAAATGTCCGTCTGAGTACTAAGGTGTGCCTGACCCAAGCCATCAGTCCGTAGCTTCATAAACATGTGAAAGCTGGACAATGAATAAAAAAGATCATAAAAGAATTAATGCTTTTGAGTTATGGTATAGAAAAGAATATTGAAAGGATTGTGGACTGCCAGAAGAACAAACAAATCTTGTTTTGTGTTAAAAGTACATCCAGAATGCTCCTTAGAATCCAGGATGGTGAGACTTTATCTCTTACACTTTGGACATAATATCAAGATGGACCAATCCCTGGATAAGGATATTGTGCTTAGTGAAGTGGAGGGTCCACAAAAAAGAGGAAGCCTTCCAATGAGAAGGATTGGCACAGTGGCAGCAGCAATGGACTCAAGCATAACAACAATTGTGAGGTTGGCAAAGGTCGTGGCAGTGTTTCATTCTATTATGCATAAGGTCGCTATGAGTCAGAACCAACTTAATAGCATGCTAACAACATATGAAGTTGATGCAGGACCGGGCAGTGTCTTGTTCTGTTGTACACAGGGTCGCTTGAAGACACCTAACAACAACAACAACAATATGTCTTTTGATTTCCTGACTACTGCTTCCATGAGCATTGGGTGTGGATCCAAGTAAGATAAGGTTTTGATAAATTAATCTTTCCTCCATTTATCATTATTGTTCCAGCTGTTGTGGATTTTCATTTTCTTTACAGTGAGTTGCAATCCATACTAAAGCATTTGATCTTCATCAGTATTTCAAGCCCTCTTCACTTCCAGAAAGAAAGGTTGTGTTATCTGCCTACCGCAGTTGGTTAATGAGTCTTCCTCCAGTTCTTATGTCTTGTTCTTTATCTAATACAACTTCTTAGATGGTTTGCTCAGCATACAGACTGCTAAATATGGTGAAAGGATAAAACACCAGTGCACATTTGTCCTGATTCTAAACCATTCAGTGTCCCCTTGTTCTGTTTGAATGATAAAGGGTTGTTGTTGTTAAGTGCCATCAAGTCAGTTCTGACCCATAGCGACCCTGTATAGGGTTTCCAAGGAGCAGCTGGTGTGCTTGAACCACCGACCTTGCAGTTCAAACTACTTTTCAGTTTGGCACATTAATCCACAGTGCCACACCAGGACTCCTTAGTACCAGTAAAATAAAAAAAAAGAAATAATTTTCAAATAATGTTTCCCCTGTCTTCCTTACTTCCTATCAGATAATGATCATGAGACTTTTCTTTTCACATACATATTGATGTTTTTCTCTGTTGTCTATGGCTTTTGGTCAGAAACTCTTTAAAAGTAAAAGCCCAGCTTAAAGACAATAAAATAATGAACAATGTGTGCTCCATCAATGTTTCTAACCAAACAGGTGATGGGTGAAACGTTTCCTATCAGCTTTTCTTCGCCAGACTCACATCGACCTTCTTTCTACAGACTCTCTCTCTCTATCCCTACCCAGTACCAAGACATTTTGTCTGTAATAATAATGCCACTCTTAAAATAGTTTATTCTTTGTATACTGCCTTGAAAAATTGCATTAATATATCTTTTGGTTGATTTTTCCTATTTATACAAGAGATTGCTTGGTTATAAATATACACATATGATTCACACATGATTAAGTATTAGACAGACTATTAATCCTCTTGCATCAGACAGCTTGTATATAAGAGTATTTGTGAGTGAGAAGTTTGCTTTTATGTGGATACGTGTTTAATGACAAAATCTACCTAGCTACAAATTAGGTCATATTGACATAATTTTAGACTTTGGAAACAAGAGGGGAAAAAATTCTTCTACTAGCACATCCTGAGAAATACCCGTGTCCCGAATAAAAGAAGCTGCTACACCGCCACCTTGTGGTAACTATGCACAAGAGCTAATTGAACAAATAGAGCTTGACCTTTTTCTTTCTTATATTACACAACACCCAAAGGAAGGAAAATATTGCAGGAAATTTTTATTTCTTTTATTTAGGTAAAATATACCGTATGGATAATCAAATTACTATCAAATGCTATTTGGACCCTTAAACCAGGACCCAAATAATCAAAATACCTAATATAATCACCACCGAGCACTCACTGCACGTGTGATCTGCTTTGTAGAGGAATTTCAAAGCTTGTGATGTGTAAAGACAGGAACACACCTTGGTAAACTGCAAGCAAGCTCTAGTGGATTGAATTAGGAGATGATGCCTCAGACAATGACGATTTTTTTTTAGTCTCTGTTCTCCACCTGTTCAGAGAACATAGCTGGTCTTACCCATGGAGATTTGGTACACTGGAGTGAGCTACCAAACATTCTACTTTTACAAGATTTGATAGGTCTCATGTGAGAGTTGGAACCTGAGCAGAATGATGAGAGACTGAGATACTCAAACAAGGAAGACAATTAAAGGCCTCTATCTTCTCACTTCTTGATAGAGGATTCACCCAGCAGTAGGACCAAGTCAAGATAATGTTCATTCACTCATTCTTTCATTCAACAAATAATTCTTACACATCTATCATGTGTCAGGCATTTGCTAAATGGAGGAAAGTCCGGTTTCTGCTCTCATTAATTTTTCAGGTCGTTTTTATAAGACTTGACCAAAGACGATGGCAAATGATCAATAAGAAATTACCATTTGCACATATTGTCACTCTTATCTTCCAACCTGCTCCTGAGAAAACTTACCATCAGTTCTGAGAAGAAAAAGAAAAAACAAAACAAAACTGTGAAAGACTTAAACGACAAATTTGAAGAACTAGCCAAGTATAAAAGTTTTAACACTAGGGAGATTATAAGAGACTGAGAGCAGAGAAACTCCATGTTACAGGCACATTAGAAGAACATGGTTCTGCATACAGTCCACTTAACAGGTGTTTACTACATTCCTAGTAGGAGCCTACAACTATGCTAGAGAATACAGATTACATAAAACGTAGCCAGTGCCTTCAAGTAGCTGAACTGTCACTGCAGAACAAGACACACATGACAAATGAACGTGGAAGATCAGAAAGCAGTATAAAATAAAACGCTAAGTCAATGGTACAAGCAGTACTGGACTGAACAGAGAAAGCTCTGCAAAAGACACAGCGACCTTTCATAGACCTTCACAATTTAGCCTTTAGATGGGCAGGAATTAGAGGAAACAAGAGGGTATGCTAGGAGCTACAGACAGCAGAGCGAATCATAAATGAGGCATGACTGGGAGTATACATCAGAGACAGGAAGGAAGTTGAGATTTTTGGTCTGTTTCTCGGAGTATATATAGAAATTTGCAATGTTCAAAGAGTTAATTTTGGTCTGAGAGTTCCTATTTTCCCTCTGGCAGCTTAGTGGTTACAAGTTGGGCTGCTAACCTCAAGGTCAGCAGTTCGAAATTACCAGCTGTTCCATGGGAGAAACATGAGACTTTCTGTTCCAGTAAAGTTGTACAGCCTTGGAAACCCTACACAGGGTCGCTGTGAGTCAGAACCGACTCCATGGCATACAACCACCACCACCACCACCATCCTTAGGGGCAGGGCTGTCTAGTCAGATGAGTAGAAATGTGTCATCAAACTATAAAGTAATTGAGTTAAGTCAGAAATGGGTGGGTGGAGACAAAAACCTGTCCTCTTTTGAGTCTCCAATTTCTCTTCCCCATTAGGGCTTCCTGTCCTGACCTTAGAGCAGAGCCTGCATTTTCTCTCCAGGAAGCAGTATCTAGGTGAAACATGCAGAGTAGAAAATGGAACTCTTCCAGCTCAGCTAAGGCATGATCATAACCCCAGTAAGGCAAAGAGCTAAGCCAGAGCCCCAGGTCCCCAGAGCAGTTACTACAGAGGCATTTGAGAAATTTGACCGATCAGCATCCTCCACTTCTTTTATCTGTTGTAAGTACCTCCTGAGCGCCAGCAATAATTCATCACATCTCCAGTAATAGAGCTCACTATGAAGTAACCTTCACATTGACTAACTTCTCTTGTAGTCTTTCTTTATCTGACTCACATCAGGCCAGGTTGTGTTCCTTTACGCACTATTTTTCAATATCTACCATTTGAGAATTCAAACTTACAAAAAGTACTTAAGAGTTTGTGAATCCTTATAGTAGCCAAAAGGTCAATTACAGCTTTCTGGCATTGGGTAGGGTTCCACTAAGTATGACCCATAGGCTAGATAGTTGCCTATTTGTGTAAATAAGGTTTTATTAGTACACAACTATTCCCATTTATTTATGTTTTGTCTCTGGATGCTTTGGCACTGCAGTGGAAGAGTTGGGTACTTGAGACAGAACCTAAAATATTTATGATCTGGCTATTAACAAAATATTTGATGATCCTTCGTACACGATATAAAGATGATCACAAGACTTGGGCTCTTTGACTGACCTACGTCATGCAACTTCTCAGAATTTGTTTTATTACTTTTAAAATGGAAATAATAATGTCTGCTTAGTCTACCTCATGACACTGTGGTGAAGATCAAATGAAATAACATGTTAAGTGTTTATAAACTATAGCCACAGGGTTTCAGTTCTCCAGGCTCTTTAATCTTCCATTGCCACTCTGCTCCCCAACACTGTCCTACACAGCCAGGCAGAGTGAGGCCGATCTTCCTGTGGGTTGGATTTTCAGCCCCTCCTCTACTACAATGGGACTTCCAAATATGTCTCTGTCCTCTGCTAGACTTTCTTGTCTTTTTTTTCTTAATCACCACAGCAAATTCAGAGAAGGGGAACTTGGTCTTTCCATTAATGGTAACAAAGCTTTTAAAAGAGAGAAAGTCAGAAGCAGATATTAAAAGATAACCAGAGTGAATCAAAACTATGACCAGATGTTTAAAGTGGAATGAATTATGAACTATGAGAAAACTTTGAAGACAGTGGCCAGAAGTTGGTACTTGGGCTAAAGAATAATGGGAAGTCCATGGAAGACTGAGAAAGAAGGTTGAAGGAATGGGTGCAGAGAGGATCGCAGTTTCGGTGTGAGACTCTGAGGGGTTGCCAGCTTGAACAGCCTTCCTTCCATCATTCCCACCTTTACACTCAAACCAGGTTTACAGTTACTTTCCTGGCCTCCCCACCCCCCTGCCCTCCGGTGTCCTCAATGATTAAGAAATTAGCTATGGGCTTGACCATAAGCTGTAGCCTCCAACTCAAAGGAAGCTCAGCAAAAATGACCTTGTTACACTTGCTGCGATGTCATTGAGCATCTCTCAGAGATTTATGGCCCTGAACTTAGTCTCCTGTTAGTTGATGATTCTGCTGAATTTTCCATTGAGCAATAAGAGCAGGATAACAGCAGAGCCACTCAAGGTTAGCAGCCTTCTGAAGTCCACCCAGCCCCACAAAACTCCTTCCTAATGGTATACAAAGGAGATTTATTGGGATGTTTTGGCAGGCCAGGAAATTGCTACAAGATTTTGTCATTGACAAAGGAGCTGACGTCACTGCCCAGTTTCTGTTGGACTCTCTCCACCTCATTAGCTCTTGAACTGGAAATGATGAAAATAGACCGATTCCTTGTTCAGTTATCAGGTGGGAGAGTCGCCCAAACAATATTCTAATTTCATTGTTTTGAGTTCAGGGATTATTGATGGCAACTTTAGGGTACAGCTTATATTTGGATTTCCACTTTGCTTCCTGTTCTTGTGGGATTCATTTGAATTGCTCCTAGGTGGGGTGTTTGACATTTCTCTTATTCTGTTGGCTCTGGAAGAGTGAGGGACAACTAGAATATCCGAAAATAATTTTATTTCTAGTCTAACTTCTAACTCTAACACCAACCCTGTCAAAGCTACTGATTGAAGCTGTTTTCTACCTAGAAGGGAAATCAGCAGGCATGGCATCCATGTAATTTTAAAAGAGAATCTGTCATCTACTTTTCCTTATTATCGGGAAATTCCCAACTCAAACACATTTGTTCCAATAATATGTATCTCTGTCCTTCAATATTAAGCAGTTGGGCAAACATGCACCAGGAACAGAACAATAGCACAGTGAGGAATAACTTAGCAATCATTCAACTGAACGCCTATGATAGCATTCAGATTTGCCATATTTCCCTCATGACATTAGCTAGAGCCAGTGACATAAGGCAAAAGATGATTAGAAACTGGAGGTTTCTACCTAATCTACTGTAGGTAGGAACACTTGTGATGGACGATTGGGACATTCGAAAAATGGACCACTGTTTGAGCTTTCAGTTCTCCTTTTGTAGCCATCTCTCTTCAATGCCTTCTGAGAAATGCTCATCTTAAACTACAATTGTGTTGAGTATGGTCTTTTGGCATGCATCAGAGCCAAAAGGTAAGGAGGAGAGGGAGTGCTCCCAAATGTATGAAAGATCTCTGAGGCTCAAGGCAGAAACCCTAGCCTCCAGCAGCAAAGAGTTACTCTGAACTAACTGAAAGCCCTAGTACTTATTCTTTAAATCATGTTTTTCATTTGCCAAAAAGCCAAAAAGTATGAGTAACAATACATAAGTGATCTTGTTTTGAGAATTAGAAATGATGTGGCCTCTGAAAGCCCTTTGGAAACTCTACAGTGTCTCCATTGATACCCCTCATCCCTCTTCAGCGTAAAGGAAGTGAAATAGAAAGGCAAATTAAGTATTTTACATACAGTGAGGCTTCAAAAAATTCATGGGAAAATTCCATTCTCTTTTAATTCCATTTTTTTCATTAGCTTTTTGAAGACCTTCTTGAAGGTAAAACATCTATCAGTTAATAATGGAAATAGTCAATCCTGGGCCCCACACTCGCACCTTCCTAAGGAAAGTAGCTTGGTCAGCTAAAGGTTGTCTTTTTATGTCCATCTCATTCCCTCGAGTTCTGCCCCCTGTGCACCTCCCACCCTCACACTCAGATCCTGCATTCTCTGTGGTTGTGAGCTGTCAGTGAAGCTCCACTCCCTTCCTTTTCCCAAGTCACAGTTACAGGAACTGTTGCAAGATCAACTCTCTCATATTATATTTCATTCAACAGAATAGCAACCCGGGGTTTAGGCTTCTGGAACAAGAATAAAGATCCTCTACAAAATATTAAGTTCTTTGGAAAGAATCTTTTAAGGCAATTTAGTGTTGGTGAAAAGTGTCAGATCAGCAGCCACAAAGTCTGAGTTTATGTTTATTTGCCTAGCAGGTAAAGATTCATAGTACTGTACAAACATCCCACCATCCTACACGTCAATTTCAGATACTTGGATGATGTAAAGGAGCCCTGGTAGTGCTGTGGGTTAGGGGTTGGATCGCTAACTGCAAAACCAGCAGTTCAAACCCACCAGCTGCCCTGCTAGAGAAAGATGAGGCTGTGTGTTCCCATATGAGTCTGAATTGACTCCATGGCAGTGGGTTTGGGATGTTAGTTCTGTTTTAAAATGTAATTCTTTACAAGTGCAGATGTGGCACTATAGGAAAAGCACTGGACTAACCTCAAGATCGGCAATTCAAATCCTCCAGCCACTTCCAGGGTTCTATGAGTCTGATCCAACTCGATGGCACTTAAAACAACAATAACTCACCCTCATGTTGAAAAGCTGCAGATAATAATATGGTGCCTTCCATGCACTTTCATATGAATTATATCACTTGACTTTTCTTGTAAATATCTAAAATTAGACTGGGAGTGATAATATATAAGAATACCACCTAACCTGCTTTGCCAAAAGATATTATGTCTTCCTTATAGAATCTTTTTTTCCTTAAAATCTAAAGTGGGTTTAGTGAAGATGAAAGTAACTTATTTTCCAGAATGGGAGGCAATATGCAAGAAAATCAGTATGATCCCAAGGACTAGACCCTAATGCCATTCATTCCTTCTCAGTTTTGTGATCTTTGGGCAGTGAAGTTCTTAGTCCCTCTGAGCCCCAGTTGTTTCATCTGTAAAGTGGAAACAATAATAATTAAACAGACTAATAATAGTATGTAAAGCGATTATTCTCCCATCTAGGTCTATACACTGTTTAAGGTGGGGTTTCCACTTTTCTAACCTGGCGTGGCGCTGTAGGATGAGCACTGGACTGCAAGATCAGTTTGAGCTGCAAGGTTAGAGGTTCAAACTCACTAGCCACTCCTCAGATACCCTACCTAGGGTCACTAGGAGTTGGAACTGACTTGATGGCCGTTAACAACAACCTTCCCTGAAGAATTCTGTGCTCTTTTATTTACATCATGTCAAACAGTAGTTGGCATTCTCCAAGGACTCAAATTGGATTTCTTTTATAAGTTCTTTGAATTTGAGGACCAAAATGACATCTGAAGAGGCAAGATCAGGGCTGTAGTGTAGACAGGATAAGCTTTCCCAATGAAATTCTCACAGACAGCCTTGCTCTCATCAAAGAAAGAGCAAGTGCACTGTGTTGTTGTTGTGAAGTGCCATCGAGTTGGTTCCAACCCATAATGACCCTGTATAGGGTTTCCAAGGAGCAGCTGGTGAGCTTGAACTGCCGACCTTGCAGTTCAAATGGCTTTGCAGTCCGGCCCTTTAACTCACAGTGCCACACCAGGATTCCAATTGCACTGTAGTGACGGGGGAAAAAATTCCTTGGTGCAATTTTCCTTTTTTCTCACTGATATGATTTCCCATTTTCTTTCTGATCAAGGACACAATAGAAGGTCTCAGAAAGAGAGGAAAATATAGAGTGAAAAATTGCTTTGAAAGGGCCAAACCTTATTGTCTGGTAGACTAGAGTAATCCCCAAGATTGTTACCCTAAAATGCCCTTTGAACTTCGAATTGAAGCAATTTCTGGAGGTCACCTTTCAATCTAATAATAGATTGGCTTGTAAAATAAACATTATCACTGTGAATAATGTGCCTCCATACAGGAGTCCTGGTATGGCGCTGTAGGATAAGCACTGGACCATAAGGTTGGTTTTGAACTACAAAGTTAGCAGTTCAAACTCACCAGCTGCTCTTCGGAAACCCTATGCAGGGTTGCTATGAGTCAGAACGAACTGGACGGCACTTAACAAAAATGTGCTCTCTTAAGCAATCAACAGCATTTCCCCAAAAGCAAAGACAAGAAGGCAAGGAGGGGAAGGGAAACTAGATCACTGGAAACAGAACAAACAAAATGGAAATAATGAGGACACTGACATGTTGTGGAAATCGTAACCAATGGTACTGAACAATTTGTATAAAAATAGTTAAATGGGAACTTAGTTTGCTGTGTAAACTTTAACTTAAAATACAATAAAATATTATTTAAAAAGAAAAAAAAGATTTGCAGTCTAGCAATCCGTACAAGCCAGTTCTACTCTAGAACTATTAGATCTATAAGGGCTCAACAATCACAACAAGTATATAGCACAATGCACAGCACAACGTAAGTGCTTAAGAAATGCTCCTCAGAAACCAGCATGGTGAGATTTTACCTCTCACACTTCACACATGTTAGCAGGAGGGGCCAGGCTCTAGAGAAAGACATCATGCTCCGTAAAGTGGAGAGTCAGCGAAAAAGGAGGAAGACCTTTTGAATTGATACAATGGAGGCAGCAATGAATTCAACTGAATCAGGCAGTGTTCCATTCTGTTTTGAATAAGGTTTCTATGAGTTGGAACTAACAACAACAAGCTGTTTGTTATCTTCCAATTCACTGTTGTGTTTTAGAAGGCTAAGAAATTGTTGTGTCCGGGAATCCCACATAAACCGAATCTGGGATTCTGTTATTTTGTGAGTGTACTCTGCCTAAGGGCATTTGTTTTAGACTAAAGAGGAACAAAAAGGTTCTTGTGGTCTGCATTTAGGTGCTGTTGAGTCTGTTTCGCTCATAGACTCTAACACAACAGAACAAAACACCGCCCAGTCCTGCTCCATCCTCACAATTGTTGCTTTGTTTGAGCCCATTGTTGCTGCCACTGTGTTAATCCATTTTGTTGGGTGTCTTCCTCTTTTTCACAGACCCTCCTCTTTTCCAACTTAAGATGTTCAAAGTATAAAATATGAAGTCACACCATCCTCGCTTCTAAGGAACATTCTGTCTATACTTGTGGCCTGAATAGAAACAGGGCATTAGAAATACCTGTTTTACACCTAACCTTATTCATGAAGATTTTTGTCTATTATGAAGAAATGAGATTATGGGGAAAAGTCAAAAGAAAATTGGGCAGAACTGTCCCTAGCATCGAGGAATGGTGAAGGAGACAGCAGAGACCTGGTAGGAACAAGCTGAGATAGTAGGTACAGAGACCCAGAGGAGAGCTCCAGCAGGCACCAATGTGGTCTGATAAAACATAAACCTACCATGCCATGGGCATCTACGGGGACTTTGCAGGGCACAACAGTCCAGCATGATGCAAGTATAAGCAGTTAATGGACAACAGAATCCAGGTTCTAATGCTATGTAGCCTCATTTGTACTCACTATGGGACCTGAGGACATTTAGATTGTGTCCTTACCCATGTTATGAATGAATGGCTGGAAATCAGTCAGCCCATTTTGCAAGTTTGTTGATGGGGAAAAAAGAACAAGAACTTTGGAGATGTGAGTGTTGAAGGGGAAAGAGGAATGGGAAAAGAAACAGAGAAAAAGACAAGATTTATTTGCTTACCAAGAGGGCATTTGCCAATAGTTCTCTTTCATCCCATCCAGAAAGATTTCAAGGCCAAGAAAATAAAAGTACCTGTGGAGTGCCAACTGATTAAAGCTCCAGAGAAAACCAGCAAACATCTTAATTTTCTTATTCAGGTCTCTTTTTATAATCAAACACAAGAGGAGAGGACTTTAAGTAGGTGCCTGAGTCATAAGATATATGAAATGTTAGACATATTGCTTACTTCTACAGAGAGTACCTTCTAAATAATTTATAATATAGTTGTTTTCAGATTTCCAGTTTGGAGGAGTCTTGAGATCACATAAACAGAAATATAAGGACTATACTTTTTTTAAAATTTAAGAGGTAAAGTCTTCCTTATACACCAATAAATTCAATTAAGTATCTGTGACTGCAGGTTTGAATAGGAAAGGGTTTAATACTAAGAGTCAACTATTTATCAGACCTCCCCCCACCCATCTCCTTCCCTCCAAATATCACTTTGTTGAATAAAACAACCACTTGTGAGTGATAGACATCTTCCACTCTCCCTTTCTCAGATATAGCAGGTCCTGACACATCCTTTAAGGATGGCATTACCAGCACCTTAGAAATTTTTCCAAATTATCATTATCACATTTCACTAGATAAAAGATATATATATATATATAACTAAAGGCTCAGTTATAAAGTCCCTGAAGAGAAAGATTTGTGTTTAGAATTGACCATTTCCACTTTTCCTTCTGGTATCAAGCCTTGGAGTCAACCACATTATTATTATTATTTTTTTTTTCAATCTAGCTTGAAGTGATTTAACACAACAGTTTGTACTAAGTCCCAAAAGAGTCGGATAAATCATACTTTAAAATATGAATTTCATCTTTAACTCTCTTCTTGTTAAAGGATTTTATAATTTGACTCAAGGATAGAGATTGTTTGGCACAAAACAGTTGTTCATCCTTGTGAACAAACAGTTCCCTTGAACTCTGAAGTAATTTTTGAAATTAAACTTAGTTGTTGTTATGAGTTGAGTCAATTTCAACTCATAACAACATTTTCTAGGGTTTCTGAGGAGCGGCTGGAAGGTTTGAACCACCAACGTTGAAGTTAACGGTGCAGTGCTTATCTTTCAGTGACACACCAGGACCCCATTGAACATAGAGTTGAATCTCAATAAGGTTGTTAGATATCATTTGTTTCATATGCTTTGTAATTCTCTCAAGTAAAATAAAGGCAAGGTTTGATTTTGATGAGTTCATTGAAAAGACAAAATTAAAGATAAAAAAATGCAGATAGAATAATAAAAATAGTTGGTAACGCTCTGAACTAACAAAATGCAAATTTATATTTAAGTTTAGATTCCTTTTTGCCTAAGCCTCTTAAGGAATCCTAGTGAACTGGACTGCAAGGTCTGTTTGAACCACAAGGTCGGCAGTTCAAACTCATCAGCAGCTCCTTAGAAGGGTCACTATGAGTCAGAACTGATTCGACAGAGCTTAAGAACCACAATACCTATCCAACTGAGTCCTCTAAGGCAAGCCCAAACCCACTTCTGCCTTGTTGATTCTGACTCATAGCAACACTCTGGAGCAGAGCAGAAATGCCCCATAGGATTTCCCAGACTGGAATCTTTACAAAACAGACTGCCACATTGTTCTCCCAAGGAACAGATGATGGGTTTGAAACACTGAACTTTTGGTTAGTTGCTGGGAGCTTTAACCATTACACCTCCAGGGCTCATCCTCCGAGTCAAAAGAGAAAACCATGGAGTTACTATATATCTATGTGATGTGGCAATTAGCAGCCTGGGTATAGTCCCCACCCAATGTTCATGCTTGACCTACCATAAGGACACGTCCCATCACTCCATGCACAGAAATAACTACGCATGTGGGTAAGATACTACCAAGGCCCCCCATTCTTCACACCTAGCAGTCACTCTTTCAGCCTGCATCTGTCTTCAAGTGTCCCTCTTTCCTTCTCAAGATAAACCCTCTAGTCTCCCCTAGATTCATGATCCCCTTCCTTCTTTGTAATCTCACTTCATCTATCACTCCCTCTCTCTGAGATTTAAATTTCACTCTCTTCTGTAGGTTTAGCTGTAGGATCAGCACTAGACTGGACCACAAGGTCAACAGTTCAAAGCCACCAGCTGCTCCTTGGAAACCCTATACAGTGTCACTAGGAGTCATAACCAACTCAATGGCACTTAACAACAAGAAAAACTCTTCTGTAGTACCTTCTTTTTTCATTTTTAACATACTTGAGTCTTTTCCATCCACCAGACCCCATCCTTTAACTGAGGCTCTAGCTTCTACTCCTTCACAAACTTGGAAAAGTTATTAATGCTCACTTCATCGATTTCTTTACTTTCCTCTTTTGTCATAGCCATCATCACTCCACTGAAACTTCTGTTGTCTAGGTCATCAATATTCCACAGAATGCTCTTCAATTCTGGTGTGGCCCCTCTGCACTGTTAACACATTATCTGTCTCAGCGCTCTTCCAGGCTTCCTGGCACCATTGTCTCCTGAGTTCCCTCCTATCGCATGCCTTCTCCTTTATAGACTCCAACTCCCTCAGCTCCCTCAAAGCATCTCCATGGCCACTGTGTTTGCTCTCTTACACTTCTCCTGAATGGTCACATCAGTTCTGATGGCTTCATTTATTGTCCAACTATTGATGACGTGCAAATGTCCCTTCTTGCTCCAGATTTACGTCTTCAGTTCAGTTTGAAATAACCCCAATTAGATGTCTCATAGCTCCTCAAATGCAACATGTACAAAGCTGAACTTGGTCAGAACAATATTCTTGTAGCTGTTGAGAATATACACAGCAGAAAAACCCAGTGCCATTGAGTTCATTCTGATTCATAGCAAACCTGTATAAAGTTTCCAGCTGTAAAGATTTATGAGAGCAGAAAGTCTCATCCTTCCACCAAGGAGTGGCTGGTGGATTTCAACTGCCAACCTTGAGGCTAGAAGTCCAGTGTTTACCCTACAGTGCTACCAGGGGTCCTTTTACCCATTCAACAACTTGCACATGTACAAATCAGTGATATTGATTACATTCTTCAAATTGTGCAACCATTCTCACCCTTCTTTTCTGAATTCACATAAATTAATTCCTCTTGCATTAACATAAATTCACTGCTCCCTAAATTTCCTAGCTAGCCTTTGAGTTGCTGTGGGCAGTTTGATCCCATATATATAGTTCTCTTTATTCAATGGTTTAGGGTTCTTTTGATATAATATTTAGATGCTATATGCCTACTTTTTGTCATCTGTATTACAAATAATTCCCCAGGTATTTTATTTCTCTATGGCCTTTGTTTGTGATACACAAGCTGTAAACACTTGTTGCTAAATGCCATGCCATCGAGTGAGTTCCAACTCATAGGGAGCCTGTGCACAATACAACAAACAACTGCCCAGCCCTTAGCCATGTTCACAACTGTTTTGTTTGAACTCATTGTTGCTGCCCCTGTGTCAATCTACCTGGTTGAGAGTCTTCCTCTTTTTTGCTGACCCTCCCCTTAATCATGCAAGATACCCTTCTCGAGGGACTGGCCCATCCTAATAACATGTCCAAAGTATGAGAGACAAAGTCTTGCCATTCGCACTTCTAAGGAGCCTTCGGGCTTTCTGGCTCT
>NW_006408621.1:11203271-11204893 GCF_000296735.1 Chrysochloris asiatica
AGCTTTACATTCAACAAACTGTACTCTTTGTTTCATCTCAATGGTTACAATCCCCTCCCTGCAACAACAGTTATCCTACTTCCTCCCTGTGGCTTCCCTTTTACACCTTATATTTCACAAAAGAACAAAACAAAAATATTTTATGTATACATACAAAACAAAAATAGATATTCATTTAAATTGCCCTTGGAGTCCTGGTTTGGTGCTGTGGGTTAATGTGCCTGACTGCAAAGCCATTTGAACTGCAAAGTCAGTGGTTCAAGATCACCAGCTGCTCCTCGGAAACCCTATACAGTGTCACTATGGGTCGGAACTGACTCAATGGCACTTAACAACAACAACAAAGGGTATATTCTACAAGCCAACCACCTGCCTACAGGCACACAGCCTTACTCAATCCTATGGGCCTAGAGCCCACAACTATTCTATCTCCCCACGATGCCATAGCCCCTCCCACTGCCTCTGCTGTCACTGCTTCTCTAGGTAGGGATCTCACACTCCATTCATGCTCTTCCTTCTTGATGATCCTGGGACCATCTGTTCCTGAAATGAAAGATTAACTACTCCTCCCTTTTAGTTACTCATCTTATACAATTACAGTTGTGACTTCATTGTCCAATTTTCACTTTCATATAAGGTGATTGAAAATATCATGGCTTGGGTCAAGCACACCATAGTCCTAAAAGTGACATCTTTATTCTTTAATACTTTAAAGAGGTCTTTTGTTGCAGGTTTGCATGATACCATCATCTGATTTCTTGACTGCTGCTTCCATGAACATTGTTTGGAAATTTAAGCAAATTGAAGTCTTTGACAACTTCAATCTTTTATCCATTTATCATGCCCAGTTGTTTGGCCCAGTTTTGAGGATTTTTGTTTTCTTTACATTGATGTGCAATGCATACTGAAAGCTGTACTATTTGATCTTCATCTGTAAATATTTCAAATCCAGCAAGCATGATTGTGTCATATGTATATCACAGGTTGTTAATGAGTATTCTTCCTATCCTGATACCATGTTCTTCTTTGTGTAACCCAGATCTCCATATTATGTGCTCAGCATGCAGATTGAATAAATATGGTGAAAGGATACAATCCTGACACACATCTTTCCTGTTCTGCTTCCCTTGTTCTGTTCTAACGACTGCCTTAGTCTTGGTAAATACTTAGTGTAGTTAAATATGTCTTTCATCTCCTTTGTTGTTGTTATTAAGTGCCATAGAATTGGTTCTGACTCACAGAGACTCTGCATAAGGTTTCCAATGAGCGGCTGGTGAGTTCAAACCACTGATTTTATGATTCAAATACACTTTATGGTCCAGTGTTTTATCCCACAATGCCATATCAGGACTCCTTCATGTCCTGTAGAGTCCTTTGTTGTTGTTAAGTGCTGTTATGTTGGTTTCCACCCATAGCAACCTTGTATAGGGTTTTTGAGGAGCAGCTGGTGAGCTTGAACCACCGACCTTACAGTTCAAACCAACCTTGCAGTTCAGTGCATTAGCCCGAAACACCGTACCATGTCTCCTTAGAGCCCTTTAAAGCCTCTAAATTTCTACTTTGGGTTAGGAAGGTGTCCCTTATCTTCAGTTTGTACATATGAGCTCCAAGATTTTCTATCA
>NW_006408621.1:11210348-11219337 GCF_000296735.1 Chrysochloris asiatica
TCACAAGAGACCTATCCGCATTTCCTCTGACAGCAATCTTGATCACATGTTTCACAGCTTTGCTCCTGGTTCTTAGCTGAATGATCACTGTACAGTAAATGTTGGTTGGGTGAGTGGAATGAGGGAATGGTTGAAAGCAGAAAGCAGAACAAGCGAATCTCTAGGGTATGATCCTATTTCTATTGCAGTGGAAGGCTCAGAGAATGTGGCAGGAAAACAGTGAGATCTAATTTTTTCCTCTGGTGGCTTACCATATAGTTTAGGAAATGATGCAAGCAGAAAACTGTAGTGAAGTGCTAAACTATAGCTGGTTGTTGTGATATGCCATGGAGTCATTTCTGACTCATAGCAACCCTGTATAGGGTTTCCCGGGAGCGGCTGGTGCGTTTGAACCATCGGCCTTGTCGTTCAAATCAACCTTGCGATCGAGCGCTTATCCTACATGTTGATGATTTTAAACCTAAATAAATTGATTTGACTACAGAGGTTCATGCTGGTAATTCAGAGAAGTCACATTGAACAGGTTGGGGCTGGGGCAATTATAAAAAAGGACTTTATTTTATTTTTCGATACCAAAGGGAGAGGGAATATAGTAAATTTAACCAATTTGGTGTCACGCTTCTATGTGAATCAATTATGTTGTTAAGTACCATTAGTTCCAACTCAGAGCAACCCTGTATAGGGGTTTCCAAGGAGGAGCTGATGGGGTTTGAACTGCTGGTCTTGTGGTTTGTAGGCCAGAGCTGATTCCACAGAGCCACACCAGGAGTCAGGATCAATTTTTGTTGTTGTTGTTAAGTGCTGTTGGATAGATCCTGACTCACAGCAACCCTGTAAAGGGTTTCCACAGAGCGGCTGAAACTGTGGCTCAAACTGGTCCTGCTGTCAGCTCATTGTCCTGTAGCACCACACCAGGACTAGTTGTTGTTGTTGTTAAGTGCTGTCGAGTCGGTTCCAACCCATAGCGACCCTGTATAGGACCCTGAACAGTGACTGGTGAGCTTGAACCGCCAACCTTGCAGTTCAAACAGCTTTGCAGTCTGGCGCATTAACCCACACCAGGACTAGCACTGGTTAATTTTAGTTTGGCTAAAATATTAAATCACTGAAATTTAATCAACATATTTTTTTTAGACTTTTTATTTCAACTTAAGCTTGAGTATTCTCATAGTTAGCACATTGGAACTCAATTTCCCTAATAATATACTTGATTAATTTGTACACTGTTTATTTGCTAATTTAGAAGACTGGCTATTTCAATGGTCATATTTACAATGTGTTTTTAAATGACATGGGAGCCTTCCCATTCTACCATCTCAAATAATATTAAAACTAATATTTAAATGTTATGAGCAATTCTTTTAAGAGTTTTACATGTATTAGCTAATTTAATCCACAAAACCTGCAAGGTAGCTACTAGTATTATCTCTCTTTTGCAAATGAAAAAAAATTAGCACAGAGGTAAAGGGCCTTGGCCAAAAGGTCCAATTCTGTTAAGTGGTAGAAACAGGATAAAAATCCAGGTGGAATACTTCAGAGTCCACATTGCTAATCATTTATACAGGCAGCAAAATTGTTTAGAGACTATTATTGGTGGTGATAGTGGTGATTACATGCTGTTGAGTCAGTTCCAGCTCACAGCCATCTTTTATAGGTTTTCCGAGGCTGTAAATCTTAACAAGAACAGAAAGACTCATCTTTCTCCCAAAGTGGCTGGTAGACTCGAACTTCTGACCTTGTAATTAGAAGCCCAATGCGTAACCCAATACACTACCAGGGCTATTAACAATTATTATTGTTATTAAGTGTTGTTAAGTTGGTTCCAACTCATAGCAACTTAATAGGGTCAGGGTTTCCAAAGAACACCTGGTTTCCAAGAACTGACCTTTTGGTGAGCAGTCTAGTGCTTATCCTACAGAACACACTAGGGCTATTGTTGTTTTTGTTGTTAAGTGCCATCAAGTTGGGTCTGACTCATATCGACCCTGTATAGGATTTCCGAAGAACAGCTGGTTTCCAAGACCTGACCTCTTGGTGAGCAGTCCAGTGCTTATCCTATAGCACAACACCAGGGTTACTATTGTTGTTGTTGTTGTTAAGTGCCATCTAGTCAAATCTGACTCAAGCAACTCATTATAGGGTTTCCAAGGAACAGATGGTGGATTTGAACTGTTGACCTTGTAGTTTGCAGTCCAGTGCTGATCCTATCAGAGCTTTTATTGTTGTTGTTGTTAAGTGCCATCAAATTGATTCCGACCCACAGTAAACCTGTATAAGGTTTTTGAGGAGCAACTAGTTAGTTTGAACTGCCGACCTTTCAGTTCAAACTGAATTTGCAGTCCAGTGCATTAACCCAGAGCACCACACCCGGACTTCAGGGCTATTATTACAACTATGTAAATACATATACTTACATAGAAAAGATTTGCTGAAAATAATGAGTAATATGGTTGCATATTAGAATCACCTGGAAGTTTTTACAACTCCCTATTGCCGGGACCAAGGAGCAAACAGCTGCTAACCAGTTAGCACCTACCAGTTATTCCTCAGGAGAAAGATGGGCAGTCAGGTTCCGTAAAGATTACAGCCTTAGAAACCCTGTCAAATAATTCTATTCCCCTATAATGTTGGCACTGTAGTATAAGCACTGAACTGCAAACTGCAAAGCTGGTGGTTCAAACCCACCAGCTGCTCCTCGTAAACCCTATACAGGGTCAGTATGAGTTGGAATTGACTCGGCAGCACTTAACAACAGCATAGCATTGCTATGAGGTAGAATCAACATACACATGGTATGACTGGACTATGTTACCAGAGATTCTTCAGTAAGTAATTTTAGGTGAGTCCCAAGCATCAGTAATTTTCATTGTTTTTCATGGGATTTAATGTACAGTCATGATGGAGAACCACTGGTTTAGGCCGTTGATAGTCAAAATGTGGACTCAGCATTGGCATCCCCCAGGATGTCCCATTTACTCCAGGCTTCTTATTGTTAGCTGCCATCAAGTTGGTTCCAACCCATAGCAACCCTATGTACAACGGAACGAAACCCCACTCATTCTGGTGATAACCTCACAATTCCTACCACGCTTGAGCCCATTGCTTCAGCCACTGTGACAACCCATCTCATTGGGGGATGCCCTCTTTTATGCTGACCCTCCACTTTAGCATGCATGATGTCCTTTTCCAGAGACTGGTTTCTCCTAATAATATGTCTGACGTATGAGAGATGAAATCTGGCCATCTTGGCTTCTAAGGAGAATTCTGGTTGTACTTCTTACAAGACAGATTTGTTTGTTCTTTGGGCAGTCCACGGTACTTTTAATATTCTCCTCCAACACTGCAGCTCAAATCGTCAAGTATTCTGTGGTTTTCCTTACTCACTGTCCAATTTTCACTTGCATGTGAAGATATTGAAAATATTATGGCTTGGGTCAGGCACACCTTAGTACTCAAACTGACATCTTTGCACTTGATCACTTTTAAAAGGTCTTGTGCAGCAAACCTGCTTAATGCAATACATCATTTGAATTCTTGACTGCTCTTCCTATGACCATTTATGGTGGATCCAAGCAAAATGAAATCTTTGACAACGTCAATCTTTTCTCCATTTATCATGATGATGTTCATTGTTCCTGGTGTGGTGCTATGGGTTAATGCACCAGACAGCAAACCTGTTTGAACTGCAAGGTCGGCAGTTCAAGCTCACCAACTGCTCCTCGGAAACCCTATACAGGGTCGCTATGGGTCAGAACTGACTCGACAGCACTTAACAACAAATTCATTGTTCTAGTGATGAGGATTTTTGTTTTCTTTACATTGTGGTCTTTGATCTTCATCACTCCAGACTTACTGAATCAAAAATTCTACACTTTCACAAGATCCTTAGGTGGTTTGTTTATATAAAGGGGTTTCAAAGATATCATGGGAAATGGAATTGAAAGATAATGGAATTTTTCACACACTTTTTTTTTTCACACACTTTTTGAAGGCCCCTTGTACATTTAAGTTTGAGAAGCACTGATCATTACCCCCTCATTTTATAGAAGATGTAAACCAAGGCCCAAAGAACTAACATTCTTTCCCCAAGAGCACACAGTTGGCAGGTTGAAGAATTGGATTCAAACAAAGATGCCCAAACCTTACAGTGGTATTCTTTCTGTTATACCATGTTGAAAAGTTTTGGATTTGCTGAATCTTTCTTTTTATCCCCTCTCCTTCACCTCCACATGGTTTTCACCCTGATAAAGTATCTAAAACTTGGTAATGCACAAATGCTGTGTCATTCTCTAAGGAAATTTAGAATTAGAAGAGGGAGGCTTAGAAATAAGAGTGCCTGAAAGCCAGAAACTGGCCCCAGAGAGCTCCAAGTCCTGCTGTCCAGTCCAAGAATCCATGACATGTGCACCACAGTTCTGAATAGAAACCAGAATGCTAGTATCCAAATGCAGTGAGAATTTATTTCAGAGTTATCAAAGCAAACCAAAGGTTATCAGTGGGTTGGACATTTAAAGATTAAGTACAGCTGATCACACTCAACTCTTATGCAGGTAGCTTAACTTTAGTGGATCTGGTCTCTCTCTGAGGGCAAAATGGAGGTGTTTATGATCCTGTATCATAATGCATTCCAGGTGACGCAGGCTAGGCGGCTGAGCCAGGCCCTCTCTTCTTTGATTTACATGGCAGGATCCAGGCCATCTCTAAATTGAAAAGATATAGTAATGAGCAAATGCAGAAAAAGAAAAGAGAAAAAAAGAGCAGAGGGAAAACCTGGAGTGCTTTTCCAAGTCCAAAGTGAGCTATGCCTGCCCTCTCTCCCTCAGAAGGTATGATCATAAATTACTAACTAATGCTTAGCACTGGGGTTCTGGCAAATGATATATTACAGAAGACAAGATGACTCCAAGCAGAAAACACTGTAATTGGGGAGCAATAACATCTGTGTCAGCTATAGGCCCACAGTTTAAATGAACTGAAGAGTTACAGACTGGGCTGCAGATACATACTAATAATATGTAAATGTTTTCAGCTAAAAGGATGCATCATCAAGATATGGGTCGCTTAAATTCTTTGGTGTCACACTAGCCTGAAGAGTTATCAGTAAGACTCTCAGAATTCTGTTTTAATATTAGCACTATGTTAACCAAGCACCTTAAGAAAATTTTAGTTTATAAGACAAAGTCAACTGAGGAAAATGGAATATAAGCTTGGTTTTCTGGGACATAGATTTTAGGTGGTAGCAATGCTCTGTTATATTGAGCATGTCATCTAATGTCTCAGGACCTCCTAATATGGCAAAGTCAAAGAATACACACATGATAGAACTGAGGTCAAATGCAGATCTTCTGACTATAAATCCTTTTTTCTTCATCCCAGGGCATTTGTTTGCTACGATGAGGTTTTTGGTTTGTTTATTATTTAACTTTTTATTGTGGTTTGGGCAAAGGTTTACAAATCAAATCAGTTTTCCACTCAACAGTTTATATGCATTTCATTTTATGTCATTGATTGCAACTCCCTAATATAACAGAATTCATCTGATTTCCTTCCTGTGGTTACCATTTCCATTCATGCTTCTTTCCTATCCCTACCTGCCATCTGAACTTTATTCCTGGGCAAATGCTGCTCTTTTGATCTCAAATGGTTGATTGTTCTGAGGAGTAGGTACCTCCATGGTGTTTCTGTTGACTTTATCATTCTAAGTACTGTTGGGCTAAAAGTTGAGCCACCAGGTGACTTTAGTTACAGGCTTTAAGGGTGACTGATGGCCACAGTTTGGGGGGAGTCCACCAGTCCCTATCTGACCAGTGAGCCTAGTCTTTTTTATGATTTTGAGTTTTGCTACACATTTTTCTCCCACTCTACCTAGGACTTTCTGTTGTGATCACTTTCAGCGCAGTTGATAATGATAGCTAGTCACCATTTAATTATTCTGATCATAGAGTCGTGGAGACTGAAGTTACCATAGTCCATGTTGGCATAATTATCTCTGTGCATCTTTTCTTCATTCTTCTTCACTCTGAATGGGGAAAGACCAGTTGTTGCACCTTAGATGGCCACTTGCAAGCTTTTAAGACCATAGTCTCTTCTCACCAAAGGAGAAGATAGAATCTTTTTTGTAGACTGTGTTGTGCCAGTTGACCTTGGTATCCCTGAGACTATGGTCCTGAACCCCAGGTCCAGCACCTCATTCCCTCCAGGTGTTTGGCTATGGCTAAGACATTTTCATGATTTTGCCCTCTGTAAGATCTACTGTGGAGTCTTGGTGTGGCACTATAGGATAAGTACTAAACTTCTAATCATAGGATTGGTGGTTCAATCCCACCAGCCACTCCTTGGAAACCCTGTACAGGGTTGCCATGAGTCAACAGCATTATAAAAAATGCTCTAGTATATTGGTGGACATCCTCTGTCAAACCTATACTCATACACATTTGTGGATGCAGTTCTATTCACCTTGGCACACTTGTGCAGCTTATGTGTCTATCTAGTATCCACTTATGGATTGTTGTTGCAGAAATCATGTGTGGGCCAAATCTGACATCCTCTGGCTTCACAGTGGGGAAGGAAAATGAAAACTCAAAGCCAGCACAAGGCAGATTCCCATGAAGCAGAGGTCAGACAAGCCTCCACCATACAACCTTCTTTACCCTATTTTTACACCAACCAGCCTTCCATAGCACTCTCTGCTTCTCATTTTGGTTTGATAACCCATTGCACTGATCACATAGAACTCATAACAGTACTTACAATTATGGGATTCATTAGGGAAGTGAACAAAGGTACAATTCAGGGTAAGAAATAACTTAGGATTCAACACTTTTCCTATCAGGAACACCTCTTCTCTGCCATATTGCAGGCATGCCTCACTTGTCTTTGGCCTCTCAGCCATGTGGCAGCTCCTTGGCCTCTGTTCTGCTCAGGCAAGTATTAAAAACTCTTTTAGCCAGTCTGTGCCCAAAGGGTACATTCTGCAATCCAGCCTCCTGCTCATAGGCATTCAGCTTTACTAGGTCATGGACCTAAAAGTCCACAGTTGCTCTGTCTCTCCATGCTGCCACCTATGCCATCACCTCTGTCGTCACCACTTTTCTAGGTAGAGCTCTTGCACTCTGCTCATGCTCTTCTTTCATTATGGTCCTGTAATAGGATGTTTCTGCTTCTGAGATGGCTCCTTTTAAACCCAGTGAGATGGCAAAACTAACCAACCCCAGCATCAGAGTTCTGCACACCCCATTTTCAAGGTCCCACTCAGTCACTTGGTGGGAATTAAAAAGATGTTGGATAGAAAAGCCATATCAAGTAAATTCAAGGTACCACAGGTGTTATTACTATCATTGCAAGCTTGTCTATGCAATAGTATTTACCTCTGATGCCTTAAAGTCTTTCACTCCTTCTAGTGTCTTTCTTTGCCTTGATCATTTTGTGCTGAACTTCCACTTATTATTACACATTGTTTTCCTTTTCACCCAAGTTAATGTGTGTCTATCCTCTAGTTAGTGATTTACTCATCCTTCCCCTAACTACTGCTGATAACCATCAAAGAATGTTTCTTGTTAAGTGAAATTTTTTCCTTAAATTTTATACTAGTGGACTCGTACAATATTTATTGTTTTGTGATTCATTTCACTCAGCATAATGTCCTCCAGATTCATCCATGTTTTGAGGTGTTTCGTATATTCATCATTGTTCCTTACCATTTCCTAGTATTCTATTGTGTATATGTACCATTGCTGCTACCATTAAGTGCCGTCAAGTCAGTTCTGACTCATAGTGACCCTGTATAGGGTTTTCATGGAGCAATTGGTGAGTTTGAACCACTGACCTTGTGGTTCAAACTGACCTTACGGCACAGTGCTTTAACCTGCACCAGGATACATAGATACCAGAGTTTATCTATATTTCCATTTTTTCCATCTATTTTCTATTGTGAATAGTGCTGTGGTAACCGTGAGTGTTCATATCTATTAGTGTCTCGCTCTTATTTCTGTAAACTACTAGAAAAACTGGATCACATGATATTTCTATTTTCAAATTTTTAAGGAAGTGCCATACCATTTTCTACAGTGCTGCGAACCTTAAGGTCAGCGGTTCGAAACTACCAGCTGCTCCGCGGGAGAAAGATCAGGCTTTCTACTCCCGTAAAGATTTACACCCTCGGAAACCCTGTACGGGGTTGCTATGGGTCGAAACCAACTCGACGGCACTTAACAACAACAACAACAACAACCAACAGTGTATGAGGGTTCCAGTATCTCCATACCCTATCCTCACAGCATTTGTTGTTTTCTGTTTTTGTTTGTTTCTTTCTTTCTTTAACTTTGCTATTAATGCTGGTGTGGTACTATAGGAGCAGCACTGGACTTTGAACCACAAGGTTGGCAGCTGAAACCCCACCAGCTGCTCCTCAGAAACCCTAGACAGGGTCACTATGAGTCAGAACTGGGTTAATGCACCAGACTGTAATGCCATTTGAACTGCAAGGTTGGTGGTTCAAGCTCACCAGCTGCTCCTCGGAAACACTATACAGGGTTGGAACCAACACGATGACACTTAACAGCAACAACAACAACATATATAGGTCTGGAGTCCTGGTGTGGTGCTGTGGGCTAATGTGTCAGATTTTTGTATTCCATTTCATTTTTTACAACTTCCAATTTTCCTAGATTTATATTTCATACTTTCCATGTTCTGATTATTAATAAATGTTTGCTGACTTGTGCCTTATCAGCAAATGAAGGCCCTGAAAGATTTACTCCATTCATGCCATTATGGTCAACTCTGCTTTGAGGAGGCAGCACTTCCCCAGTCATATTTTGTGTGCCTTCCAACCTGAGGGGCTCATCTTTGGCACTATTTCTGACAATACTCTTCTGCTTAATATGTTCTGACACTATATCTGGCAATATTCTTTTGCTATTCATAAGATTTTTAGCAGTTAAAACATTCAGAAGTAGTCTGCCTCTTCTTTTTCCTAGTCTGGAAACGC
>NW_006408621.1:11221317-11236044 GCF_000296735.1 Chrysochloris asiatica
TGCTGTTGAATTTTGTCCAAGTTTTTTTGTTTTGTTTTGTTTTTTGCTTTCTTTTGTTTTGATACATCCAGGAGAACAAAGTAGCTGTGCTCACCTGCTCACTAGATGGCAGAACTTAGGTGCTCACCATCTGTCTTCTGGTAGATAAGATAGGGGATATAAGTGTATGCACAGTTCTATGTTCACTGTTCATATAGAGCAGTTGAAAGAGGGTTAGGCTACAGTTAGTTTCCAACTGTCATCAACCAGGTGATGCAAAAATGGAAGCTAGGACTAGGTGGGGTGGGTAGTATGAGTACAGTTGTTTTTTCTTGCTTTTTTGTCTTTCACTTGGCAGGGAACAAGGAAGAAAAAACAATAACAAAAAATATAAATAAACAAAAACAAGGGAAGTAAAAACAGACAAGAATAAAAGAAAAAACAAAAGCTAGATATGAGGAAAGAATAGAAATAAACAAGGGAAGAAAAACATAAAAGGGAAAGAAAGAAAGTAAAACAAAGAAATAGAAAGAAAAAGATTTAAAAAAAAAAAACAAAGAAAGAAAGGAGAAACTTAGAGGGGCAGGGTGCCTGGTTAGTACTCATCCTAGTCTGCAAGATGGCAGAGGGCAGGATGTCCAGTCTGGGTTGATGCTTTCTGCTGGCTGAGCAGGTGGGGAGCCCAGTCCATAACAGTGCTTCTGTCAGCCAAAGAGGTGGCAGGGACATGCTACCCAGTCTAGAATGGTACTCCTTCTGACCTAAAAAGTGGCTTCAGGTGAGACATCTGGTCCCAGACAGCACTCTCTGCCAGCTAAGAAAGAGGAAAACATGTGTCTCCAAATATGAGAGTGATGTACTAGTGGTGTCCAATCTGCAAGGGTGGTCCTTGTACCTCATGCAGGGCAGGGGAAGAATATGGGGGTGTTGAGGTGGGTGGACCTCAACCAGGTGGGTGGGTTTGAGGTGGCCACACTTCTGATCACTGGAAAGCTGTGGGGAATAAGAGAAAGACCACACCTTTCTTGTTGCTACCTGCTATTGTGTGTTTTTGTATAATCCTAGATGAATGAATCAAATTAATCAGATTCCTGCCCAGATCAGAGCCCTGCTTGCAAAAATTCAAAGTGGCACTCTGTCAGGCCACTTGGCAATTCACCATTTCATATATCTTCTTGTTTACTCTTTTAATTTCTTCTTTTCATTTGATCTACTTCTTTATCATTTCCTTTGAAGCTCAGAGTTCCAGGAATATCATCTGTAGTTGTTTCATAATATTTTTTTCTCAAGTTTTTGTTGTACAGGGTTTAGGTAACTTGTCTGCCTAATCCACCACTTTAGTCTGATTTTATTCATTTACCTGGATGGATGGGGAGAGTAAATCCCACCCTCAGAAATAGCTTGAATAAAAGAAAGGAAATAAAACAACAGAAATATGACCCAAGTTCTCTAGAAAAAGAGTGTTCCCCAAAGACAACAAACCAATGAAGAGATTTCTTTCAAAATATTACCAAGAACACTATCCAAGAATATTTGGAGAAGCTTGTTTTGTTACAAGGTGAGTTTATAGACATAAATGAAAATTAGGCAGACATAGGAAACACCAGTGGAATTCTAAAGAAAAGGAATATATTAGAATAATCTCCAATTCCATGTTCCCTGTGTGGCACTGTGCATTGCATTAAGTTCTTATAATTAATATGAATTATATAAAGCTATTATATAACTAGTAGTCCTGATGTGGCACTGTAGGATAAGCACTAGACCTAAAGGTCAGTTTAAACTGAAAGGTTGGCAGTTCAAACTCAGCAGCCACTCCTCAGAAATTCTATACAGGGTCACTGTGAGTCAGAAATGACTCAATGGCACTTAACAACAACATTATATAATTGTATGAACACTTAACACAGATCTGTATTAATGATTTTACATTTTTATATGCATTACCTTACTTAACTTTCAGGCTGATCTTGTGGGGCTGATATGAGTTGACTTTATTTGAACCAATGAAACCAAGGCTTAGAAAGGAAAAGGAACTCCTTCCTAATCAAAAAGACTGTAAGATGTACACCAGGAGTTTTATTCCTGATCCTTCTGACTTTAAAGCACAGATTCCAGGCTTTTAAAGGCAATATTTTACTGTTTCCGTTTTATCTGGTGATTTGCAACTCAAAAGGCATTTCAGGACTCAAGTCAGTTTTTCATAAATGTATACATATACACAAATACCATCTATTTGTTTGGTTTTGTTTATTAAGTGCCATTGAGTCAGTTCCGACACATAGAGATGCCATATAGGTTTCTGAGGAGTGGCTAGTGAAATTCATCCTTGCAGTTCAAACTGACCTTGCAGTTCAAACTGACCTTGTGGTCCAGTGCTTATCTTACAGCACCATACCAGGCAGGACTCATGGTTATTGTTAAGTGCCATCTAGTCAATTCTGACTCACAGCAACCCTGTATAGGGATTCCAAGGAGCCGCTGGTGGGTTTGAACCACCAACCATGTGATTAGCTGGCCAGTGCTGGTCTTAAGGCACCACATAAACATAAATAATTCCTGAATGGGGAAAAATATTCTACAATGTCACAGACAAAATGATCAAGCACATGTTAAATGAATTTGTGGGAGCCCCACTTCCCATCATCCTGCACTTAAGCTTTGCAGATGAAAGGATGCTCTGCCTGGACTCAGCTCCCTGCTAAAAATAGTTAAAAGCACAATACAAAATGATTCTTATCAGGTTTGTTGTTATTCTGAACCTCACTTGTTGAATGGATGAATTGATGTCCAGAAAGCAAGGTAGCTTAGGAAAGCCTAAGAGCTAAAGGTAGGGAAGAAAGAGTACCTGGAGAATTTAAATTTAACCTTTAATTAGGAATTGAAGTTTACAGTTTAATCATATGCTTAATCTTCTCTACCAGCTTGCTGTTTCCAAGAGAACATTACTATTTTTAGGTCTCTCGAATGCATAGATTGATAAGACAAAGCCATAACACAGTTGGCTGTAACTTTGGTTTAATATTCTCTCAGAACGTCTACCAAATCTGGACTTGCCTTAGCCCTCTTGGAAACCATAGACATGAGCCACGATGGGGTAATATGATGAAGAGCTCCTCTCTGAAGATTGCTGAATCACAGGAAAAGCCCAAACTAAGCAGGAAAAATGTGCCTTGCATTTTTCCACGTAATTCACCTACTGCAACAGGGGGTGGTTATGTTTTCATGAATAGGGCACCCAAGGAGAATAGCTAATAACAGACTGATCCAGAATTGAGAAAGAATAGCATGGCATCTTGCCCCAGTCATGAATAGATGACATAACAAAGAAAGAGGAAAAGAAACAAGGAATCCAGGAGTAATGGGAGACCAGGGCTAACCAGCCAGGCGTCTGGTACACACAGAGTGTGGGAACTTTTTCTTGCTTCTGAGACACATATTGTTGTCCAACAATGGCACAATGACTGACGTTGCAAAGCCTCTGTTTCAGAGGAGAAGCCAGCAGAGGTGTTCTGCTCCTCTGCCCCCCTTTGGGAAATCCTAGAAAGTGCCAACCAGCCTGCATTAATGAAATAAAAACAGGCAACAAGTTCTGTATTTATGATGGACAGGACATAGACTTAATGGTATTCTCAGTGTGGGATTAACGACATCACAGCAATGTCATATACTAAAATTTGCTCTGGTCTAGGAAGTTAGAGGAGTCCTGGTGTGGTGTTGTAGAACAATCACTGGACTGCTAACAGCAAGGTCAGTGGTTCAAACCTCCAGCTACTCCTTGGAAACCCTATACAGGGTCACTGTGAGTCAGAAGTGACTTGATGGCACTTAACAACAACAGGAAGCTAGAGGGTAGCAGTGGAGTCGCAACTTAACAAGAGATTATGGCACCTCACCTCACTGATCCTTAATATCCTCAACTATAAAGAGAACATTTATATTTCTGAATTAATTCAGCAATATATATTTCTTCATTTGATAATATTTACTGAGCTAGGCAATATAGGATAAGCACTGGACTGATAACCACAAGGTCCACAGTTCAAACCCACCAGCTGCTCTGAGAAACCCTCTATAGGGTCTCTATGAATCGGACCCAACTTGGCGTAACACAACAACAACAGATTTATAAATGAACGGATCTTACATTCAAATGAATAAGACAAACAATAAAGAAGCAAACATACTGTGGTGATGTTGTTGTTGTTGTTGTTAAGTGCCATCGAGTCAGTACCAACTCATAGTGACCTTATGCACCGCAGAACAAAACACTCCCCGATCCTGGGCCAACCTCACTACTGTTGCCACGTTTGAGTCCATCGATGCTGCCACTTGGCCAATCCATCTTGTTGGGGGTCTTCCTCTCTTTATTTGTCCCTCCACCTTACCAAACATGATATCCTTCTCCAGTGACTGGTCCCTCCTGACAATATGTCTGAAGTCTGAGAGATGAAGTTTGGCCATCTTGGCCTCCAAGGAGCACTCTGGCTGCACTTCTTCCAAAACAGATCTATTGGTTCTTTTGGCAGCCCGTGGCACTTTCAATATAAGGGATATTAATTTTTAAAAAGTAACAGATTAAGTTGGCATTGAAGCTTGTCAGGAAAGGCTACTCTGAAGAGCTGGTATTTGAGTAGAAGCTAGAATGAGAAAACGGAACCAGCCAGATAAAGATATCTGGAAATAATATCTTGGGCAGAATGAACAGGAATCGTAGTGTAGGAATATCTCAGGCCCTGATAATAGGAATATGTTTGACATCTCTCAGGTACATTAAGGAAGTCAACAGGAGCAAGAGGAAAGGTGGTTGGAGATGAGGTTAAGAAGTAGGCATGGCACATGTAAGTTTTGAAACAGATTTTAAATTTAATGTGTGATACAAAACCAAGGTATTGAGTAGTGTTATAAATTGATTTTGTTCTTCAAAAGAGATATTCAGGTTCTTGACCCAGGTACCTGTCTATGTGACATTATTTGGAAATATATCTTTGAAGATTTAATTAGTTAAGATAAGGTCATACTGATGTAGGGTAAACCCTAATCTAATATAAGTGGTGTCCTTATAAGAAGAGATTGCCAGGTGAAGAGATAGATACACAAAAAGAAGATTGTCAGGTGAAGATGGGCAAAGATTGGAACTATGATGGGACCATCAGAAGGTAAGAGATACAAGGAATGATTCCTTCCCTAGAGCATTCAGAAACAGCATAGCCCTGCTGACACCTGAATTCTTACTTCTGGCCTACAGAACTGTGAAAGAAGAAATGTTTTCTTTTAAGCCATTCAGTTTGTAGCACTCCATTATGGCTGCCCTAGAAAACTCATGCATTAAATTAGGGAGAAAAATTATTCATTCAACAGTAAGTTACTAAGCACCAATATCCAACAGGCTTTTTATGAGGTGCAAGTATGCATTATTGAATAAAGCAGGGTCCCTGCTCTCATAGAAAGTACATTCTGATAGGAGACCACTAGGGAAACTATTGCAGTAGTCCAACAGAAAGATGGCTATGGTATGGGCAAGGGTAATAGTATGCAAGTACTGAGGACTGGTCACATTCTGAATTTATTTTGAAGATAGAACCAAAATGATTTGTTGCTAGAGTGAATGGGGAGGGGAGTTCAAAGAAAATATTCTAGATCGATCTCTGTCCCCTTTCTCAGCATTCTCATTGCTACTCAAATGTCACTTCAGTGAAGCCTCCCTTGACAACCTTAGTTTAAAACGTCAACCTAACTCATTACTCATTTTCGTTTTATTATGAGTATGCCAACTTGCTAAAATGAAGAAGACTGATGTTCAGTGTTGATTTGAAGATGTTGAAAACACTAGATGGACATATAGCTTGGGAGTCTGGAGAAGGTTTGGGGCAGAACATAAGATTTTGGGATATCATGTGGGAAGGACATTCATATTCTAAAGAGAATAAGACAAATAACTTCCTGTGATCTTCCAAAAGTTAGAAATCAACAAGGGGTGGAATAGCTAGTGAGGTAGGAGAAGATGAGTGTGGTGTCCCAAAAATTAAGTGGAAAAAGTGTTTCTGAAGGAGAAAACTATCAGATTTCTCAACTGTTCAGGAAGGAACTCTTTGATTTGACAACATGAAGGTTCTTCCTTTCATCTGTCTATCTCTTCACCTGGCAACCTTAAGTGGTTCCACTGGAACGGTGGGATAAAATCCTAATCAGAGTGAGAAAAAGAGAGAATAAGAGGTGAGTTAGAGACATAAGTTAAGGAATTTTACAATAGAAGGGAGTAGGAAAGAGGGGCAACAACTTTCAAGAGAAGAATGCTTGCTTGTTTGGTTGTTTATTAGTTGTTTAATTATTTGTTTCTTTTCAAGATAGGAGCCGTTCTATGAACAGACAACTGTGAAGGCTGTTTTAAACTTATGAAGAAATTAGTAAAATACCAGGTAACCTCAAAGAAAATGAGTAAACATAATCAAAATAAAAAGACAATCATAAAGACTTAGTGAACACAGCAGCAATGAAGAAAATCACAAGAAAACCCACAGACAAAAATATCTCAGCACAGAAATTATGTGAAACAAGAAACTAGTAGCACTGTAAAAATGCACAGCTAATGACAGCCATCAATTCATACCTAGATGTTGGTAAGTGCCATAGAGTTAGTTTCAACTCATAGTGACCCTGTATAGGGTTTCTGAGGAGCAACTGGTGGGTTTGAACCTCTGACTTTGTGGTTAGAAGTCCAGTACTTATCCTGTAGTGTCACACCAGCACACCATACTTATTGATAATTGCAGTGAATGTAAATGGATGAAATGCACCTGTCAAGTGGGTATTAAAGTTTTATATTATTGTTTGAGAGAGCAGAAGACTGGATAAGAAAACAGGATCCATCAATATTCTGTCTACAAGAGTCATGCTTTACACATAAAGACAAAAATAGACAAAAATCAAAGGTTGGGAAACATCAAACTAATGTCAATCAAAGAAGAGAAGTGACAACATGAATTTCTGATTAAATAGACTTTAAGACAAAGCCTGCATAAGAGACAAAGAAGGACATTATTTTAGGATTAAAGGATCAATTTAACAAGAAAACATAACCATAATAAATGTCTATGCACCAAGTAAAAGAGCCTCAAAATACATGTCAAACTAATAGAACTGAAGAGAGAAATAGACAACTCTACAATAATAGGGAGTCCTGGTGTAGTTCTATAGGATAAGCATTGGACTACTAACCTCAATGTCAGTGGTTCAAACCCTCCAGATGGTCTTCAGAGACCCTATACAGGGTCACTATGACTCAACAGCACTTATCAACAACCAAAAATAATATAAAACGTTAATACCCACTTTCAAAGAATGGCAGCACAACTAGAAAGCAATTCAAAGACACAGAAGAACTAAACAACACAATCAGCCAACTTCCCCTATAGACATATGCAAAACATTTCCACCCAACAACAGCACAACCTATTCTTTTCCAGCACACATGTTCTCCAGAATAGACTTCATGTTAATCCACAACCCAAACTTCAATGAACTTAAAGCATCAAAATTCTATAAAGTATCTTCTCAGATCACAGTGCTATAAAATTACTGTTTTTCTTGTAAATGCTGTTGAGTCAGTTCCAACTCATCACAACTCTGTATTAGGTTTTGGAGAAGTGGCTGGTGGGTTTAAACCACTTACTTTGTGGTTATCAGTCAAGTGCTTATCCTGCAGTGCAACAAATTAGAAATGAAAAATAGGAAGATTAAGGGGGAACAAAATCAAATACATGGAAATTGAATAATCCCTGCTTTAAAACTACTGGGTAATAGATGAAATCTAAAAATAAATTCCTTGAATCAAATGAGAATGAAAACACAACATACCAAAACCTTTGGTACACAGCCAAAGCAGTGCTCAGAGGTCAATTTTTAGCAATAAATGAACATATCAAAAGAGAAAAAATAACCATGACCAACACCTTAACCCAACATCTCCAACAATTAGAAAAAAGCAGCAAAAAATAAACCGACAGTCACCAGAAGAAAACAAATTAATATTTGAAAAAAAAAAAAAGTGAAACAGGAAAGAGAAAAATAATAGAAAGAAAAAAGAAGACAAGAAAATGCTTTGAATGAGTTAATAAAATCAACAAACCACTGGCAGACCTAACACAGGGAAAGGAGAAGAAGCAAATGACACAAAGAAGAAATGAAATGGGCAACATCATAACAAAACCAACAGAAATAAAATGATAATAATTCTTGAAGAATTATTATACTGTACTCCAACAAATCTGAAGACCTGGAAAAAATGGAAACATTTCTAGAAACACACTCCCTATCTAACATAATACAAACTGAAGTAGAACATCTAAACAGACCCATAACAAAAGAAGAAAAGGATTAAGTCATTTTTTAAAAAGTCTGTTGAATTCTACCTAACATTCAGAGAAGAATTGACACCAATTCTACTCAAACTATTCCAGAACATAGAAAAGGATGGAAAACTCTGAATACATTTTATGAAACGAGCATAACCATGATGCCAAAGCCAGTCAAAGATATCACTAAAAAAGAAAATCTGTCATTGTTGTTAAGTACCATCAGGTCATTTCCAACTCATAGTGACTCTGTATAGGGTTTCTGAGAAGTTGCTGGTAGGTTTGAACTGCCGATTTTATGTTTCCCAATCCAGTGCTAATCCTACAGAGCCACACAAGGAGTCCAATAATCTTTCATGAACATAAATGTAAAAATTCTCAACAAAATCCTAGACAATAGAATCTAACAATATATCAAAAAAAAAAAAAAAAATCATGACCAAGTGGGATTCGTATCAGGTATGCAAGGCTAGGTCAACATCAGAAAAATAATCAATGTAATCTACCACATAAATAAAACAAAGGAAATTATCCACATGATCAAATTAATTGATGCCAAAAAGACATTTGTCATGATAACAAAATATAAATATAAGAGAAATTCCTCAACCGAATTAAGGCACCATGGATTGCCAGAAGAATAAATAAGTCTGTGTTGGAAGACATACAGAAGCTAAGATGGTGAAACTTCATCTCTCATACTTCAGGTATGTTATCAAATGCATCAATTCTTCTACCATCTTCCTTATTCATTGTACAACTTTCACATGAAAATACCATGGCTTGTATTCAACATGCTTTAGCCCTCAAACTGACATCTTTGCTCTTGACCATTTTGAAGACGTGCCACATATTTGTCTAATGCAATATGTCATTTGAATTCTTGACTGCTACTTCCATGAGTGCTCATTGTGGATCCAAGCACACACACATGCAAAAAAATCCAAAAGTGGAATCTTTGACAACTTCAATCGTTTCATGATGCATTTAATTGGTCCAGTTGTGAGGATTTTTGTTTTCTTTACATGGAGTTGTAACCAATACTGAAGGTTACGGTCTTTGATCTTCATCAGAAAGTCTATCAAGTTCTCTTCACTTTCAGAAAGAAATGTTATATCATTTGCAGAACTATAAGAGACTCTGATACATGGCATAAATACACTGTCAAACATGACTGAAAATACACCAACAATAGCAGACAAAAAGAGGACAGGGACCTCCTAAAATCTAGATATTTACATGCATCAAAAGATTTTGCCAAAAGAGTCCACAGACGATAATTTTATTTATTTATTTATTTTTTGCAATGTCATATCACACAGGGACTAATCTCTAAACTTTATAGAAAACAACAACCAACACCTCTACAAAAAAAAAAAAAAAAAAAAAGTCAAACAACCCAATTAAAAAATGGATAGAGAACACTTAATCAAGAAAGACAAGAAACATGAAAAAATGTTCACAATCATTAGCTATCAGAGAGCTGCAAATCAAAATAGCAGTGAGATATCAACTTACCCCAGCAGTAATGTTGTTGTTGTTGTTAAGTGCCATCGAGTCGGGTCCGACCCATAGCGACCCTGTACAGGGTTTCCGTGGGTGTAAATCTTTACGGGAGTAGAAAGCCTCATCTAATAGCAAAGTTTTTTTTTTAAAAAACAACAAAACAAAAATTAACAAATGCCGGAAAAGGTGAGGAGACTAGGACCCTCCTACATTGCTGGTGGGGCTGTAAAATGGTGCCACCACTGTAGAAAATGGTATGGTATGTATCCCCAAGAAATAAGAGCAATGACACAGACATATGCACACCAATAGTAATTACACTAGCAAAAAGATAGAGACAGCCTGAATCCCCATCAGTGGAAGAATGGATAAACAAACTTTAGTACATACACACAATGGAACGCTATGCAATCCTGAAGACTAATGATGAGTCTGCAAAGCACCGAGTAACATGTATGAACCTGGAGGACATTATGCTGAGTGAAATGATTCAATCACAAAAGAAAAAATATTGTATGAGGCCACTATTGTAAAAACTTAAGCAAAGGTTTTCATGCTAAAATAATCATTATTTAATGGTTACCAGGGAAGGGAGAATAAGTCACTAGATAGAGGGCAGAAATGTGTTAACTGTGGTGAAGGGAAGGGAGATTGTCAAAAGAATACTAAAGACAGGTGAAAATATGGGGAGGAATGCAAGTGTTAAAGGACACAGAGGTTATATATACAACCCTAGAAAAACAGTGTAATATAGGTAGATACATGGACAGATGATATACAGGCTGAATGGGGATGGGAGGGAAAGTAAGAGTATACCCACAAATATATAAGAATTTGCCAGAGGATATTTATCTTTGCTACAAGCACACTTATGAATGTAGTTGAGCTTACAGGGGCAAACGAATGAAAACTTCTTAGATATTATAAAAAATGTTAAGACAATGAGTTTCTGGAAGAAATATAGTTCAACCAAGGATATTTGTACTTGGGTATTTATCTTTGCTACAAATATATACATGAACGTAGTAGAACATTCAAAGAGCAAAGTTTATGAAAACTTCTTAGACATAACCTAACACCTTGAGGGAATGAGTCACTGAACCTAGAAGGTCAGAACCATAGTCTTCAGGGACACCAAAGTCAATTGTCATAACTTAGTCCACAAAGACATTTTCTACATCCTACTTTGGAGTCCTGGTGTGGCGCTGTGGATTAATATGCCAGGCTGCAAACCCATTTGAACTACAAGGTTGGTGGTTCAAGCTCACTAGTCACTCCTCAGAAACCCTATATAGGGTCGCTATGGGTCGGAATCAACTTGATGGCACTTAACAACAACTTTGGTGAGTAGCAAGTGGGACTTAAACATTCATGAGTGGCCATCTAATCTACAACTATTGATTTCTCCCTGTTTGGAGGTAACAGAGTGATGAAATTGAAGACATGTGGACTAATGAATAGGCCAAGGAACTATCAGTCTCCATTGTCCTGAGACCAGAAGAACTAGATGGTGCCTGGTTTCCACTACCAGCTGCTCTGAACCGGATCATATAAGAAAGCCCTGGCTACAGTGGGAGGAAAATGTGGAGCAAAACTCAAAACATTAAAGAGACCAGACTCACTGTTCAGATAGACATTAAATGAACCCCTCAGAGTATGACATTTTGTCACCATTCAGCTCGATCTTCAGCCAAAGAATAAACTGCTTTACAAGGAGAATGAAGGAGCTCTGGTAATGTAGTGGTTATGAGTCAGACTGCTAACCTCAGTGTCAGCAGTTCAAAACTACCAGCCATTCTGCAGGAGAAAGATGAGGTTTTCTGCTCCTGTAAAGATTTACAGCTTTGGAAACCCTATACAGTGTCGCTATGAGTCTATGGCACATAACCGCCACCATTATCATAGGCAGAACAACTAGTGTGGTACACACACCTTTGAATAATAGACCATTTGGGATCAAAAGACAAGGACAAAGTTCAGAAGGCTTAGGAAAGAAGGGATGGAAACCGGAATCACAGGGAGGAAGGGGGACATGTGACGTCACATTGAGGGGACTGCAGTCAGTGAATTGAAATGAAATGTTTATGAACTGGTATAAAACTGATTATGTATCCTTAATCAATGCATAATAAAAAATCATATTAAAAATAAGAAAAGTTGTCAAAGTCTTTTTTGCCATTATTATAGAAATTTGAACAAAGACATATAAAATGACATTAAGGAATTACTCATTTTGCTAAGAATAATATAATTACATAAAGATTTTTTTTTAGTTTTATATCTTTAGAAATACATGATGAAGTATGCATTACTAAATAAAATAACATCTAGGATTTTCTTTAAAATATACAAAAAAGAAAAAGAAATTTTACAGAGACATAAGAAACTAGATTGGAAAATATAATTGTTGAAGTTGAATGATGGGTGTGTAGATGTCATTATATTCTTTTCTCTACTTTTGTTCATGTATAAAGTTTTCCTAAGTGGCAGAAAAGAATCAAACTAGTTATATTTTGGCAATAGGAGAGGGAGATGATGCATAAATACCTGCTATGGAGTTGATTCTGACTTCAGGTGAGCTATGCACAACAGAATAAAATATTGCCCAGTCTGCGTCATTCTCACAATCATGTTCAAGTTCACTGCTGCAGCTACTCTGCCAATCCATCTCTCCAGGGTCTCCCTCACTCTCATAGACATCTGCTTCCACAAACATGATGTTCTCCTCTAGTAATTAACCTCTCTTGACATGTTCAGAGCCAGCAAGTCAGATAATGTTTTGTTGTGGTTCATAGGGATTTCACTGGTACTGCTTCCTATCTGATTTAGTCTGGAAGCTCCACTGGAATCTGTCCACCACTGATGACCCTGCTGATATTTTAAATATCAATGTCACAACTTCCAACATCAAAGCAACCCACAAGTCATCACAGTACAACAAACCCACAGACAGGTGGCTGTATGGCATAACGGTCAAGCACTCCATGCCTTCCCTGCCCTGCCATAGTGGTGTCAGAGGAGGCTGAGTAGGAAATCCGGACTTTCATTACTGCTCAGAGATAATGAGCTTTCACTCCCCATCAATGTCAGTGTCACGGAGGTCATGTAGACAGCAGCAAGAAGGTGCTTCTATTCCTCTCAGCCAGAGAGGGGTCAGCAAAAGCCTAGTGGGAAGCCTGAATTGCCATCCACTCTAAGCTGTAATGAAGTGCTCCTTCCCCCAGCATATCAATGCACACTGACTGGGGAATCTGGGTTTCCACCCTACTTGGCAGTTACAATGCAAGGCTTCCCTTCTCTCCCCACCGAGGAGTCAAAAGAGACCTGCTAAAACAAAAAATCTAAATAAGATCCAGAGTCTCATAACATAATACCCAAAATGCTCAGGATACAAACAAAAATAACTCATCACACAAAGAACCAGGAAAATCTCAACTTGAATGGGAAAAGACAATCAACAGATGCCAGTACCAAGAAGACCCAGATGTTGGGATTATCTCATAAGAATTGTAAAGGGCCATTATAAAAATGCTTCATGAACAATGATAAACACTCTTAAAAGAAATGAAAAACTGAAAACTCTCCAACAGTACATATAAACACAGCATGTTAGGAGAAATTAACTTTTAGAAAATTACTATGTTCCACATTATTCTTATTGTAAAACTGAATATCCCAGAGTCATGAAACTTGAAAATGTCTTGGTCCACAGCTGGTTCTGTGTATCACAATCCCTGGAGTCCCAGCTATTTAACATATCACATACTTCCCAAAATACAGGCTGTTTCAGTAACTCCACAGATTATTGCATCACTGAATGCTTTCCCAGCCTGCTCCCAGGAAAAAAAGGTTTAGTATTTTAACATGTAACTTAAGTAAGAATATTGTATCAGAAGGATTGCTAGCTTTCAAAGAATAAGATTTCACAAATTTTAAGATTTCTCCTGAATATTCATCTTTTGACTTCCTTCTCAGGAATCCTAAACTTGAAAACATTTGGAGATTACAGTTTTTTTTTAAAGATCATAGGGAGGTAATCAGAAATGCATTATTTCTGATTAATGGTCCAACCATTTAGGAAAATATTTGCTGCTTCCTATCACTGCAGATTACATCAAGAAGACAACTCAGGGAGGGCAGAGCTTGGAGATCCTCAAAGCCTAGTGTTTAAGTGTTTGTTACTTTGTCTACTTTTAAAACGTTGGCTCACAGTTGGCAGTTCCAGTGGATAAGTGTTTTTGAACTTAAGGTACAAAATAAAAGGAAGAGAAAAGGAACTAACTAAAACTTGACTACCTAAAATGCCTATTAAATATCAGACTCTATACTAGACACTTTTCAAGTTATCTTTTATAGTCATCAAAATAATTGCATGAAGCACATATTATTATCACTGTTTTATAATTGGGAGAACTGAAATTTAAATGATGAACTTACCTGAAATCTCCTGTCGGTAAATTATGGAACTGGATGTTGAATCCAGGTTTAACTGACCTCTAGGCCTCAATGTTCCTCCTCTACCATGCATTTACAACTAAGAATCAGTTTCTCAGAAAGATATTCCAGCTGAGAAAAACTATAAGCCTATTTTTGCCTCTTCCACAAAGATTTTTTTTTCTTATATTCCCACTGAAACCCAAGGTTTGATTATCCTACATTTAGAGAAAATAGGTTGATTGCATGCTCAGGGTTCTTTCCGGAGTTGTTACTGCTATGTATGATCAAGTCAGTTCCGACTCATAGCGACTCTGTATAGTGTCTTCGAGGCTGCAAATCTTTGTGGGAACAGTTGTTGTTGTTGTTGTTAAGTGCCTTCGAGTCGGTTCCGACCCATAGCGACCCTGTACAGGGTTTCCGAGGGTGTAAATCTTTACGGGAGTAGAAAGCC
>NW_006408621.1:11236144-11237747 GCF_000296735.1 Chrysochloris asiatica
CGACCCATAGCGACCCTGTACAGGGTTTCCGAGGGTGTAAATCTTTACGGGAGTAGAAAGCCTCATCTTTCTCCCACGGAGCGGCTGGTAGTTTCGAACCGCTGACCTTAAGGTTCGCAGCCCGATTCGTAACCACTACAGTAAGCCTCATTATTTCCCCACAGAGTGGCTGGAGGGCTCAAACTGCAAACCTTGTGGTTTGCAGTCCATTGCTTGTTTTACAAAGCCTTAAGTAGAAGGAATCTCACATACAAAGCTTCTGGCCTCTAAATGGTAGGCAGTCTCCAGCACTCAAAGAATGAACATCCAAGCAGACATTTATTACATAAGGGGCTCTGGTAGTATAGTATATTGGTTATAAGCTACCAATCATTCCATGGAAGAAAGATGGCACTTTCTACTCCCACAAAGATTTGTTGCTGTTGTGGTTTATCTATAAAGAGAATTTTATTATCAAAGAAATGACTTACAATTTCCGAGTCCATAAAGATTTATGGGAAACCCTATACAGAGTCACTAAGAGTCAGAACTAACTCCACAGCACACCACCACCACCAGACTTTTGATTATTTTGCGCTGCAAAAACAAAACATCAAATCATCCTCCCACCATACTCTTGACTTCTCAGTTGGGTTTGATAATTCATTGCAATGGCCACACAGAACTCAGACATCATACTGACAGTCATGGGGTTTATTGGGGAAGTTAATAAATTACAATGCAGGATCAGAAAATGTTCAGGGCATAGTTTTGCCAGTCAGGACAGACTCTCTCCTCAACCATGCCCACAGCAGGCCTCTTTTTGCTTGAGCAATGTTACACAGTTCTTTTATGGCTGCTAATAAATACATAGTTGGAAAATATGGCTTTGGTAATAGAAATGATGCTGTAGATCACATGATTGAATTCTGCAAAACCAATGATTTGTTCATTTCAAATACCTTCTTTAGACAGCATAAGAGATGATTTTACACATGGACCTCACTAGATGGAATACACAAAAATCAAATTGACTACACCTGTGAAAAGAGATGGTGGAAAAGCTCCTTATCATCAGCCAAAACAAGGTTAGGGGCAGATTGTGGAACAGACCATCAATTGCTTATATGCAAATTCAGGCTGTAGCTGAAGAAAAGGAATACAAGTCTATGAGAGCCAAAATATGACCTTGAATATATCCCACCTGAATTTACAGATCATCTGAAGAACAGATTTGATGCATTAAACACCAAAAACCGAAGACCAGAAGAGTTGTGGGATGACACCAAGAACATCATACAGGAAGAAAGCAAAAAGGCATTAAGAAGACAAGAAAGAAAGAAGAGATCAAAATGGGTGTCAGAAGAGACACTGAAACTTGCTCTCCAGCATAGAGATGCTAAAGCAAATGGAAGAAATAAGGAGGTGCAATAGCTGAACAGAAAATATCAAAGGTCAGCTAAAGAAGACAAAGTCAAATATTACAACAAAATGTGCAAAGATCTGGAATCAGAAAACCAAAAGGGAAGAACACACTCAGCATTTCTCAAGCTGGGGGAACTGAAGAAAAAATTCAAGCCTCGACTTTCATTATTGACGGATTCTCTGGGCAAATTATTGAATG
>NW_006408621.1:11238977-11241855 GCF_000296735.1 Chrysochloris asiatica
ATGCAGATGATACAACTTTGCTTGCTGTAAGTGAAGAGGACTTAAAATACTTATTGATGAAGATGAAAGACCACAGCCTTCAGAATGGGTTGAACTTCAATGTAAACAAAAATCCTTGCCACTGAACCAGTAAATAGCATCATGATAAATGAAAAAAAAGATTGAAGTTGTCAAAGATTTCATTTTGTTTAGATCCACAACCAACACTCATGGAAGCAGGAGTCAAAACATCAAGCAGCATATTGCATTAACCAAATCTTCTGCACAAGACCTTTTTAAAATATCCAAGAGAAAAGATATCTATGTGAGGACTAAGGTGCACCTGACCCAAGCCATGGTGTTTTCAATAGCCTCATATGATGTGAAAGTTGGACAGTGAATAAGGAAGGCCATAGAAGAATTGATGTACTTGAGTTATAGAGATGGAGAAGAATATTAGACTGCCAGAAGAACAAACAAATCTTTGTTGAAAGAAGCACAGCCAGAATGCTCTTTAGAAGCCAAGATGGCAAGACTTTTTCCATAGTTTGGGCATTTTATCTGGAAGGACCAGTTCTGGAGAAGGACATCATACTCGGTACAGTAGAGGATCAGCATAGGAGTAAGACCCCCAACAAGACGGATTGGCACAGTGGTAGCAACATTGAGTTAAAACGTAACAACAGTTATGAGGATGACACAGAACTAGGCGATGCTTCCTTCTGTTGTGAATAAGGTCACTGTGAGTCAGAGCTAACTAGATAGCACCTAACAGCAACAGACATTGTGGAGGCTATCTATACGGGACTATTGTTGTTGTTACATGCCGTCAAGTTGGTTACGACTCATAGCAACCCTGTAGGGTTTTCAAGAAGCAACTAGTGAGTTTGAACAAATGCCCTTGTGGTTCAAACTGGCCTTGTGATCCAGTGCTTTATCCTACAGTACCACAGTGTTAAAAATGAGTCATCTGAACAAGAGATGTGAGCTGGAATAGTCAGAGAAGGCTTCAGAAAAGACTGGGAATTTTTCCTGAGCTTTCTATTCACATTGGCAGAAGTTAAGTTGCTTTGCTGATAAGAGATGATATAAGGAGGCTTTCCAAATTGGGCAAAGGGAAGACCCACTTAGGGATGATGTTGTTATTGTTGTTGTTAAGTGCCGTCGAGTCGATTCCGACCCATAGCGAACCTGTACAGGGTTTCCTAGGAGCAGCTGGTGAGCTTGAACCACCCACCTTGCAATTCAAACGGCTTTGTAGTCTAGTGCATTAACCCACAGTGCCACACCAGGACTCCCCACTTAGGGATACACTTTTCTAATTAAAACAGAGGGTGTCATTTGAAGAGCTAAGTTTAAACACTTTTGACAATAGTTTGGTGCTGTATCAGTAAGGATATAGTTAGGAGACAGAAACCATGCTAATTATTTAAACAGAGAGAATTTAATATAGAGAATTGCTCACTAAATGTTAATGTGTTAACTAAGTAGCTTAAAGGGTAAACAAGAACTGTAATGTATCATGGAGAGGAAGTAGGCATATTGTGTTATGTCACCACTAGGACTGTGAGACAAAGGAAGTGAGATTATTAAAATTTAGAAATCTGTGAAAGGATCCATGTGTCTAGGACCCAAACATCTGTGGAGGGCTACCATTTTGCTGAGGCTAGAATCTCTGAGAGTGCGTGTTGTGAATTGAATTGTATCCCATCAAAAGATATGTTGAAGTCCTACTCCCATGTCAGTGAGTGAGACTATATTTGGGGAAATAGTCTTTCTTTTTGTGTGTTGTCATTGTTGTTGTTAAGTGCCCGTTGGTTCTGACTCATAGTGACCCTGTATAGGACTTCTGAGAATCAGCTGGTGGTTGAACTGCCACCCTTGTGGTTAGCTGTTGTTGTTGTTTTTAAGTGCCACGGAGTCCGTTCCGACTCATAGCAACCCTTTATAGCATTTCTGAGGAGTGGCTGGTGAGTTTAAACCACTGATCTTTCGATTCAAATTGAACTTGAGGTCAAATGCTTATCCTATGGCACCACACCAGGACCGTCCAGTGCTTATCCTTATAGTGTCCCAACAGGATTCCTTCGTTAGATATATTACCAGTTAAATCACACCCGAGTAGGATGTGTCCTATTCCTAACCCCTTTAGAGTTGTTTTATAAAAGAGAAGAACAGACATGGAAACAGAAATGAAAACACCATGGGATGATCTATCTCCAGCCAAAGAATAGTAAGAAATGCCTGGAATCACCAGAAATTAAAAGAGACAAGGAAGATCTTCCCCTGGAACCTACAGAGTAAAAGCACAAACTTGCCCATGCCCTGAAACTAGACTTCTATCCTCAAGAACTGTGAAAAAAAATCCATTTCTGTTCTTTCATGATATTTTGTAATGTCAACCTTTGGAAACTAAGGCAGAGGTGAATATGTGAGATGAAATTACGTCCAGATTTTATATATAAGGACTTCCCTGGGAGAAATGGCAAAGAATAAAAAGTTAAGGCATTATTTTTATGTATTCTCCTTTCAAAAACCTTTACCCCAGTTCCTTCTTCGTCCTCTTAATCAAATCCCCATCTTAATACCGGCTAAGTGGCTAACAAAGAACTTCAACTATTATTACTTCTGGGATGTTTATGTTTTAACAGAGCATGATTTTAAAGACCAAATTACTAATGTTGAATTTTCAGATGCAAAATTGTGCTGTTAGGATCTATTTGATGGAGGTTGTTGTTGTTGTTGCTGTTGTTATGTGCATCCGAGTCGGTACCAACCCATAGCGACCTTATGCATAACAGAACAAAATACTGCCCCATCCTGGGCCAACCTCACTACTGTTGCCACACTTGAGTCCATCGATGCTGCCACTTGGCCAATCCATCTCGTTGGGTGTCTT
>NW_006408621.1:11243660-11249468 GCF_000296735.1 Chrysochloris asiatica
TCTTCAGATGATCTCTAAATTCAGGTGGGATATATTCAAGGTCATATTTTGGCTCTCGTGGACTTATTTTCATTTTCTTCCGCTTCAGTTTGAATTTGCATATGAGTAATTTATGGTCTGTTCCACAGTCTGCCCCTGACCTTGTTTTCAGTGATGATGATGGAGCTTTTCCATCATCCCTTTCTGAAGAGGTAGTCAATTTGATTTCTATGTATTCCATTTGGTGAGGTCCATGTATACAGTCATCTCTTATGCTGTGTAAAAAAGGTGTTTGACATGAACAAACCATTGGTTTTGCAGAATTCTATCATGTGTTCTCCAGCATCATTTCTATCACCAAGGCAATATTTTCCAACTACTGATCCTTCCTCTTTGCTCCCAACCTTTGCATTCCAATCATCAGTAATGATCAATACATGTTGGTTTTATGGAAGGGAACCTGCCTATTGTCTAAATAGCACTGGCAGGTGACCACCACTTATTGCTTGCATCACATTGTTAAGACCTGTCCCCCTACATGGGCACCACCATGCTCTTGTTTGAATGCCCAAGTTTTGACCAGGATTTTAACTCAAAATGTCAAAATTGGAAGATCTTCCTTGTTGTTCATTCTAGTAGTTTGAGTCTCATAGAGAACATTTTGAGTTGTTTATTTTGAGATCATATGCAGACAATTTGGGGTATATATATATCCATTAAGTGTGAAATTACCTTGTAGCCACCTGACACTGTTTCCAGTACTCAGCTTTTCCCCCAGTTGAAGCCAGAGTTTGTGTATGGGTGTGTATTCTTCATTGATCTTTAAAATGTGTCACTAGTTTAAGAAAGTAACAGTGACGTTTGATAGTTTAAAGTAAGCCAGTAAGATTGTCCAGTGAATAACCTATTGGACTTCAGGGCCCTTGCCTCAAAACATTTGAGATCGTACGTTGTAAAAAACCAATCGCAGATAATCCTGGAGGAGTTGCAATGATGGTAACAATACAAAGGAAAATATTGCCTTGCTCTTCTATGGAACTGTGTTAGTCACCTCATGTGTGAGGGGGCTTCCAAAAGTTTATGTAAAAATGGAATTGAAAGATAAGAGAATTTTTCCAGGAGTATTTTGAAATCTTCTCAAACACATCCACTTTTCAATCTCAGGAGGAAGGGAGAAAGGGATCATTAACATCTTTTGGCTTTCAGAGCCCTGGTGCCTTCCTCACATAAGATAATTCTAGTGCTGCTCTCTAAGCCAATGTAACAGTCCATTGAAACAGGTACAGCTCCTGTACTTCTCACACAAAACACCTATCAGCATTCTGGGTGTCTCCACTTAGACCCTTTCCCATAGCTGTCATTCAATCATTCCCTAGGATACATGAACACCTCCCAGTTGGTGGCATGGACAAACAGGACAGATCAGACTGATTGTTCTTTAGCAATTCTTACAAAGACTAGACTGAATTTTATAAACTGAGCTAAGTATTGTAATGTTTACCAGCCAACTGTTATTAACATTGGAGGCATTGCCAATCTGATCCCCAACTGATATAGGTCCCACTGGAGAGGTCTCAATTATAAACAATACTTTCATTCCAGAGGCACTAGGGATGCCCTCAGGATTGTACTTGTGTGGAAGGGATTAACTTATCTACCCCCCAGGATAACATCAACGTATACCCTAGTGGGGTGGAATGGGTCATAAGCACTTTTAAGGATTTAAGAGGTTATTTGAGAAAGCTCTCCCATAACATAACTGACTTATTATTTATCCACATACTGCAGTGTTTATCCCATTCAAGGGGCTTCAAAAAGTTCATGGAAATTTTAAATTATCTTCTAATTCCATTTTTCCATGAACTTTTGAAGCCTTCTCATACATGGGAGTCATTCCATAAGAAAAGATGATGAGGACTTTGTCTTCAACTTTAGTTGATGTGATCAACAACACCATATCAGCCCTATAGGAAGTTCAGATCAGCTTCAATTCACTAGCCAGAGTTGTTACTGATGATAGAATTATTGTAGACTTGTAGACAATGACATACAGACCAAGGTACAGTATGTGCAATCACTAATATTTCTGTGGCATCTGGATTAATGCCTCCAGCCAAGTAGAAAAACCAATAAAGACTTAAGTCATCTGGCTTTTTAAAGTAGGTCCTGATCATTTGTGGGACTTATTTAGTTGACTGAATACAGGGTCCTGGGGGTCATGGTTGAAGTCTGTACTGCAGGTTGGCCCCATCATACTGCTTAAAGTCCTGTTGATAGTTAGGAGTCTTGATTCAAATGCTGTATGAAATTATTTGAAGCAATTTTGTCTCAGTCTCTAGTAGTTAAATGACCTTTTGCCTCTTAACCTGTGGTTCCAGTTGACAATGACAGAAATTGCTAAAGTCCTGTTCACTGCTACATATTCTTAACTCAGAAAAGCAGAACATTAATATCCAGTGGGGTAAACCTTGACCAGTGGAAGATAGAAGCTGATAGATAAATTCTCACTTCCTTCTCCCAAACCATCCACCTAGCATCAAACTGTCCATAGACACAAGTCTCTTAGACGATACTCCTGGGTGAAGGAGCAATCAGTTGCATTTAATCCCAAGGAAAGGCAGCATGGTAATATGTCATCAGATTGATTATCTTGCTATCTGATCCCCCCTTTTGCTTCACTCTGTTTTCATGGATTGCATTCCATAATACAATAGTAGTACATAAGTCTTTGCCTCAGGCTTTGCTTTCTGGCCAAATATGATTAGAACACTAAGGTCAGCAAAGGTAAGTAATTCACCCATTTATTTAATAATTGCATATTAAATAGCAATCAAGTCAGACTGAGACAAAGCTGGATCTGGCATCCCAGTATCTTGATTCTAAATCTAGTGTTCTTTGAACTAAGTCCCAAGAAGGCCAAAGATAGATTCTTGGCATCAAGCTAGTGGTCTCCAAACTAGGGTACTCATATAACAGGGGTATGCATAACAATTCTTTACAGCATGAAAATAATTCATTCGTTTTTTTTATTCATTCTTATATTTATTCTTGGACTTCTGGTGTGTCTCTGTAGGGAAAGTGCTGGACAGCAAACCACAAGATAGTTGGCTCAAACCTACCAACTGCTCCTCAAAAATCCTGTACAGGGTCCCTCTGAGGCAGAACTGACTCAATGGCACTTAACAACAAAAACAAAATATTTATTCTTACTCTTTAAAAAAAATAAAGAAACTCATATTTTCTGTTCATCATGACACTGATCCCTTCCTTGAGTCTCAATGTGTAAGTTGTATGTCACATTCAACATAGGTGATATCCCAAGAAAAAAACAGGGAGCACCACAATGGAAAGTGGCTGAAATATGTGTATAGCCACAAATAGGTCTGGATAAACAATCATACCATCTGGCTTTATTTCAATTATTTCTCAAAAGCGGACAAGTGACTTTAAATATTTCTGCATAGAAAAGATCAAATTGAAGATAATATTATTAACAAGTACAAACATATAAGAAAATGCCAAAGTAAATACTTCTCTTATAGTATACAATCTTTGTCCACCACATTCCAATGAAAACCCAACCAGATCTGACAAGAGTTGACCTCCTGGACAGTGGTCTCCATGAAGGTCCAAAATGATTGGAGGACAAATTGCAATTATTAGAACAACCACCACCACCACTGTCATCACTACCAAAACTGAGACAAAGACATGGGAAGACACCAAACACATGTCACTTTTTTGTCAATGGAAATGCTCAGGAAAGGATAAAGTATTCCTTCCCCCAAAAAAACACTAAGAGGGCAAAAGTATGACAGCAATAATTCCCTTCTACAGAACCATGAAAAAGAAAAGAGATGGGAAGCATCTACTACCCTTCTCCCACTATTCTCAGACAGCATTGTTCTAGTGGTTGTTAGCAGTTACTGATTGGCTGGTGGTGATGGTGGTGTGCCGTGGAGTTGCTTCTGACTCATAGTGACCTTGCCTAGGGTTTCAAAGGCTGTAAATCTTTACAGGAGCTTAAAGCCTCATCTTTCTCCCACAGAACAACTGATAGTTTCAAACTGCTGACCTTGAAGTTAGCTAGCCCACTTGCTAACTCCAGTTAAATAACTTTGATTTTCTAGGAGCTTAGAATCTAAGACAGAACAAAATTACAGCAATGATATTAAAATTAAAAGCATGTAACCATGTTATTAAAATATAGTCCTTATATTACATAACAATATATATATCAAGGACTCCTGTTGTGGTGCTGTAGGCTAAGCACTGGACTTTGAATAACAAGGTCAGCAGTTCAAATCCACCGGCTGCTCCTTGGAAACCCTACACAGGGTCGCTGAGTCAGAATAGCTCTTAACAACAAAAACAAATACATGTCAAATGATAAGAAGGCTCAGTGAGAAGTACATGAAGACTAGATGTTGAGGCAATGATATTTTCAAAAGAGAAGAAGGAAGATGATTCCGGTTGGCAGACAGTAAATAAGAAGTAGTTCAAAATGACCAGTTAAGGTCTTTAGGTTTAACAATCCAGACTCTGATGTAAAATAAAGCTTCTTTAAGACAAGGGTTCACGTATTTCAATGAAAGCAAGTTGTAAAAAGATATGTCAAAAAACAGGAGAATGGACTGCAAGTATTTGAAGGATGAGAGTTAGTTAAAGTAGGCTTGCAGCAGAAGGGAAGATTCAAGTCAAGAGGGGACAGATTTGGAGTATTACTAGCTTCAAATTCCAGCTCTTCCACTTACAGTTGTGTGACTTCAGATTGACTATTTAACCTCTGTAAGGCTCATTTTCATCACCCATCTGCCAGTTTGTCAGACTATGATGCCTTCTGTGTTGCTGTGATGCTGGAAGATATGCCACAGGTATTTTTAAAACCAGCAGGGTCACCCATGGTCAGTGGGTTTCAGAAGAGCTTCCACACTAAGAGTGTAGGAAGAATGGGAGGCAGACAATTTATGAATGGTTAGCCACTGAAAACTTTATGAATAAGAGCAGAACACTATCAGATAATTCTGCCAGAAGGCAACAATATACATGGACCTCACCAGATGGAATACATATAAATCAAATTGACTGCAGCTGTGGAAGTAGGTGATGGATAAGCTCAATATCAGCCAAAACAAGCCAGCTGTGGAACAGACCATCGATTGCTTACATGCAAGTTCAGACTGAGGCTGAAGAAAATTAAAACAGGTCTAAGAGAGCCGAAATATGATTTTGAACACATCCCAAATGAATTTAGAGAACATTTCAAAAAACAGATTTGATGCACTAGACACTAATGACCGAAAACCAGAAGAGTTATGGTATGACATGAAGAACATCAAAGATGAAGAAAGCAAAATGTCATTTAAAAGACAGGAAAGATAGAAAGCATCAAAATGGATGTCAGTGAAAGGAAGAAACAACGAAGTAAAAGAGCTGATCAGAAGGGCAGCTTGAGAAGAACAAGTCAAATATTACAGTGAAATGTGCAAAGATGTGGGATAAGAAAATGAAAAAGGAAGAATACATTCTACCTTTCTCAAGCTGTAAGAACTTATGAGAAAACTTCAAGCCAGGACTTGAAATATAGAAGGATTCTATGGGCCAAATGTTGAATGATGCAGAAAGCATTAAAAAAAAAAAAAAAAGATGAAAGGAATACACAGAATCACACACACACACACACAATAGCAAGCATTCAAACATTTCAGGAGACATCCTTATGGTTAAGAACCTATGGGAAACTAAACAACACAATCAGCCAACTGGACCTCATAGATGTGTACAGAGCATTCAACCCAACAACTGCACAATACACATTCTTTTCCAGTG
>NW_006408621.1:11255338-11272990 GCF_000296735.1 Chrysochloris asiatica
ATGGGAATGAAATGCTATACGATAGGATGAATGTAAAGCTAATGTTCTCCCATGTAAACTATCACATAATTCATTATAAAACTTTTTTTTTTAAATGAGATTGAAGGAAGAAGTCCAATTCGTACTGAAGACATTGGTGAAAAACTGGGAATTAACTGAATACAAATTGAAATGTTTTCACAAACTGATGCAGGGTTGGAAGCATTCACTAGTCATGCCAAGAAATTTGAAGATAACTGGGCAACTATTTAGAAGAGATCCAAATTTGTACTCATTCCAAAGAAACCAAATGGAATGTGGAAACCATCAAACAATATTTTTAGTATCACATGCAACTAAATTTTTGCTGAAGATAATTCAGATATGGTTGTAGCAGTACATTGACAGGTTGCTGACAGATATTCAAGTTGGATTCAGAAGAGGAAGTGGAATGAGGGATATCATTGCTGACATCAGATGGAGCATGGTTAAAAGCAGAGAATACCAGGAAGATGTTGACTTGTGCTTTATTGACTATGCAAATACTTTCAACAAGGTGAATCATAACAAGCTATGGATAGCATTGTGAAGAATGAGTATTCCAAAACACTTAGCTGTGCTCACGAGGACCCTGTACTTTCAAGAGACAGTCATTCAAACCGAACAAGTCCATGCTGAATGGTTTAAAAGCAGGAAAAGTGTGCATCAGGGTTGCATCCTCACCATATTTATTCAATTGGTGCTGAGCAAATAGCCTCTGAAACTGGATTATATGAAGAAGAACATGGCATCAAGATCAGAGTAAGACTCACTAACAACCCATAATATGCAGATGATACAACCTTGCTTGTTAAAGCAAAGAAGATCAAAAAGCACAGTCTTTAGTATGGATTGCACCTCAATGTACAGAAAACTAAAATCCTCTCAACTGGACCAATAACATCATAATAAATGGAGAAAAGATTGAAGTTGTCAAAGACTTCATTTTGCTTGTATCCACAATCAACTAATTGAAGCAGCAATCAAGAAATAAAACAACATATTGCATTAAGCAAATCTGCTGCACGAGCCCTCTTTAAAGTGTTCAAGAGCAAAGATATCACTTCGAAGACTAAGGTGCCCCTGACCCAAGCCATAATATTTTCAGTAGCCTCATATGCATGTGAAAGTTGGACAATGAATAAGCTCCACTGAAGAACAATCAATGCATTTGAATTATGGTGTTGACAAAGAATATTGAAAGTACTATGAACTGTCCATCTATCTTGGGAAAGTGAACTTTATTGTTGTTCAGTAACTTCAAGTTGATTCTTAGAAGTAAGGATGTAGAGACTTCTTCCTTCGTACTTTGGACATGTTGTTAGGAGGGACCAGTCCCTGGGAAAGGACATGGTACTTGTAAAGTAGAGGGTCAATGAGAAAAAGGAAGCTCCCACCCACCCCCAATTAGATGGATTGATGTCATGGCAGCAGCGATGGACTCAAACATAACAATTGTGAGGATGCCACAGGACCACACAGTGTTCCATTCTGTTGTGAATCGGAATGCTATATATGAGTCAGAACCAACTTGAAAGCACGTAACAACAATAAGGCTCATTTTCTTCACCTAGAAAATGAAGGTGACATTGGCTACTTCAGGGAGCTGTTATGAGGATAAATAAGACAATAAAGGAAAGCACTTAGTATAGTGCTGGACCCCACATGGGTCTTCAATAATGGTAGGAATTAATGAAGAAAACATAAATATAAATTTTTGTTAAGAAAATGAAAATAGACGTGAGCAGTGTTAAACTTAACATGTGAAAAATGACTTTGGTGTTTGTTGTTTGGGAGTGGGTGGTAAAGCATGTGTAAAAGAAGGATATAAAGGAAACAAACCCCCTTCCATCAAGTTGATTCCAACTCAGAATGACCCTAGGGGGCAGAGTAGAATTTGATTGGACTTCTGTAAATCTTTACAGAAGACATCCTCATCTTTCTCCCACGGAGTAGCTGGTGGTTTTGAACTGCCAACCTTGCAGTTAGCAGAAGCCCAACACTTAACCCACTATGCCACCAGGATTCCTTAGAATAAGAACACTGTTATGTGCCGTGGAGTCGGTTCCGACTCATAGCGACCCTGTGCAGGGTTTCCGGGTTTCCGAGGCTGTCAATCTTTACAGGAGCAGAAAGCCTCATCTTTCTCTCACAGAACAGCTGATAGTTTCGAACAGATGACCTTGTGGTTTGCAGCCTGATTCGTAACCACTACACTACCAGAGCTCCTTCGAGAGGATAAAATGAAGATTTTTATAGGTTACCATATTTTTTTTGGAAATTTTTGCTGTTTTCAGTTTTTCCATTTGAAAATTCCCTATTTGGCCACCTGCCTGTCATTATTGCCAGCCATAGACATAGATTGTCAGGGACAAAAGCACATTTCCTTCAGCTCACTTGCCCACAAGAGAGACCTGACAAGTGACAAAGGCCTCCCCATGAAATACACAATCTCAGCTTCACTGCTCAATGGATTTCTCCAAGGTAGCACAGGATCATGGAGTATCTCCTAACTTACACGTTTGTTGTTAAGTGCCATCAAGTCAGTACTGACTCATAGCAACCCTGTGCAAGGTTTCTAAGGAGCAACAAGTGGGTTTGAACTGCTGACCTTGCGGTTAGCAGTCCAATGCTTATCCTGCAGCATCACACCAGAACTTAGATGTGGCAAGGGTATCATGACTGTCATCTTGCTTATTACATGTTTTACTCCAATTTAGACTACATGGAATAAAACAAGTATGCTGTTGTTGTTGTTAAGTGCCATCCAGTCAGTTCCAACTGATAGCAACCCTATATAGGGTTTCTGAAGAGTGACTGGTGGGTTTGAACCACTGATCTTGGAGTTTGAACCAACCTTGCAGTCCAGGGCATTATACTACAGCACCATCCCAGGATGTTGTTGTTGTTGTTAAGTGCCTTTGAGTCGGTTCCGACCCATAGCGACCCTGTACAGGGTTTCTGATAGACATAAAAATAAAGAAGGATTGAGAACATTACACAGATGCTTACAGGACTAATTTCAACAGTCTAGTAAGTATAAATATAAATCTTCGAATACTAATGGGCTCCCAAACTCTCAGCCATAGGCATTTAAATACTACCAGTGAACAACAACAAAATGAAATCTCACTGATGAGTGCATTACAAAGGACAGATCAAGGCCTGTTTTCTTTCTCTTCTCTTTGAAATAATTTTAGAAGAATAGACACATCTCTTATCTACATATACATATATCACTATTGGAGTTTGGATCTTTCTTGGAAAAGCTTTGGGTTGAAAATCTAAAGTATGTGTTGTCTAAGGGCAACTCGCTTCTGGCTACATTTAGCAAAAGGGACAATGTCCACAGAAAAGTAAACAAGGGTCCACATTCCAGGCTCTTTAAAGCACCTCCTGAAACTAGTTCCAGAAGGTGCTCTGAACTCTGGGAGAGCATCTTAGGGGATGTAAGAAAAGATCCCCGTAGGAGCTCTGGTAGCATAGTGGTTACGAATCTGGCTGCGAACCTTAAGGTCAGCGGTTCGAAACTACCAGCCGCTCCGCGGGAGAAAGATGAGGCTTTCTACTCCCGTAAAGATTTACACCCTCGGAAACCCTGTACAGGGTCGCTATGGGTCGGAACCGACTCGATGGCACTTAAAAACAACAACAATCTGAATCACAGAAAAACAGAGATAGAAGAGATTTTAGAAATATCTACTGATGACAAGCTCAGTCAAAAGTTCTTATCCTCAACAACTGTGACAGGGACAGCCAGCTTCCTGTTTGATGACATCGAAGAACTGTGAGCTCATTGACACTGTTGTTGTTGTTGTGAAGTTCTGTGGAGTCGGTTCGGACCCACAGAGACCCTGTATGGGGTTTCCGAGAAGCAGCTGGTAAGCTTGAACCACTAACCTTGCAGTTCAAACGGCTTTGCAATCTGGCACATTAACCCACAAAGCCACACCAGGACTCCCATTGACACTTAGGGAAGCTCATTTACATATTTGAACAGTTAAAATTATGTGGAAGCACATTTGAAGCTTGAACCAAAGCCACTCAGGCACTCAACTGTAAGTCTAGCTCTCCTGGAAGCAAAGGCCTCCTTCCTCTCAGGGATACAGGCAAACACAGTCTGAAATTAGAGGGACCAGTTGTACCAGTTTGGGACTGGGACTATCCTGGTTTTAGAATGGAAAGTGGGGTGACCCACTAAACCCCACAGGTCATCTGATAAAATGCATAACACGTCTGATTGCTCTTCTGTTATGACAGCCTTACAAATATTTAAAACCTACAGGCATGTTCCATACCACACTGACTTCCCACTCCAACCTCTGTACAACTCATCTCCTAGTTTCCAGACTAAACATCCCTGACTCCTTTGACCATTTCTCATATTTCTAGAACTTTGACCCTCTTGTTAACCTTCTTCTAGATGTGTCTCTCTTACAGTGCAGGCCAAAAACTAAGCACATCTCTCTTGATGCTGTATGACTATTGCAAGGGCACTTGTATGATTTCAATCCTGATGACCTGAGATCACATTAGCTTTTTGGTAGCCTTAACCTAGTTGGCTTACATTAAGCTGGAATTCAGCTAATACCCCTGAGCCTTTCTCTTATAAGCTATTAAGTTAAGTTTCCTTTGTTCTGGTTTCAGTTGATTATTTAAATACAAAAACAAGAGTCTAAATACATCACTATTACCTTTATCATGTTGGTATCAGCTTATCCTTCTAGAATGGTAACATTTTTATGGCTCCTTAGCCTGTCAGCCAACATGCTACCTGCTTCTATTAGTTCTGTGTCATCTTTGAATTTGATGAGAATTCTTCAAATGGATATTTGAAAATACTGAGCAATTTAGGGCCAAAACTAGAACCATTCAACAATTCCATAAAGGGTAAGTCTGGTTAATTTTAATAATTGCTACTGTTTAAGTAATTAGTCAAAGCTTGGCACCAAGTTAAATATCTTGTGAGCATTATCTCTGTTGAATGCACACAATTATCTGAGGTGAATATGACCGTCACTAGCTTTCAAATAAAAAAAAGTGAAATGTCTTATTCAAAGATGTTGTTGTTATGTGCTGTGGATTCGATTCCAACTCATAGTGACCCTGTACAGGGTTTCTGAGACTGTAAGTCTTTACGGGAGCAAAAACCCTCATCTTTCACCAGCAGAACAGCTGGTAATTTTGAACTACTGACCTTGTGGTTCAAAGCCCGATTCATAACCACTACTCTACCAGAGCTCCTCAAAGATAGAGAGCTAGAAAGTGTTATAGCTGCATGTTACAGTCAGATTGGTCTGATGTCAAAGTAACTTTTTTCCAATGCCATTTTGTTGCCTTTGGAGGGGGGTGACTAAAATAAGGAAAAGATCTTTAAGTCAAGTCATTCTGTAAACCCCATTCACATCCTTTCTGCCTGCATCCACTTCCCTGTTAGTCCCATCCCAGTGATTCACAATCACAGTTTAGGATTTACACTCTTATTCCCACATCTTTCCTTTAACCAACCCTCTGACCTTCCCTACTCCAACTTTATCCATTGTCCCTTTTCCCACTCATATGAGGGGACTTCAAAAAGTTTGTGGAAAGATGGAATTGAAAGATAAAAGTATATCTATCTATATAAGCTTTATTTCTCACTATAAGCTCCATTATAGGTTATGATACCAGCCATTTAGTCTAAGTAATCAAGGATCCTAGGAGTTTAACCATGTTACTGCACTCTTTTTTTAACTGAAGAAAAGTGGGTGCCCTTTAAGGATTTTTTAAGACAGGACTTTAAGGTAGATGTCTAATGATTTCCCACAGACACTCTCACAAAATTGTCATTATTTGATGAGAGAAATGAACTTTGTCATGTGGAGAAGGACTCTCTGGTGAAGCTTTGTCAGGTGTTTTTCTGCTAACACTTTGGTTAACTTTCACAAAACACTCATAATAAGATTTTTATCATTCCTTCGTTCTCTAGAAAGTCAACAAACAGAATGCCTTGAGTATACAAAAAAACTGTTGCCATGACCTTTGTTTGTACCCAGTCTGCTTTTTCTTTGACTGGCCCACATCCACCTCTTGGTAAGGATTGCTTAAAGTATGCTTTGACTTCAGGATTATACTGGTAAAATCTTGTCTCATCTCCAGTTACATTTCTTCCTAGAAATGTTTCAGGAGCTTGATTACACTTGTTTAAAATTCCCATTGAAAACTCTGTTTTCATCTGCAACTGATCTAGGTATAAGAGCTTTGGCACCCATTGAATGGAAAGTTTGCTCAATTTAAGATTTTTAATCAGAATTGTGTAAGCTGAACCTATTGAGATGTCTGTGGTGTTGGCTATTTCTGCTATCGCTGGTCCTCTTCAGTAAGAGCATGAGCAGGATTGTCCCCTTACAAATAGATGTAGCTGGTCTACCACTGTGGGCTTCATCTCAGGCCTTCTGAAAAGGAATCAATCCATTTGTAAACTGATGATTTCATTGTGGTATTGTCCTCATAAACTTTACCTAAAGCATCAACGATTTTAAAACTCTCCACCCAAATTTCACCATAAATTTTATGTTTGCTCATGCCTCAATTTTAGCAGAACCCATGTTGCTTTGATAGGGTCTTTTTTCAAATTGATGCCTTTTTATTGTTATTGCCTCAAACAAGATCCTGTTCAGACATGCTGTAACAAGTTAGTATGAGTTTATTTTGTAGCAAATGGATTTTGAAATCCATTCATAGTTTTTCATAAAATGGATTTTCCATGAAATTTCTGAAAGACCCCCTCAATATATACTTTAGTTTTGTCTTAGTTGTCTAAAGATGCTATAACAGTAATACCAAAAGTGGATGCCTTTAGAAAACAGAAATTTCTTTTTTTTACAGTTTAGTAGGGTAGAAGTCCAAATGCAGAGTGCCAGCTTCTAGGAGAATGCTTTCTCTATGTCAACTCTGGAGGAAGTTCCTTGTGTCTCCTGAGCATCTGCTCCTAGGCATTCTTCAGGTGGCTTGGCATCTCTCTTATTCCATTACTGCTTGCCTAATCTGATTTTTTTATCTCTTGTAAGAGATTAACTCAACATACACTCTATGCTAATCTTGCATCATTAACTTAACAGAAAACTTATTCCCAAATGGCATTATAGTCACAGGCAAAGAGACTAGAATTTATAACACATATTTTGGGGGGACATAATCAATACATAACATTGTATCATCCACCACCACCCCTAAAATTCACATCCTTGTCACATGCCAAACACATTTACCCTATCACATCATCCCAAAAACCTTAAATCAATTCCATCTTTTGAATTATCTAAATCAAATTTGGGAGAGACATTAGCATATTCTATCCTGGGGCAAAATTGCTGTGTGTGAAATCTAGAACACAAGTCAACTGCTTCTAAAGCACGATGGTGAAACAGGCATACAGAAGATGTTTCCATTACAAATGGGGGAAATTGGAGGGAAAGAAGAGATAACGGGCATCAAGCAAGTCTAAAACCCAGCAGAACAATTTACATTAGCTTTCAAAGTTTGAAAATAATCCTCTGTTCTTTGGAACTAATTGGGCAAGAGCCTCATCTTCCAAACTCTATCCAGAGTAGATCATTCTCAGTTCTGGGTTGAGACCCCTCAGTTCCTCAGCCCTTCTCCTAATCCATGTGAGTGGTACCCCATTCCCTCAGTACTGGCAGGTCCCTTTGGCACAGGCAGATCTGAAGTATGACAGGTATATGTCCTGGGTGCCACTTGAACGGGAGAGCCGCTGAGAAGTTTCTATTAACCATCACACTTTTTATAGCCACTTCTGAGAGATTATTCAACAAGTTAAAATTGATTTTTTCAAACTTGAGAGCTTCCATGAGTCAAAGCAAGACAAACAAATCCACTGTCATTGGCTTAATTCATCTCACAGTGACCATGTATAGGGTTGTCAAAGCTGTAAATCTTTCTAAGAACAGAAAGCCTCCTGTTTCTTCCTCAGAGAAGCTGATGAGAGTGAACTGCTAGCCTTGCAGATAGTAGTCCAGTACTTATCCTACAACATATCACAGACGAATTTTCATCAGTAAAAGCAAACACAGTGCAATCATAGTTTTACATACTGTCATAATGTGTTAAGTACAAGATTAATGAATCTGACTTGTATTTTTGAGCTGATATATAAAGTTATCTAAAAGGTGGGTGTCAGATGGTTGGACAAGAACACAGTTTCATTGTTTGCCAAGGTGCTATTTTCTGTAGATATTCCCCTGACTCCTCTGGGATATTAACCCCATACTCTGGACCCCAAATGGTGCAGAGGGCTGTCATTGCTAATGTCAAATGAATCTTGGCTAAAAGTAGAGAATACAGTTTGCTTGTGCTTTATTAACTATGAAAAGGCATTTGACTGTGTGGATCATAACAAACTATGGATAACATTGTGAAGAATGGGAATTTTAGAGCACTTAATTGTGCTGGAACCTGTGCATAGATCAAGAGGCAGTCATTCCAACAGAATAAGGGGATACTATACGGTTTAAAATCAGGAAAGGTATGCATCAGGGTTGTATAATTTTAATATACTCATTCAATCTGTACGCTGAGTAAATAATCCAAGAAATTGGATTATATGAAGAAGAATGTGGGCATCATGATTGGAGGAAGGCTCATCGGTGATATGCAGATTACACAACCCTGATTGATGAAAGCAAAGAGGACTTGTTGACAAAGATCAAAATTCAGTATGGATTACAACTCAGTGTAAAGAAAACAAAAATACTCACATCTAGACCAGTAAACACCACCCTGATAAACAGAGAAAAGACTGAAGTTGTCAAAGACTTCATTTTACTAAATCCTCAATCAATGCTCAGTTGAGCATCAGCCAAGAAATCAAAAGCATTGCATTGGGCATATCTGCTGCACAAGACCTCTTTAAAGTGTTAAATAGCAAAGAGGTCACTTTGAGAACTTAGGTCCACCTGACTCAAGTCATGGTATTTTCAATAACCTTATATGTTTGTGAAAGCTAGAAAATGAATAAAGAAGACAGGAGACAATTTGATACATTTGAATTTTCATATTAGCAAAAAATATTGAAAATGTCATGGACTGCCAAAAGAATAAACAAATCTGTCTTGAAAGAAGTACAGCCAGAACGCTCTTTACAAGTGAGGATGGTAAGGCTTCATTTCACGTACTTTGAACATGTTACCAGTTCCTGGAAAATACCATCATGTTTGATAAAGTAGAGGGTCATCAAAAAAAAAAAGGAAGAACTCCAATGAGATGGATTAAAACTGTAGCTGAAACAATGGACTCGAACTTAACAATGATTGTGAGGATGGCGGAGAACCAGGCAGTGTTTTGTTCTGTTGAGCTTCGGGTCGCTATGAATCAGAATCGCCTTGGCAGCACCTAACAGTAACAACAGCATCACACTGACCATCCAAGTCTTTAAAACTAAAAAAAAAAAATTAAAATGTTCAGGAATAGATGGTGCTTCACAAAAAACAATAATCAGCTACAAATAAATTATAATGATACTATGGGTGATTGTCAAGGCTAATAATATATTCTGTGATTATTTGAGAGAGAGGTGATGTGTGTGTGTGTAAAGGTGTGTGTGTATCATTTCTGTAATAGAGGAAGACCAAGTTTTAAAATAACAATCTAGTCTCCAAAAATATTTTGCAAACAACTCATAACAGTTTGACTAGGAATTTGTTTGCAATCCAGGTCATAACATCCTAAAACATAGCCAAAAATGTAACTATGACACCACACAAACAAAAGAAAATAAACTGCATTGATCCCGTTACTGATCATACATACTGGCATGCATCTCATTAATTAGAATAATTTAAAGTAGACTTAATATCCAACGGATGAAAGGAGTTTTTTTTGAAGCTGGAATGTAGTGCTGTAATTTGTCTGTCCTGGCAACATTGTCTATAGAGATCTATTAATCAGAAAGGGAATTATGACATCCTTTTGAAATTCAACTTCAGTTTTTTTCTCCTCTTGAACCTACCTGGAAGTCTTTAACGTTAGAGAGTCATGCTCTGTCCATTCCTAATTGGAAAATTCAACTCACCCTTCAAGTTTATCTCCTCTGAAGCTCATTCCTCTATGCCATCAGAATGTAAAAACTGAAATTGAGTTCCTTTCCATCTCTCACATACATGTTTCTGTGACTGCTAAGAATTATGGCAATTAATTTGAAAGGGGAGGATGGATTTGAAAACCTACATATGGGGTTGCTTAAACAAAACCACATCTTTAGCCACCAATTAAGTGAACCAGATGATCTAGAAAAGCAGCTTCAAAAGGTTTACTCCATCCTGCACTGGGTTTTTTGTCTTTGTCTTAAATAAAAGAATAGTACAGGTTTGGGGACATGCATAGTCTCGAATAAAATCTTAACTATCTTTTTAAAATGTTTATAAGATTAATGTTTGGGTTTTTGTTTTTTTTCTTTTTACATTTACTCTAAAAACTGCTTTTAGTTTCTTCGCTCTTTTTTAAAATTAAGAAGCAATATTACAAGGAACAAAGGTTTCTTAGCGATCCTTGATCTCTTCCACCACACCGGGCTCATTATTCAAGGGACTTCTACTAATTAGACCTTGTTGTTGTCAAGTCAGTTCCAACCCATAGCAACCCTGTATAGGATTTCCAAGGAGTGGCTGGTGAATTTGAATCACTGACCTTGTGGTTCAAAGCAACCAGCAATCATGTGCTTATCCTACAGTGTCAGGACTCCAGTTAGACCTAGAACTTATTATTACTAGAAGAGATGCTAAGCCTGCTTCATTGTGGGACTGTAACTGTCATTCCCATGTGCCTTCTGTCTTTAGCTCTGTCCGTATGACATTAAGGAGTAAGATGTAAGTACAGAAGGTATACTCATCAAACCTATAGATAATAAAAAAAAAATAAAAAAAAAACAAAAACAGAAAGGTCAGCAAACATTGTTAATAAAAGAATCAAGAGTCAGAAAGATAGTGAGAGTCTAGCACAATGGGCCAAATCTAGCAAAATGTTAAAAGAATAAATGTAAGATCCTATCCACAGATCCAAAATATCTACTATACGCGTCTGCTGGCAGCAAGTATGTAGGAGACTTAAGGACTTTTAGTTAATAATAACCTCACCATGTGGCAACAGCATGATGGGAAGCCAAAAGAAACCACATGGCACTTTAAGCTGGTTTAATACGAGGATGAGAAGTGGGTAACTCAGGTCTGGGATCTGCTCAGAACCCAGTAAGAAGGAGGTGAAAGAACCAAAATAATGCGTTCAAGGAACTCTAATTATTAATGTAAAGACAAGACTTGGGGAACAAGCAGTAACAATCCTCCAATAGTTTGAAGAAGAAGAAAAAAAAAGGATTCACAGCGTACTTTGTATAGATTCATAGCGGAAGAACTAGGAGTAACAAGTACAAGTTTAAGGGGAACAAAGGACCAAAAGGAAGAACTTTTTTGTGGTCAGCCAAACAATAAATCCAAAATGAAAGGTACTACTTGAAAGCTGGCCGCCTGTCACTGGGGGTATTCAAACCCAAACTGGATGACCCCTGCCAGGGAAACATCAAACCAACAGTGCAGGGAGGACTCAAGCATTACGTGGATTATTGGAGTGAATAGTCTATGATACAGCCTTTTTTGGACAAACTCAAAAAGGGGCCTTTACCAAGACAGCTCATCTGGGCCCCCACAAAGCAGAAGATATCTTACAGCTGTCAGAAATTATAGCCTCAAGTGTGGTAAAGCTGACAGGAAGCTAATATTTTAGTTGTTCTTCATGGGATCTTAGCCAAAGGGTCAAGAAGCAATATATTTTCACAGTGTGCAGAGGCCTGAGAGAGAGAAAGGCCATTATTTTATTATGTGACCCTTCTTCCAACAGGGTGAGATCATCATTGTGTTTCCAAGTACACTGCCCAGACCCTGTGGGGACTGTAGGGTGAAGTAATGCCATACTTGGACCTTTTACAAGAATGACGTGCTGAGAGCAGTCCCAACCCAGGATCTGAATCCACAAATCTAAAGACCCTTTCACCAGAGCAAAGGATACAAGACCTGTAAAGACAGAATCCTCTGAGATGAAACTCAATAGGAAATGGAATTGCTGAAAAAGTTCTCAGACCATGTATCTTTCGTGTGTGGATTTCCACCTTGATGCATTCAATAAAAGGAACAAACCAGCCATGCTGACCTACTTCACTTCCTGCCATCTCTGCTAATGTGAAATTGGGGGAAGAGAGCACAGTAAAGCCTAGAGGCCTCCTTTCCCCAGATTTTTTTCAGGGGTATTTTTCTATGTCAATAAAATACCTTTTTTTATTCTTTCTCTCTAATAAACTACTATATAGCTCCTGATCTTTTCTCCCCACATACTTGGCATTGTGACCATTCTCAAGACTTTGCAACTAATGGCTAGAAGCAAGAAATCTTCTCTCTCTCAAATCATGAGGGAACAACTTGAACAAAAGGAAAGATAAAAGGTTTATATGTTAACTGGTGTCTGCTACCGGAGGTGAGAGGGGGTTATAACTTAACTCAGTTAAGAAAGAATTTCCATGTAGTCACTTGTGCCCAAGAATGAAATGGACTCAAGCATCTACTAATCTATCCACCACAAAAAGAAGGTGGCTGGAGTCAGTAGTAAATAACCCCAGAGGTCTTCTTGGCCCCACATTCCCTAGAACCATGTTTATGAAGCCTCAGGAGCTACTTGGAGTCTTGATGTGGCACTGTGGGTTAATGTGCCAGACTGCAGAGCCGTTTGAACTGCAAGGTTGGTGGTTCAATCTCACCAGTCACTCCTTGGAAGTCCTATACAGGGTCACCATGAGTTGGAACCAACTCTACGGCACTTAACAATAACAACAAAGGAGGTACTTAATTCCCCAGTCAGATGGGTTGGCCAAGGAGCCAGGGGGTTTGTCTCCATGGCCCATGTTTTCATATTGCCATCAATAATTTTGCTGTTAAATGCTAAGGACATAAGATATGAACAGGTGGAGCTTCTTTGAATCGTTATTATTCTAAGGAAATTTTTATTTTGAAAAAAATCTTCAGAAAATACAGTGTGAAATCTATCACTGACTAAGGTGCAGCAGAATGACATTCTGAAGCTGGTTCCAGGACTGTTACATCTGAAAATATAAGTTTAGCACCATTGCTAATAAATACAAGTGGCACTACAAAATGACTACAAAATCCAACCTGCTTTCATTAAACAGAAACCTATATTATTTAAAGCAATAATAATCAATATTGTTTAAGCCAATAATAATAATTGATCACAAAGGCTATAATGACAACTCACATTTATATGTTTTTATACTATGCAGAAACGGCTGCAAGCTTGTATTGACAGAGGTTTATGCTGGATTCAGAAGAATCAAACAACGTATTGCATTAGGCAAATCTGCTGCACAAGACCTCTTTAAAGTGTTGAAGAGCAAAGATATCAGCTTGAGGGCTAAGGTGCACCTGATCCAAGCCATGATATTTTCAATAACCTCATATGCATGCTAAAGCTGGACAATGAATTAGGAAGACCCTAGAAGGATTGATGCTTTTGAGTTAGGGTGTTGGAGGAGAATATTGAAAATGCCATGTGCTGCCAAAAGAACCAACAGATCTGTGTTGGAGAAAGTGCAGCCAGAGGGCTCCTTGGAGGCCAGGATGGCTAGACTTTGTCTTTCATACTTCAGACATATTGTCAGGAGGGACCAGTCACTGGGGAAGGATATCATGTTTGGTAAGGTGGAGGGTCAGAGAAAATGAGGAAGAACCCCAGTGAGATAGACTGGCAAAATGCTCAAACGTGGCAACAATTGTGAGGTTGGTCCAGGACTGGGCAGTGTTTTGTTCTGTTGTGTATAGGGTCACTATGAGTCAGTATCAACTCGATGGCACCTAATAAAACTACAACAACATACTTCGGACATATGGTCAGGAGCAACCAGTCCTTGTGAAGGACATCATGCTTGGTAAAGTGAAGGTTCAGTGGAAAAGAAGGAGACCCTTAACGAGATAGATTGGCACAGTTTCAGCAGCACTGGGCTCCAGCATAGCCATGATTATGAGGTTGATACAAGACAGGACAGTGTTTCATTCTGTTGTGTATAAGGGCCCTATGAGTCTGTACCAAGTCGACAGCACCTAACAACAACAACAACAACATCCTTTTCCAAGATATTTCATTACCATTATCTCATTTGTTCTTGATGAAAATCTGGTAAAATTAGTACCATCTGCATTTGACAGATAAGAAATTGAGGCCCAAAGAGTCCAACTTTTCCAAATACACATAACTAATATGGAGCTGTTGAGTTCCCTGGCTTTATATATAGTGTCCTTCCCGCTTGATGCTGAGCACTCTGGAGAAAATTTTGCCCACCTGCAAAAATGTATAGCAGATATTCTCCACAACTGAGAAAATGACAGTCTCACTGGGAGACAAATGAAAAGTTAAATAATGAGATTTTCATCCCTTTCTCTTCACTCTGTGAGGAAGGAATTCCTGCTCGAGAGTTATGTTGTTGTTGTTGATAAGTGCTGTTAAGTCGATTCTGACCCATGTAGGGTTTCCGAGGAGTGACTGGTGAGCTTGAACCGCCAACCTTGTGGGTCAAACCAACTTTGCAGAAAGTTATAGGAATGGCTAAACATGTGACACCTGACACTAGACAGGTAAGATTGACTGTAGTTTACTACAGGTTGGAGCTGTGAGAGGCAGACTTTATAGGAACAAGAGAATGAGTGACCCCACCGGAGGATGTGAGTAGCTTGTTTGAATAACTCCATGGGATGGCAAGGAACTGAAGTACACTTCAGCGAGCAGGCACTGTGCTTAGGTACTGTGAAAGAGAGAGTCATTTGGCAAGGGACCTTGTCCACAGGGGAAGAGGTGGGAAATGACAGTTGAGCCATTTGAGATCTTCAGACATTTCAGTTTTACAAGATGTCAGGAGAGCACTTAATACTGAATCTTAATTTCAGATGTTAGACTCTAATACAAGAAAGCAATGCAGAGTTTTGCTGTGTGTGATTGAACAAATATGTTTACATATGGAGATGTCCAACTCTTAATAGGTTTTTGTATGCCATCGCCGATATTGGAGCACGGCATTGTTGCTTGTACAGTTGCTTCAATTTCTTGAATGTGCCCCATGCCCTATTCCTGCCTACTACATGCAAACCTGAGAACCCTGCTATTTCTGGCCTGTAACTAGCGAGTAAATCATAGCTCTTTATACATATTTACATAAGCATTAATATAGTTCTTTATATTATTGCTCAGTTATTCAACAATTCATTCCACTGAAATAGAAAACATAATGTTTAATCCACTCAATTGTGAACAAGACAGGGCACCTACCCTCATGAAGCCTGCAATTTCGTGAAGAGACATATAATCACATAGAAAAGAAATGAACTAAGTTTATGGTGGAGTCTTGCTATAGTGCTACAGGATAAGGTCGGTGGTTCAAACTCACCAGCTTCTCCTTGGAAACCCTATACAGGGTCACTATGAGTCAGAACCAACTCATCAACACTTAACAAAAACAACATCTATTATGATAAGTGCTTTGAAACTTAATAGCATCTTTTGCTAGAAAATGACAATAGATAATCACAATTTGGACTCCTGGTATGGTGCTGTAGTATAAACACTGGACTTTTAACCACAAAATCAGTGGTTCAAACCCACCAGCCACTCCTTGAGAACCCTACAGGGTTGAATCAGTTGGAACTGATTCAACAGCACATAACAACAATCATAATTTAGAAAGGATTTGTCTTTCCTCTATCTTCACATATTTGGCTCCCGCCCATCCGTGTAGGTGTCAAGCGTTACTTCCACCAACAGACCAATTTAAATTAAGAGTTCCCGTTGTTGTTCTTAAACAAAGCACTCTATTTATTTCCCAACAATCAAAGGAAAGAGGGACAACAGGCACAGAGGTCAGAAGTAGTCACCATGGAGTGTCAGAGTAGAACTAGGCTCCGTAGGGTTTTCAAAGGATGCTCTTTTTAGAAACATATCACCAGACCTTTCTTTGGAAGTGATCAGATGCTCTGAATGTACTTGAACCTCCAAACTTTTGATTATCAACCAAACACATTAACTATTTGTACCATCTGGGAAACTCATAAATGTCATGGTTGGTTAGTTGTTTATGTGCCATGAACTCGGTTCCAACTCATAACTACCCTGCTTAGGGTTTCCAAGGCTGTAAATCTTTATGGGAGCAGAAAGCCTCATCTTTCTCTCAAGGAAGATCTCGTAGTTTCGAACTGCTGACCTTGAGGTTAGCAGCCCGACTTGTAACCACTATGATAACAGAGCTCCTTCATAAAGGTCATAAGAGGGTTGAAAGCTTATTATTTTGGTGTAACAGAGACATTTGCAACTGAAGCTCAGAACAGAATATTACATGACGAATTTGAATAAGTAAATGAAGTCAGATCATCATATGAGCCGATGGGTCAGAAGTTGTGCACTTTATTTTACACACAACAACAAGCCAATGAATGGTTAGTAAGTCAGTAAAATGATCCAATTTACATTTTTGAAAATCATTCTAATTCTATATGGAAGCATTTGCTTGTCATGAAATGTCCTCTATCACCACAAAACATTGACAAACAGTATTTACCACTTTTCTTAAGCCAACAAACTGTATAATCTGAAGGAAATGAATGATGTTCTGTCAAAATATAAATTATCAAAATTGACTCAGGGACAAGTAGAAAACCTAAACAGATCAACATTTACAATAAAAATAAAAACTTAACACTCAAACATTTAAAATAGCACAAGATTCAAGAGGTTTTATATGAGATTCTTCTTAAAACTTCAACCAACTACCACTCCCATGTTATCTATTTCAGAGTGTCCACCCACTGCCATGGAGTCAATTCAGACTCATAACTCAAAGGGTTTCTGAAACGAAATGTATGGAAGCAGACAGCCTCATCTTTCTCCCACAGAACGGTTGGTGGACTTGAACCACTGATCATCAGATTAGCAATGCCTAAGCCACATTGCCACTAGGGATCCTTCAATTCAGAGTATAGGAGGTTTCCTCATTTATTTTACAATTCTATCATAATACTACTGATGACAAAACATGATTACAATATATCAACAATATGATTAAAACTAAATTTTTTAAAGTATTAATAACTAAGATCTAGCAATGTTTTAAAATATTTAATTTATGATCAAACTATGAATTATGGTAGTGAAGAATATTGAACATACCATGGACTGCCAGAAGAACAAATAAATCTGTCTTCGATGACGTATAGCCAGACTACTCCTTATAAGAGAGAATGGCAAGACTTCCTCTCACATACTTTGGACATGTTATCAGGAAAGACCAGTCCCGGGAAAAAGCTTGGTAAAGTTGTTGTTGTTGTGAAGTGCTGTCAAGTTGGTTCCGACCCATAGCGACCCTGTATAGGGTTTCTGAGGAGTAGCTGGTGAACTTGAACTGCCGACCTTGCAGTTCAAACAGCTTTGCAGCCTGGCACGTTAATCCACAGTGCCACACCAGGACTCCTTGGTAAAGTTGTTGTTGTTGTTGTCAGGTGCCATCGAGTCGGAACCGACTCATAGCGACTCCATGCACAG
>NW_006408621.1:11276523-11297525 GCF_000296735.1 Chrysochloris asiatica
CAAACAAACAAACAAACAAACAAACAAACAAACAAAAACCTGGTTGTGAACCTCGTGGTCAGCAGCTCAAATCCTCCAGGCCCTCTACGTGAGAGAGATGAGGCTTTCCGCAACTTGCAGTTAAACAGCCTTGTGGCCCAATATTCCGTGTTGTTGTTGGAGCTCCACACTACACGTCTCGCTGCGGCTCTTGGTAAAGTAGAGGGTCAGAAAAAAATAAAGAGACCCTCAACAAGATAGCTTGGTACAATGACTGCAGAAATGGGCTCAAACAACAATTGTGAGGATGACACAGAATCAAGCAGTGTTTTGCTCTGCTATACATAGAGTTGCTATGAATCAGAACAGACCCGATGGCATCTGTGGTGCCTAAAATTTACTTGATACGACTTTTCTATCCAAGCCTTCTTAATTCCCACACTCTTAGAGTCTTGTGTACCATGCAAAAATGGTACACAAGACTCTAAGGGTGAGATTGGTTAGTTTTGCCCTCCAGCTTGGTTTAAAAAGAGCCATCTCAGAAGCAGGAACAGATGACTCCAGGATCATCAAGAAGGAAGAACTGAGTAGAGCATGAGATATCAAGAGACAATGACAGAGATGACAGCAGAGAGAGACAGAACAGCTTCCAGCTCTAGTCCTATGCACTAAGTAAAGCTGAGTGCATATGGGCAGAAGACTGGCTTGAAGGATGTACCCTTTGGGCATTCACAGACTGGCTAAGTGAAATTTGTAACAATTACATGACCAGGGCAGAGACCAAGGGACCACATGGCTGGGAGGCTGGAGATAAGAGTGAGGTGGGCCTGTAGCATAGCAGACAAGAGGCATTTCTGACTGCAGAACCACTGTATCCTGAGTTAGTTTTGATCTTGAATTGTACCCTGTTCACTTCCCTAATAAACACCATAATTATGAGTATTGTTATGAGTTCTGTGTGGCCATTGCAATGGATTATGGAACCCAGATGAGGAGAGAGTGCTGTGGGAAGAATGATTAGTGTCAGAATGGGGTAAAGAAGGTTGTAGGGTGGGAGCATGTCTGACCTCTGCTTCATAGAAATGGAGGTCAGATGTTATGAGACAGATGCCAATATGGGTTCCTCCACTCCTGAGACTACATGGGTGAGAAGATTTCTCCAGAATGATCTCTGAACTATGGATTTGGGACTTACCAGCCTCCATAATTGTATGCACCCTTTGCTTTGGCAGTTGTGCGTTTTGTAAAACTCCGAGTTTTGCAGAACCTTGGGACTTGAGGAAAGGGAAGAATGGTGATGGAGCAGTATAACATGTAGGCAAAGTCAAGCAGATTTACCATAATGCTTGTGCAATTAGTGTGCTGGAATATCACACAAAAAAAGTATATTAATGGAACAGATTACAGAACAAAGCTAAGTGTATTTAGAAACGTAACATTGAGTAAACACAGTTGTTCAATTCAGTGGGAAAAGATAAATTATTTTCAAAATTGGAGTGGCTATCCATGGAGAAGAAAATAATGTTAAATCCCAAAATAAATTTCAGGTGAAATGAGAAAAATCTGTTTAAATATCTTTAAATAGTAAAACATTTGGATAACTTAGACATGTAAGTTATATGTGGGAAACATTCCTAAGCAATTTTTTGTTTAACTCAGAATCCATAAAGATGAAAAATAGAATACTTACTATTTAAAAATCAAAAGTTCCCTATAGAAAATGAGATCATAAACAAAGTGAAAACATAGTAAAAGAGGGAGATAAAGGGTTAAACTTCTAATATTTAGTCCATTTTTAGATTATTCAATAGATTGTTGCTGTTGTCATTAAGTACCACTGGGTCGGTTCTAACTCATAGCAATCCTGTATAGGATTTTCAATGAACAGCTGGTGAGTTTGAACTGCTGACCTTGGGGCTCAAATTAACCTTTGCAGTACAGTGCTTATCCTACAGTGCCACACTAGGACTCCATTCAATAGACAGAGAGAAATAATAATTTCTTTTTTTAAGTTGAAATTATAAGTGACTGGTTTTTTTTCAGTAATTTCAAATAAAACTAAGGATAATTTCCGTGGTGACTGATGCCAGACTATGATTAATGAAGGAATTAAAGAAGTTGAAGATAAAGGTACCAGAAAAGACTGAGATAGTAAAAATGAGGAAGTTAAGTTAATAGACTTTTTTTACATCCAGAGGAGAAAGAGCCACAAGGAGAAGTGAAAAGTGCAAAAGAGAGAGGGAATGAGATCCAGAGTACAGGAGGCGGAGCTACTTGATGTGGGAGATGCCTCTTCCTGGGAGATGGGATAGATCTGTCTTAAGGGAGATAGAAAAAGAACAGAGAGAATGCCTTCCTGCTGATGGTGTCTATTTTCTCTCTGAAGAAGCAATTTAAAAAGTCAAAGAAAGACATTCCATTGGCTGAGAATGAAAGATGAGAGGGATAAAATTCCTAAAAAGAGTAGAAATGACAGCTGTGGAGGAAAAGAAAGCAAATTGCTCAAAGACAAGTAGAGGTTCTGAGCTGTGTAGAGGCCTGGCTGGAGTATTAGTAGTAATCTGAATATCATATTGTTTTCTTTAGCTATATTTCATAGACAGCAAGAACAATGAAAATAGTGGCAGAAGATTCATTTAGAGTGAAGGATTGGTTGGGTTATTGCAATAACCAAGGAGGAGCCATATCTGACTTCCTCTGGCTTCGCAAAGGGGAAAGAGCGTCAGACTCAAAATCAGCCCAAGGCCAGTTCCTATGACACTGAGCTCAGACGTGCTTCCACCCTACAGCCTCCTTTACCCTATTCTGATACCAACCAGCCATTCCACAGCTCTTGATTCTCGTCTGGGTTAGTCATCCATGGCAATGGCCACACAGAACTCATAACAATACTCACAATGATGGAGTCTATTAGGGAAGTGAACAGGGTACAATTCAGGATCAAAACCAACTCAGGACACAGCAGTTCTCCAGTTGGAAATGTTTCTTGTCTACCATACGGCTGGCACACTTACTCCTGTCTTCATAATCTCAGACATGTGGTCCCTTGGCCTCTACCTTGGTCATGTAAGTGTTACAAAAAAAATTTTTAGCCAGTTTGTAAATGTCCAAAGGGTACATCCTTCAAGCCAGTCTTCTGTCCACAGGTACTCAGCTTTACTCAGTCCATGAGCCTAGAGTCCTCAGCTGCACTATCTCTCTATACCAACACCTATGCCACTATCTCTGCTGTCATGTCTTTTCTAGGTATGGATCTCTCGCTCCACTTCTTGATGGTACTGGGGTCATCTGTTCCTGCTTCTGATGCTCCTATAAAACCTAGCTGGATAGCAAAATTAACCAATGCCAGCCTTAGAATCCTGTGTACCTTATTTGCATGGTCCCACCCAATCACTTGATGGGAATTCAGAAAATTCTGAAGGAGAACTGGGCACAGGCTGTGGCTTCACCCATTTTCAGCAGAGAACAGGAGTCAGCCATTTGAGTCTTCTGACTTAACTTCTTCAGTAAAAAATCAAGGTGTTATGCCTTTCCTTACATTTATTTACTTAAGGTTTAAGTGTCATTAATGAAAGTTTCAAGTCTTTTTAAGGCTCAAAAAAAACTTAAGCCAAAGATGAAGAAATTGAAGATTTTAACCAACTTCTGCAGTCTGAAATGAACCAAACATGCAATAAAGATGCACTGATAATTATTGGATGTGATTAGAATGTGAAAGCTGGAAACAAAGAAGAGGGATAGTTCTGTGGAAAATACGGCCTTGGTGATAGAAATGATGCCAAAGATTGCATGATAGAATTCTACAAGACCAGTGAGCTATTCACTTCAAACACCTTTTTTTCAACAACATAAATAGCAACTAAGAAGCCCTAGGAGTGTAGTGGGTACACTTTTGGCTGCTGACCAAGGCTCCATGGGAGAAAGATGAGACTTTCTGCTCCCATAAAGTTTGACATCCTTGGAAACCCTAAATAGGGTTGTTATAAGTTGGAACCAACTTTACGGCACACCACCACCACCACCACCACCAAACAGCAACTATACGTGGACCTCTCTATATGAAATACATTGGAACCAATTTGGCTATATCACTGGAAAGAAATGAAAGAGAAGTTGAACAAGGCCAGGGGACAACTGTGGAATAAACCAAAAATTGCCTGTATACAAGTTCAGGTGGAAACTAAAGAAAATTAAAGCAAGTCCATGAGAGCCAAAATACGACCTTTAGTATATACCACCTGAAGTTAGAGACCATCTCAAGAACAGATTCAACACATTGAGCAACAATGAGCAACAGAACAGATGAGAAGGACTTGAAGGATGTCATTCACAAAGAGAGAAAAGTTAAATTTTTCTCTTTAAATAAAAATATTTATTAAAATAACAGGAGAGAAAGAAAAGACCAAAATGGATATCATAAGAAATTCTGAAACTTGCTCTTGAATGTAGAGTGGTTAAAGCAAATGGAAGAAATATTGAAGTAAAAGAGTTAAACAAGATTTCAAAGGAATGTCTGAGAAAACAAGGTAGAGTATTATAATGAAATATGCAAAATTCAGTGGTTCAGACTCATCAGCTGCTCCTCAGAAACCATATACCCGGTCACTATGAGTTGGAAATGACTTGTCAGTACTTAACAACAACAAAGAGTTAGAATGCCAAAAGGGAAGAACATGTTCAGCTTATCTCAAGCAGAAAGAACTTAAAAGGCTCATACCTCTGCTTGTAATATTGATGGATTCTATGGCCAAATATTGAATGACTCAGAAAGTATCAAAAGAAGAAGGAAATAATACACAGAGCCACTGTACTAAAACAAAACAAACAAACAAACAAACAAATAAAAAACTAGTCAACATTCAGAAAGAAATAAAAGAAGAAGGAACTGAATAAATGAAGGAGGAAGTCCAAGCTGCATTCATGACTTTGGTGAAAAACAAGGCTCCAGGAATTGATGAAATATCAGTTGAAATGTCTCAACAAACAAATGCAAGTCTAGAAGAGCTCACTTGTCTATGCCAAGAAATTTGAAAGACAGCCATATGGCCAACTGACTGGTAGAGATCCACATTTGTGTTCATTCCAAAGAAAGTGATCCAAAAGAAAGCAAAAATTATTGAACAATATAATTAATATCATATGCATATAAACTGTTGCTAAAGATCAATAAAAAATGGTTGCAGCATTTTATCAACAGGGAACTTCCAGAAGTTCAAGTCTATTCAGAAGACTACATGGAAGAAAGATATCATTAGGAATGTCAGATGGATCTTGGCTGAAAGCAGAAAATATCTGAAAGATATTTATTGACTATGCAAAAGCATTTGACTATATGAATCATAACAAATTATGTATAGCTTTGTGAAGAGTGGAATTCCAGAACAGTTAACTGTGCTCATGCAGAACTTATACATAGATCGAGGTATTCATTTGAACAGAACAAGGGGATACTACATGGCTTAAAATCTGGAAAGGAGTGCATCAGGGTTTTATATTTTCACCATATATATTCAATCTGTGTGCTAAACAAATAATCTGAAAAGCAGGATTATAAAAAGAAGAACATGGCATCAGGACTGGCGGAAGACTCATCCTACGCAGATGACAGAACCTTGCTTGCTGAAAGTGAAAAGGACTTGAAGCACTTACTGATGAAGATCAAAGACAATATGGATTACACCTCAACAAAAAGAAAACAAAAATCCTCATAAGGACGAGTAAGTAACATCATGATAAAAGGAGAAAAGATTGAAGTTGTCAAAGATTTCATTTTACTTGGATGACACCAATGCTCAGGGAAGCAGCAGTCAAGGAATCAAATGACATATTGCATTTGGGAAGCCTGCTGCAAAAGACCTTTCTTCTTTATTTCTTTTTAAATTGTGGTTTGGGAAGCTTACAGAGCAAATTCACTTTCCGTGCAACAATTTGTACATTATCTTTCATGACATTAGTTGCAATTCCCTCAATGTAACAGCACCCTTCCCACTTTCTCCTTGGGTTCCCATGTTCATTTGTCCTTCTTTCTTGTCCTTTCCTGGCTCTGATCTTTGTTTTGAAACAAATATTGCTCTTTTTAAGGGAATGCAGTGGCTCCATAGGTTAAGCACTGGATTTTGAACTGCAAAGTCAGTGGTTCAAGCCCAAGTGCCGCTTCACAGGAGAAAGATGAGGCTTTCTGCTCCCACAAAAGATTTAAAGCCTCTGAAACACTATACAGGGTCACTATGAGTCAAAACCTACTCCACAGCATTTAACAACAGCAACAAAGCTGCTCTTTGGTCTCTCATTGTAGATTGACTAATACCTCATGGGTATCATTATGCATAACACGTCATGCGTAGTATTGTTCACTTTATGGTGCTTGTGTGCCATCAAGTTGATTCCAACTCATAATGACCCTGTATGGGGTTTCTGAGGCTGTAAACCTTTAGGAGGGCAGAAAGCCTTATCTTTCTCCCATCAAATGGCTCGTGGATTCAAACTACTGGCCTTGTGATTAGCAACCCATCTTGTAAATCACTACACTACCAGAACTCCTTTGTTCATTTTATAGGTATAGCTTTTGTTTGGCTAGAAGGTGGTCCCTAGGGGTGGGTTCAGTTCCAATGTTGAAGCATGTCTAAGTGCCATAGTCTACAAGGTTCCACCAGTCTCTATCAGCCCAATTAGTCTGGTATAGTTTATAATTTTTAAATTTGCTCCATATTTTTCTACCACTCTGTCCAGAACCTTCTTTTGTAATCCCAATTAGAGATCTTTTAAAAGTATTTAAAAGCAAAGATGCCACTTTGAAGACCAAGGTGCACCAGACTCAAGACATGGTATTTTCAATTGCCTCAAGTATATGAAAAAAACTGGATGATACAAGTAGACCAGCCTGAAACAGCTAGAGCAATACAAGCAATTCAAGGTAAGATAAACAGGAAAATTTCAAAAGAAAAATGGCAATATGATTGGCTACTACAAGAACAAGCAGATTTTTCACCGGGCAGTCATCAAGACAAGCAATCAAGTCCCTTCAGGACAAACACCCCTCTAAGACTGAAACCCAAAGGGAACACATGAGCAGGCATGTAAACTTGCTGGTGACCACATTGGTCTACTGGTGAGTAGCAGAGGGGGAAGGCAGCAATGAAGAAATAGGCTGAATTCAACTGCATTTCATAGACTCCCACTGACCTGGAGATGAGAGAGAGAAGAGGAAGGACTCGTTGGTCTGCAGTGTGGTGAGACCTAGGGACTCCTGAGCCCATGGACGAGGACATAGCCACGGAGGGCTAGAGCTGAGAGTGAAGCATTAACTGATATGAAGTGAGGGGAGACACACAAGAACACCCAAAGTTGCAGATAGTACCCATTTGACCTAGCCTCGATGGCTTGATAATCAGAACTTGACTTTCACTCTTGAATGGTGATACATGGAGGAGACTGTAATCATTGCAATGAAACGATGATGTAAAGCCGATGTTCTCCCATGTAAACTATCACTCAGTTCACAATAAAAACTTAAAAAAACAACAACTGGATAATGAATAAATAAAACTGAAGAAGAACTGATACATTTGAATTATAGTGTTGATGAAGAATATTTAATATACTGTAGACTGCCAGAAGAATAAACAAAGCTGTCCTGAAAGAAGTACAGCCAGAATGCTTCTTAGAAGTGAGTATGGTACATACTTTGGACATGTTACCAGAAGGAAACCATCCCTGGAGAAAGACATCATTTGTGGCAAAGCAGGGGGAGTCAACACACACAAAAAAAGGAAGACTCTCAAAGTGATACCTTGACAATATGGCTGCATCAATATGTTCAGGCATAGTGAGGATTGTGAGGATACCACAGGACCAGACAGCATTTCACTCTGGTGCATGTAAGGTGGCTATCAGTTGAATGGCTATCAGTTGAAACAAACTCAGTGGCACCTAACAAGACATACCATTTACTACCAAATCAATCAGATAAGTACAGACACAGCCTATGCAATTAACAGTGGTTGGTATATGTTCATTAGTGAATTTTAGATTGTTAATATTTTGTCTTTTTTGTGGATATCATAAGCCTTTCTAATAACATCTGGAATTCTGGCTGAAACTTACATCCATGTTCAATACTCTCACTGGGTACTAATAACTCTGGGATTTTTATGTAGACAGCCAATGTAGTTAGAAATAATTTAAGTGTATATTTCAGGAAACTGGCCTAAGTGAATGTTTGTAAAAAAATTCAATGGCCAAATAAATTTGAGAAAACTATATATTGTTTTTCTCTTAGAGACTTTCAATCAAGGTTAGTTAATTTAGAGACTCAGAGAAGTCTTCCAAAGTTCCCAAAGTTAACTGAACACAGAACAGATTTGTTCATATAATGTCTATTAATATCCCATGAATACATTTTGTTAAACGCTGCGTTAGATCATGTAACCACAATGTCCATCTCAGCATCGGTAGCCTTTATTGTTCAGGATATTGTATGAAGTACTGCTAAAGATACTGAGCCGTAAGATACAATCTATTCCCACAAGATGATTATAATGAAATTGAATTAGAACATATAAATAAAGAGATAAATAATAGTTTAAGGCATACCAAATGAGTGCTCCAGACAAAAAGTGCTGCAGGGTTCATGGGAGGCAAAATTGTTGTAAACTGGGTGGTTAGAAAAGCTTCAAGGAGAATATGAGACTTGAGTTTACCCTTAAAGAGAAAAAAACACACAAGAGCAAAACTGTGAATGGTATATTTGAGAGGAAAAAAAAAAAAGATTGGTTCAACCAGAGTTGTTCCAAAGACAGGTGGTGGTTGTTGTTATTATGTGCCGTGGAGTCAGTTCATACTCATAGTGACCCTGCATAGGTTTTCTGAGGCTATGAATCTTTACGGGAGCAGAAAGCCTCATCTTTCTCCCGAGGAACAGCTGGTAGTTTTGAACTGCTGACCGTGAGATTAACAGCCTGAATCATAAATCCTATTATATAGCACCTTCCTTCCATTTCTGTGGGCCACAGCCCATAGAAAGCCAATGGAGATCTTTGAGTGAGAAGGGAGAATTTCAGAGGTAAGTGCATTTACAGAAATTTGTGTTCACCTCATCTAAACTCCCTCAGCAGTTAGCACAAAAGTGTCTTAAAAGGTGCTTGACCTGTTTAACCCAGGTTCTACAAAAATGTAGAGCTTGAGATAAAGTCTATTGTTGGTGTTGTTGAGTGCTGTCGAGTCGGTTCTGACTCACAGCGACCCTGTAGAGGGTTTCCAAGGAGCAGCTGGTGAGCTTGAACCATCAACTTTGTGGTTCAAATGACCTTGCAGTCCAGTGCATTAACCCACAGTGCCACACCAGGACTCCAAAGTCTGCTGTACAGGTACTTTATCTGGGGTATGATCCTAAGGAAAGGAAGGGGAAGACTGGGGGGAAAAAAAATAAGAAAAAGGAGAGCAAGTCAATCCTATCAAGTTGCTCACCACCCTGGGGAACAGAGGCTTAATCCCCTTGGGGTTCTCTAGGGAGCCATGAAGAAGGCAGCTCAGAAACGTTCACCTCTCATGAAGTGAATTACTTCATATGAACCTTCTAGATATTGTCTTTGTAACTCCCACCAAATGACTGGGTGAGACAACATAAATGAGGTGCTTGTGGCTCACCAAAGGAGTTGAGAGCTTGCTGGTAATATAAGCTGCATGGCATCCTTGTGGGGGTTGTTAAGTACCATCGAGTTGGCTCTGACTCATAGCAACCCTGTATAGCGTTGCCAAAGAATGGCTGATGAGCTTGAGCTGCAGACCTTGCAGTTCAAACCAACTTTGCAATACAGCGCATTAACTCACAGCACCATACCAGGACTCCTGTAGAGTGGTATAAATTATAAGATAAGAAAACAGCAAGCAATGTTCAAATGACTCATAAAAAGTAATCTTTTATAAAGACATAAAACACTAATTCTCCATGTTTCTAATACTTTAAATTGGTATCTTTAATTAGATAGCTGTTTTACTATTGTTTCATTTTTCTATACATTTATAACTGACGGTAGGCATTTTTTTTTAATATTGGGACAAAAAATAATTTTAAAGTACAATAACAGCTATCAAGCTGACTACCAAGCTCATTTTGTAGGCTTCAGTTTACACTGTCATTTTCACAATTTTGTACAATTAGACAAAGCAAGGACTGCCTGTATGCTAATTTGGAGTTTAGGAGAAGAGGTAGAGGCTGGAGACATAAATTTGAGAATTGTCAGTGCATAGACAGTATTTCTGGGTTAGATCACCTAGAGAACGGATAGAGATAAAGAAGAGGTCTAAGGACTGAGTCCTGGGCAGCTCCAGTGTTTAGAGTTAAGAGTAAGAAGGAAGAATCAACAAAGAAGATTGAGAAACAGTAGCTAAGGAGCTAGAAGGAAAACTGAGAGAGAGAGAGAGAAGTATCTCAGTGCCAGTGAAGAAAAGTAATCAAATGTGCTGCAGAGAAGTCAAGAAAGAGAAGACCCGAGAACTGACCGTTGAATTTGACAATCTGAAGGTCACTGGGAACCTTGGCAAGAGCTGTTTCAGTAAATCAAACCATGGGGACAAAGCCTGGTTAGGATCAGTTCAAGGGAGAATAGAAGGCGAGGAAGTAGAACAATGACCAGAGACAACCCTCCCAAGGAGTTTGTCTTTACAATGTCACTGGGATGGGTAGTGAGTCTAGGGAATGGGAATAGTCTTTGGAAAATGGACAATATCACAGCACATATTTACTGAGAGTTAATGCCAAGAGATGTTGATGCCAGGAAAATGGATAATTATTAATACAATGTCCTTGAAGTAATAATATCTTGCACTTAAGTGGAAGATCTTACACGACACAGGAACAGGGACTATTCACCCACTAACATGAAGACCAGACACTACTGCTTCAGGACTCAGTGGACTCAACTACAAAGTACAAATGAACTAGATCCGTGGTTCTCAAAGTGTGGTCCCCAGACTAGCAGCATCAGCATCCTCTGGGAATCAGAAACTCTGTAAGTGATGTTTACCCATCTGTTTCAATATCCCTGTAGATGATTCTGGCACACACTAACATTGGATTCACTGGATTGGATTCAAGCATCTTCTGGCTCTAAAACCAGTGATTCTATGTTTCAGTAATGATTCTTTGCAGTAATTATTAATTAAGTTGCCTTAATATTTAAGTGTCAATTTTAAGTAATAGTTTATGTAATCTGAGCTGTTTAGAATTTTCATCAGTCCAAGAAGAAGCCAAATATCTGTGTTCAGTCACTGCAAACAACAATGACATTTATGCCTCTTAAAATCATGTTTATCACCATTTTCACAACTTTTTCATGGTAAAGTGTTCAGTTTAGCTCTGCAGGCACCAGTAAAGTTCGTATTTCTTCCTGTCACTTTTTATAATATATAAGTAAGCATTTTTAATGGAAAATCTTTGGGAATTACAAGGGATTGTCCTCAAGTCATTTGGAGTTGTTTGGTGTTGCTTGAAGTCCAGTACTCCCCAGGAACGGTGCAGACAAGGAGAGACAGGTGACATTAATCCTGTCCCATGCTGTTGTTCTTTGTGGACTTGGGTCTCTCAAGCCACACACTTGGAGGAAATGCCATACAAACAGAGGAAGCCAGATTCTTTCTGGGAGAAATTAGTAGCTGACTTTCTACATTCGACATTGATGCCTGCTAAAGATAAAACCTGGGAAAGACCTCCAGGTCCTATTCTCCATTGTTGCTGCCTGGGTCCAGTGTGTGTGTCTGTACTGCGGACACATTTCCCTGGGTGGGGGTGCCACCAGTGTGCAGCTGTCTGTGACAGGATTGCTGTGTTTACAGTAGCAAGTTAGCTCTACTTTATGCCAAAACATGCTTTGTGTGTATGTGTGTGTTTTCTTATTTTAAAGATGAGAACAATTCCTTCTCTCACCCACTCCATTGTTGTTTGGTTTACTAGATTTGCAGGAGAAGGAAGCAGTAAATTACTAAAGAAAAAAATGTAAACCTCACCAGCTGTATTGAATTTGGGTGAAGTTTAGCACACAAATCAGACATGATGATATGGAAAGAACAGGTCTTCTCTGCTTTGTGGAATTTAGTTTGGGGAAGTGAAATAAAAGTAATTAGATATTTTCTTATGCTGGTGTCCCACCTTTCTTCCTAGTAGCGCTAAGGTAAGCCAGCTGTCCTCGTGGCCAGCCTGAAAGCTCCAGAAAGCCTGCTTGTTAGCTAACAGGAAAGAGTTCTTTATACAGGCAGCTGACAGCCGCTCACCCTCAGGGGTCTCAGATAGTCTTTTCCTTAATTACTTCTAACCATTAACATTGAATTCTCCCATCAGCATTTGTTAATGTTTTGGGGGTTGGATGGAGGAAAACTATTTCCACAAATACAAAAGAATAGAAAAGAAAGGAAGATCTACATAAAGAACAGATTTTTTTCAAACCACTATAGAAAGAGAAGCAGCTCTGGTAGCATAGTGGTTGTGTGTTGTGCTGCGATTTTCAATGTCAGCAGTTCAAAGCCACCAGAGGGGCTGTAGATGCTGTAGAAAGATGGAGTTCTAGTGTGGCACTGTGGGTTAATGGGCCAGACTGCAAAGCCGTTTAAACTGCAAGGTCAGCAGTTCAAGCTCACCAGCTGCTCCTCGGAAACCCTATACAGGAGCCCTATGGGTAGGAACCGACTTGATGGCAGTTAACAACAACATAGAAAAAGAAGTTAGCAGCAGGCTTAAGAGCTTGTTGTTGTTGTTAACTGTCAAGTCAGTTCCAACTCATAGAGACCCTGTATAGGGTTTCCAAGGAGCACCTGGTAGGTTTGAACTGCTGATCTTGTGGTTTACAAAAAGCCTCATCTTTCTCCCACAGAACCGCTGGTAATTTCAAACTGCTGACCTTGATGTTAGCAGCCCGACTCGTAACCACTACGCTACCAGAGACCCTTAAAGATGGCCTAGTCATACCATTAATATGAATCACTAGAAACTCCTAGATCAAGTGGTCATTCAGATTATACATGCACACACACCATTGAGACGGAGCTCATTATCACCCTTGATGGCCCATTTCATTGGTTAGCTCTGACTAAAATAAAAAAAAAAAGACTAATTATAATTCACTGAAAAAACCTATTTACCTGTAGTTCTTCATTTCTTTTCATTAGATTTTTTTATGAAACATTTGCATAATTTTAGAGAAAATGAGACCATTTCTAGCAAGAATAAGGAGCCCTGGTTGAATTGTAGAATAAGCACAGGATTTCCAACCTCAAGGTCTCCAGTTCAAACACACCAACGTCTCCATGGGAGAAAAATGAAACTTTCTGCTCCATATAGATTTCCAGCCTCAGAAACCGTATATAGGGTCATGTGGGTCAGAACTGACTCAACAGAAGTGGGCTTCTCTTTGTAGCAAGAATACAGTTTTTCTACATAAGTGTAACCTATTAGAAATGCTAACACAGTTTAAAAGCCAAATGTCAAATAATGGGCACGCACCACACTGTCAATGTGTGTACACCAATAAATAAAGTTCCGTCCCTGCCCTCAAGTGTATGCTGTCTATACAGAATAAATCAGCAATTAAACACATGCAGAACAGGTAGGACCATCTGAGCACATCAGAGGGGTACCTAATCAAATGTACTGAGCAGATGAAAGAAAGCGCCAGAGAACTGACATCTAAGGTAAGACTAAAGCATATGTGGCTCTTTGTCAGTTTTTTGTATTATTTATTGAATGTGATCCTTTCTCCGAATGCTATGTTGAATCTCCTTTCTCTGACCATAACTTTCGGTTTGCTTTTAGTTCTCAATGCTTAGAATAGGCCAGCTCAAACATCCACCCTTATAGCTGATTCAAAGCTGCTACCTCTTTAAGATTCAAGCTTTCTCATTATTTGAAATGGGAGGAAGAAGAAGGAAAGAGAGTCTAGTAACAGTGCTCTCTGTGCATCTTTGGTTACCATGATAAGTGCAGTTGAGTCACTTTTGACTTATAGCTATCCTGTTGAGTATGAACTGCCAACAATGTGGTTTGCAGTCCAGTGCTTATCCTATAGCACCACATCAGTAGTCCCCGGTTACCACAGAGTTGCCTTAATGCCTTATTCCTGACAGTCATCCAAGCATGTAAGTTCCTCCAAGGGTCCTACAATCCTTCCATTACACTGCTCCCCGACACTTCCTCTCTCCCACTCTCACCCATTGGCCCACCGCACAGCCTCCAGGGGCTGGTGTCTCCTTGCCTGACAAGTATTGACAAATTATTGGCTAGGATATTGGTGAGATGTCACAATTCAGTTACTTTTTAGGGTATTTTTGTCTAGGTTGCAGGACACATATGAAGTAGATGTTGTTGTTGTTAAACACCATCTAGTCATTTCTGACCCGTAGTGATACTGTATAAGGATTCCAAGGCTGGAAATCTTAGCAGAAGCAGAAAGCCTCATCTTTCGCCCATGGAGCAGTAAGTGGGCTCAAACCACCAACTTCTGTAGCTTGCATTCCAGTGTTTGTCTTACAGAGCCACAACTTTCCCACATACAAAGTTAATATACAAAAATCAATTACATTGCTAAATACTATCAGTGAATATTGAAAATCAAAGTTTAAAAAGTGTTATTACTTACAAACCTCTCTGGGTTATTCAACTACTAGCTCAGAGATTAGCTGTCTGAACCTACCCAGAGGTGTCTAGGGAGACAGGCTTGGCTATCTCCTTCTGAAAGGTCATATACAACAGTTGAACAATCTACAGAGTAGTTTTATTCTGCACACATGGGGTCATCACAAGCCCAAGTCAGTTTAATGGTAACTAACAATAACAATGATTATTTACAATAGTTTCAGAAGATATTAAATACTTACCTATAAATCTAACAAAAATGTACAAGGTCTGTGTGCTGAAAACCACAAAATGCTGATGAAATAAAACCTAAATAAATGGAGAAACATTTAATATTCACAAATCAGAAGAGTCGACAGACTTAAAATGCTGATTTTCCCCAGACTGATCAACAAATAATTTGATACAAACCAATCAAGATCCCAGCAGAATTTTTGCAGATAGAGGCAAACTAATTCTACAATAGAGTTCTAAAATACACTGTTTTGCTGATTCTGCAAAACAACTACAATAACCGAAATAATTTTGAAAAAAAAGTTAAATAATTCACACTTAAAAATTTTTAAGACTTATTCTAAACAGTGTGCTGGTAGAAAAGGGATGCAGCCATAAATTAATGTAATCACAATAAAGATATACACAACTATTATCAATTTATTTTACAAAAGGTGAAAGAGATTCAAAAGAAAAAGGACAGTCTTATCAACAAATATGTTGAAATAATTGGACACAGTTTTACATTAATATTTTAAATGTAAAAATATTAAGCACAATCTAAACCTTACATTTTATACAAAAACTAAATAAAAATGAATTAGGAATCTAAATGTAGAACTATAAAACTTTCCCAGAATTAAGTTATGAAGTAAAACAAGAAAAATCTTCATGACCTGGGATGAGGAAAAGAGTTCTGAAACATGACACCAAAACACTTTCACAAAAGAAGAAAACTGATAAATTGAATTTCATCAAAATTAAAATCTTTTCCTCAGAAAAGCAATGATAAGAGAATGAAAGGACAAGCTACAGACTTGTGAAAACATTTATAAATTTCATACTAGTTCAAAGGGCTTTTTAAACAACATAAAAGCAACTATACACATGGGTCTAACCAGATGGAATACACAAAAATCAAACTGACTACATCTGTGGGAAAGGAGTTCTAGTTGTACAGTGGTTATGCGTCAGGCTGCTAATCTCAAGGTCAGCAGTTCAAAACTACCAGCCACACTGCTAGAGAAAGAGGAGGCTTTTTGCTCCCGTAAAGATTTACAGTCTCAGAAACCCCATACAGGATCACTATGAGTCAGAACTGAATCCATGGCATATAACCACCACCACCACCACCACATCTGTGGGTAATGACAATGTTGTTGTTGTTAGGTGCCGTGGAATCAGTTCCATCTCATAGCAACCCTGTATAGGATTTCTGAGGAGTGACTGGTGAGTTTGAACAGCTAGCCTTGCAGTTCAAACCGACCTTGTGGTCCAGTATTTATTCTACAGTTCCCCACCAGGACTCCATGGGAAATGACCATAGAGAAACCTTAATATCATAATATCATCACTCAAAACAAGGCCAAGGAAAGAATTTGGAATAAACCATCAAGTGCTCATATGCAACTTCAGGTTGAAGCTGAAGAAAATGAAAACAAGTTTACAAAAGCCAAAATATACCTTGAATGTATCCCATCTGAATTTAGAGACCATTTCAAGAACAGATTTAATGCATTAGACACTAATGACCGAAGGCCTGCAGAGCTGTGGGATGCCATCAAGAAAATCATACAGGAAGGAAGCAAAAGGTCATTAAAAAGACAGGAAAGAATGGAAAGGCTAAACTGGATGTCAGAAGAAACTCTGAAACTTGCTGCTAAGCATAGAGAAGCTAAAGTGAATGGAAGAAATTAGGAAATCAAAGAGCTGAACAGAAAATTTCAAGGGGGCAACTAGAAAAGATAAAGTCAGGTATTATAATGAAATGTGCAAAGACCTGAAGTTGGAACGCATTTTTCAATCTGAAAGAAGTGAAGAAAAAAATTCAAGCTTCAACTTGCCATATTGAAGGATTCTATGGGCAAAATTTTGAATGATGTCAAAAGCATCAAAGAAAACGGCAGGTACACAAAGAGTACCAAAAAGTAATGGTTGAGGTTCAACCTTTTCAAGAGATAGCATATGATCAAGAGCCAATGGTACTGAAGAAAGAAGTCCAAGATGCACAGAAGGCACTGGCAAAAAAAAAAAACAAAAAAAAAAACAAGGCTCCCGGAATTGACAGAATACAAATTGAAATCTTTCAACAAACTAGTGCAGCCCTGGAAGTGCTCACTCATCTATGCCAAGAAATCTGTAGAACATCTGACATACGGATTGAAAGAGATTCATTTTTGTGTTCATTCCAGAGAGAGTGACCCAACATAATGCAGAAATCATCGAACAATATCATTAATGTCATATGCAAGTAACATTCTGCTGAAGATAATGAAAAAATGGTTTAAACAGTACATAGACAAGGAACTGCCAGAAATTTAAGCCACGTTCAGAAGAGGACATGGAACTAGGGATATCATTGCAGACAGCAGATGGATCATGGCAGAGAACATCAGAAAGATGTTTACCTGTACTTCATTGACTATACAAAGGCTTTCAACTGTGTGGACCATGACCACTATGAATAACATTGCAAATAATGGGTATTCCAGAACACAAGATTGTGCTCATGAGGAACCTGTCCATAAACGAAGAAGTGGTTGTTAGAACAGAACAAGGGGATACTAAATGTATCAGGAAAGGTGTGCTCCACGATTGTGTACTTTCACCATACTTATTCAATCTGTATGTTAAACAAAAAATCAGAGAATCTGGATTATATGAAGAAGAACATAGCATCAGGATAGAAGGAAGACTGATTAGCAACCTGTGATATGTAGATGCTACAATCTTACTTACTGGAATCAAAGAGGACCAAAAATACTTACTAATGAAGATCAAACACCACAGCCTTCAGTATGAATTGTACCTCAATGTAAAGAAAACAAAAATCCTCACCATTGTACCAGTAAATGGAGAAGAGATTGAAGTTGTCAAAGACTTCATTTTGCTTGGGTCTACAAGCAACACTCATGGAAGTAGTAATCAAGAAATTAAATGACATATTGCATTAGGCAAATCTGTTGCACAAGACCTCTTTAAAGTGTTCAAGAGCAAAGATATCAGTTTGAGGACCAAGGATAGCCTAACCCAAGCGATGGTATTTTCAATAGCCTCATATACTTGTGAAATTTGGGCAATGAATAAGGAAGACCATAGATGAGTTGATGCATTTGAGTTACAGTGTTGGAGAAAACTATTAAAAGGACCATGGTTAGCCAGAAAAAAAAAACAAAGCTGTGTTTGAAGAAGTGCTGCCAGAATGCTCCTTAGAAGTCCCGATGGTGAAGACTACGTGTCTCATGCTTTGAACATGTTATTAGGAGGGACCAGTCCCTCCTAATAATGAATGAAGAAAGACATCATGCTTGGTAAAGTAGAGGGTCAGCAAAAGAGAGAAAGACTTCCAAGGAGATGGACTGACACATCAGTGGACTCAAATGTAAAGACAATTGTAAGGATGGCGCAGGCCCTGGAGATGCCACATTCTGTTGTGCATAGAATCATTATGAGTTGGAACAGACTAAATGGCACCTAACAACAACAACAAAAGGACTTGAAGTTGTATTAAAATATATAAAGAACTCTCAAAACTCAACAATAAGAAAACAAAGCAATTTTTTTAAATGGATAAGACTTGAAAAGACACTTAACCAAAAAGGGCATATACATGGCAAATAAGTACATGAAAAGTCGTTGTTGTTAATTACTGAGGCATAGATTCTGATTCATGCGCAGAAGAGAGTGACTCCAAAGGGAAGGAGATGGATGGCCAGGCCTGCTTCCAAGATTCTTCTGCGTGGATTCAAACCACCAACCTTTCTGTAGCAGTTGTGTGCTTAGTCATTTGCACCATCCAAGGACTCCTCATTAGCTATTAAGGACATGCAAATGAAAACCACAATGAGATACTAGCACACACCTATTGCTGTTGTTGTTGGATGTCATCAAGTCAACTTCAACTCATAGGCACCCCATGTGACAGACTAGGACTGCTATACGGGGTTTTCTAGGCTATAGTCTTTATAAAAGCAAATCATCAGGGCTTTCTCCCATGGAGCCACTGGGTGGGTTCAAAATGCCATCCTTCCAGTTAACAGTGAAGGCCTTAACTATTGTACCACCAGGGCTCCTTATACACCTATTGTTATTGTTATGTGCCATAAAGTTGGATCTGGCTCATAGCAACCATCTACGGGTTTCTGGGGCTATATCTTTTTGGGAGCATAAAGTCATAAAGTCTCATCTTTCTCCCACTGAGCAGCTAGTGAGATCAAATCACCAACTTTGTGGTCCACAGTCCCATGCTTCTCCTTCAGAGCCACCACGCTTCCTTACACTTGTTGCTATTGTTGTTAGTGCCGTCGAGTCGGTTCCAACCCATAGCTACCCTGTATAGGATTTCCAAGGAGCAGCTGGTGAGCTCGAACCACTGACTTTGCAGTTCAAACAACTTTGCAGTCTGATTCATTAGCCCACAGCGCCACACCAGGACTCTAATAGCAGCCTCCAAAACACACTCACCAGAGCTTAAGAGAGAGTCCTGGTGTGGCGCTGTGGGCTAATGCATCACACTGCAAAGTAGTTTGAACTGCAAGGTTGGTGGTTCAAGCTCACCAGCTGCTCCTTAGAAACCCTATACAGGGTCGCTATGGGTCGGAATCGACTTGACAGCACTTAACAACAACAGAGCTTAAGAGAAGATTAATCTAATGGCAGAAGACAAGCAACAGTCAGGTCTGAAGAAAGCGGAAGTAGTTCTTTAGTATTCCACTGTTAAAGGGTCAACTCAGAGAGCCATAAACTGGCTGACTGACCACAGGTAAAGTCTCCGAAGAGCTGGGAGAACCTAGGAAATAGGTCCTGAAGAAAGCCCCTCATGGTGTGTTCCCTGGAAGTCTTTCTGAGGAGTACTGCCAACCTAAGAGTTAAAGTCTGTTAAACCGTAAAACCGCCTCTGGGTTAAGGGTTGGGTAAGGAAGCTAAGGTGATGGGACAAAAGTTTCCAGTGGAATCTTGCAGAGGAGGTAATTGCAATTTACAAAATTAAATCCTCCATGCTTTGGCCTTCTCTGTTAGAACAGAAATAGAGATGGAAAAATGATGTACTTCTTTCATCTGGTGACAGGGGTGGAGGTGCGAGGGGGAACTCTCTTTAGACTGCTTTATTTCAAAGAGCTGTTTATTTAGACTTTAAAAATGAAGATAAATTCTTTGAAAAACAACCATAAAATTACAGAATTAAATACAGATTTAGGAATGTAATGATTATTTGGGAAATATTCATAAATATTTTTTGTTGTTGTGCGCTGTCTAGTTGGTTCCAACTCAAAGCAACCCTATAGAGGGTTTCCGAGAGCAGCTGGTGAGTTTGAACTGTCAACCTTTTGGTTACCCATCAAGTGCCTATCGTAGAGCACCCACCATCAAACCCACTACCATCTAGTAGGTTCTGACTCATAGTGACCCTGTATAGGGTTTCTAAGACTATAAATCTTTACCGGGTATGGCACTGCAGGTTAATGAGCTGGAATGAAAGGTCAGTTTGAACTGCAAAGTCAGAAGTTCAAGCTCACCAGCCACTCCCTGGAAACCCTATACAGCGTTGCTATGAGTTGGACCCAACTTCATGGCATGTAATAACAACAACAATACAAACAACAACAAATCTTTACTGGAACAGAAAACCTCATCTTTCTCCCACAGAGCAGGTAGTGGGTTTGAACTGCTGACCTTGTAGTTAACAGTCCAGTGTTTATCCTACAGCACTACTAAGATTCCTTAATACATATTGATGGGGGGGAGTGGGTTGTATGTTATCCAGTTGGTTCCAACTAATAGCAACCCTGTATAGGATTTCTAAAGCTGTTAACCTTTTACGGGAGCAGAAAGCCTCATCTTTCTCCTATGGAGAGGCCAGTGGATTCAAGCTGTTAACCTTGAGTTTAGCAGCCCACCAACATAGCCACATAGCCAACAGAGTTCCTAATACACGTTTGTTTTGGTTTTGGTAAGTGCCGTCAAGTCAGTTCTGACTCACAGTGATCCTGTATAGGGTTTCTAAGGACAGCTGGTGAGTTTGAACCACTTACCTTGCCTTATCCAACAGCACCACACCAGGACTCCAATACATATTGGTGGTGGTATTGGTAGTTATGTGCCATGGAGTTGGTTCTGACTCATAGTGACGTTGTATAGGGTTTCCAAGGCTGTAAATCTTTATGGGAGCAGAAAGCCTCATCTGTCTCCC
>NW_006408621.1:11298400-11300052 GCF_000296735.1 Chrysochloris asiatica
GTGGGAATGATAATAATGGGGTTTTTCTGTGAAGCCCCCTAGTTCTGGTGTGCCGTTATGGATTAATGCGTAGGACTGCAAAGTCGGTTTGAGCTGCAAGGATGGTGGTTCAAGCTCACCAGCCGCTTCTTGGAAGCCATATACAGGGGCGCTAGGGATTGGAACCAACTCAATGAAACTTAACAACAACAATAAGTATATCCTTTGTATATTTATTTCTGAAATATAAGTACATCCTTTCATGTAGCTCAGCTGAGTGTGAACTACTCAAAATGTCCACCAGAGGGTGACTCAAAACTGTATATTCCTTCTTGTGGCCCCTTTCAGTTTAATTAGAGCTTTGGCCCCAAAATCCACTGTATGTGGGGACTGTGAGATGAACAACTTGGTTTATAGTGGAACAACAAGATGGATAAGAGGTTTATGGTTCTGGAATAAGATTAAAAAGGAAGAAAAAAAAAAAAGATGAAAGGATAGTTTCTGACCTTCTAAAATGTCCTGGATTTCCTCAAGGGCTTTGGTAACTGTTTCCCTCCTGGACAAATGGAACTGCAAAATTCTCTGTGGTTTGCAAAGCTGAACTATTTGCATGCTGTGGAAAGCAAAGCCCTGGCAATTTCCACAAATAACAAACTCCTACTCCAATCCACACACTGCCAAAGGAATTTGTCATTTAGCTCCCAGAGAGCCATTTACTAAATTTCAGGAGATGCCCTAGCAGAACCTGCAGCAATCCGGTCAGAAACCACGCCATGGAATTTGATGCAGATGATTTTAGTCTCCTTTGTAAGACTGCATTTGTTTTTTCATTCAACAAAAAGGGAGGCTTCTAAAAAGGTGTCTCTAATAACAGGAAAGCCCTAACAGTGAAAATGAGCCCATCAAAGGCTGCTCTACAAGGATTTCGGAATGGAATTTGTTGTCATTGCAGTTTACATGTGATTCTAGGAAACATTTATACAAGGGTAAGTCAGAAAGAGAGAGTCCTGGTGTGGCGCTGTGGGTTAATGTGCTGGACAGCAAAATCGGTTTGAACCACAAGATCAGTGGTTCAAGCTCACCAGCCCCTTCTTGGAAACCCTAAACAGGGTTGCTGTGGTTTGGAACCAACTCAACAGCATTTAACAACAGCACAAGTCAGAAAGTACAGCTCCAAAGTCATAGAAATCTTTATTTTAAAAAATACCAAAATGTGATGCTATTGTTTCTTGGTATAGCCTCCATCTAGGTCTAGGTACCCATCTCTCTAACCTTCCCTGAAGAATTCTGCACTCTTTGACCTACGTCAAAACAACAGTTTGGGCACACTTGAGGATCTCAAATCATGTTCCTTTTCAATGTTCTTTGAGTTTGGGGAACAAAAAGAAGTCTGAAGTTACAAGATCAGAGATGTAGAATGGTAGGGGAGAGGTTTCCCAGTGAAATTCTCATTAAACACCCTTTACCACTGTCAAAAAATGAACAGGTGCATTGTCATGATGCGAAACAACTCCTTGACTCAACTTTACTGCCTTTTTCTCACCAGTGCAGTTTTTTGGGTTTTTTTTTGTTTTTTAAAGTTTTTATTGTGAATTGAGTGAAGGCTTACAGGGCAGATTATCAATTTTAGATTCAACAAATCATACTTTGCTTCATTGAATTGATTACAATCC
>NW_006408621.1:11300527-11302444 GCF_000296735.1 Chrysochloris asiatica
CAGTTTTCAATGTTCTGGAAACTTCTTCATAATAAGCCCGCATGATTGTTTTTGATTTTCCATTCAGAAAATCTATCAGAATGATCCCTTTGGAATCCCAAAAGACAGTCATTATCACCATCTGAGCTGACTTCTCTGCCTTGCATTAAACTGGCCCAGCACATCCCCTCAGAAGCCAGTTTTGATTGAGACCCTTTTTGAGGGCACCCTATACAAGACTAAGACAAATATGTTATTGAAAGAACTTGTCTGCAGTCATCCAACGATGGCAAAAATGTGTTTAAACCCATCTTGTTTGGACTAAACATGTACAAACTAGAACCCTGTGGCAATACATTTTGACTTACCCTTGTATATTACCAATTATGTGCAAAAGTAGAAAAGGCTTTCTGACAATACAACTATAAAGTATTCCTAGGGTTTCTCCTCATTATAAAAACAAAAAACCTAGCGGTCAAGTTGATTTTAACTCAGGGCAACCCCTATGTTTAGAATTGCCCCATATGTTCCCAAGACTGGAAAAGCTGGTGGGTGTGAACTTCCAACCTTTTGGTTAGCAGCCGGGTATTTTAGCTACTGTACCATCAGAGTTACTGAGCAGGGGTACTGTTCCCATACACTAGTTAAGCAGACTTGTTTGGGTAAGTAGTGACTGGGGTAAAGAGTGTGAACTCACAGAACTCGGTTGATAGTTGTTGAGTCGATTTCCACTCATGGGGGGTGGGGGGAGGGGGAGAAACAACACAGTTTTCCTTGGGTTCTAGTCAGCTGAGGAACCCAGTAAAAGATAACAGAGAGGGCAGGGTTTTTAATGAGATTCCCTTGATCAATGGTTTCCCATACAAAGTGCTCTCACCAGCAACTAGAAGGCATAGGCAGCAGCAAAGCCTTCTGCGGGCGCGCTGAAACACCGCTGCAGGACTGCTGTGGCCTAGGCAAGGAACCCACAGCACCCTGGATACCAATCTGCATGATAGTTGCCAGGAGTCACCGGAGCAAGTGAGAATTCATCTTTTGTTCCAGAGGATATAAAAGGACCTGTTTCTGTAAGCTACATAGTAAAACGGAAATTTAACAAGGCAAAATGAACCCGCACAAAATGTAAAACTTAACTGCATCTGTTTTAGCCCTCGGGGAGCAGAGGTGATAGAAATGACTGCAGAGACTCTTCTCACCTCGCACCTCCTTTGTCCATGCACAAAGTTGCAAGAACTTTCAAGGCCAAAGGTTAATCACAGAAAGGGATCGGTTTCCATCTCCCAAGAACAAATCTGCGTGAGAAGTCTGATGACATATTCCTGGATTGACCGTAGAAAACATTTCCCAAATAGCATCAAGCTGACTCTCTGGATTCTATCTTTGGGACTATCCCAAAACTCACCTGGGAGATCACTGTATTAAATATGTTTCCTTTACCAGGGCATAGTACAATTTACAAAGCTATGCTATACAGTCATATAGTTAGAATATATGAAGATGCTATTAATTAGAGATAAGCATTTGTCCAAGAACTTGATGTAACTGAATCTTGTGGGAATTTAGCACATCTTGTGAGAATTACCTCAGTACTTGGCCAATCAGAAATCTAAAATAGATTTAGACATTAAAATAGAGTCTCCAGATTAAGTCCATTTCCATAAAATAAATAATAAATAACTCTAACTGTACTGTAACCCTAAGACTAGAGCAAGTCCTATGGCTCGCCCTAGTCTTAATTATAACCCTTACACTACACCAAACCCTAGGCCTAGCCTAGACGAAGCCATAGTCCTATCCCTAACTCCTCCTGCCTTATATTGAAATACTCTCAAAGGTGGAGATCTCCCTGGGTAGGCAGCACCATCATTATCCTTGGAAAAAAGACATCTCATTCAGTGGCCACTAGACATGCCTGAGTTTGGAATGTATGAATGTATG
>NW_006408621.1:11303265-11326363 GCF_000296735.1 Chrysochloris asiatica
TGCCAAAGTTGTAAGATAAAGTCCCACAAAATGAATTCTAAAAAGCTCTATAATTATACTCCTAGTTACAATTCATATGCACTAGCTACACAATTATATATAATCACTTTACAAATCGTATGACACTCTGGTGAAACTAATCTGAATTGATACAGCAATTTCCCCAGTGTGCCCTATATAAAGCTCAGAGAAAACGCATGAGGTATAGCATCAGCTAAAGGTATATAGAGAGTAGTTCAGGGTAGATCTAGGTCTGGAACTTGAAGTACCTAAGCCAATGCCCTTTCTTCATCATCCTGATGTTTCCCATTTTCCCACAATCCCTTGCCCACTCTGCATATGCCCCCAACCTTCATCTCAAGGCTGGGCCTCTTGACCTCACTGGAGTGACCTCTCTGACTAAGCCCCATTTGGTCCACCTGGCTTCTTTCGAATCATTCTTCCCTGATTTCCTGCCCCCTGTTAATAATTACATGATAGGAGGAGAAACACTGGACCACAAGGCCAGTTTGAACCACAAGGTCAGTGGTTCAAACTCACCAGTCACTCCTTGAAGGCCACTATGAGTCGGAAACAACTCAACAGCACTTAACAACAACAGCAACAACATTTGCATGATTTTTTCTATATCCCAAAGTTACATCCTCTTCCCTCAACTAGATAGGCTATGCCTAACAAGATAATAGTTAACTTGCTAATAAAAGAGTCTGTCTATGCACTAATGAGAGAGGACTAGAGAAAGACTCCATCCTTCTAGGTAACATATATTTGGGAGACAGAAGAGAGGTTACAACAGTGGTGTCCTTCAGACCAACACTAAGGTACCTCCTTTAAGTCTGCCCAAAGTCAGGTATGACCAGTGACCATTGAACTAGATGTCTTTTTTCCAGAGATAATAATGCCACTGCCTACCCGGGGAGACCTCTACCTTTGAGAATAAGTATTTTTACATAAGAGGATTCTGTCCTTTGGTAGGACCAAGATCATTGGAACAATAGGCTTGGCAGTTCAACACAAGAAAATGTAAAATAATAATAACGTCTATATAGTGAGCAGCCACATGTGCCAGAAATTGTTATTGATTAATTAATTAATTAAACATATATTCAAGAGTAATTTACTACCTACTAAGCAAAATGGTAAGATTTGGAAATAAGAGAGAATATACTGTTTTCAGGGGGTTCAAAGAATTCCTAACAATCTCAATGATCAAAGCATGGAGTTCCAGGAGGGAGTGGAACAAGATGAAGCCCAAAAGGAAAACCAAATGGGCAAAATAATGAAGGTGCCTTGGTGTCTCAAAAAGGTGGGGAAGAGCCTACAGGAGCATTTTAATTGGGGAAGAAATTTGCATTTTAGTCAAATTCTACTAGTAGTACTGTAGAGACTCGGTTGGGGGTGAGAAGAAGCAAGATTCCAGACAAGGAAATTAGTTGGGGGCGTGACCATAATCTAGATGAGAAATGAGAGTCGGAATGAAGGTGGCAACAGTGGGTAAAGAGAATTAGAAGAGTATGAGAGATGGTAGAGATAACCTCAACAGATCTTAGTAAGGATTGGAATGAGACTAGGTTGGGAATGTTGTTGTTGTTAAGTGCCATCGAGTCTATTCCCACCCATAGCGACCCTATATAGGGTTTCCAAGGAGCAGCTGGTGAATTTGAACCATTGACCGTGCAGTTCTGACACATTAGCCCACAGCGCCACACCAGGACTCTAGGTTGGGAATGGAGAAGAAGTTGTTTCTGGTTTGAACATCTGGTGGAAGGAAGAACCATTCAATGAGAAGGCTTAGCACAATTTAGGAAGATAGCAACGATTAGGTCTTTGTTTAATGAATTTCAATGTTATTGTGGTGGTGTGCCGTGGAGTCGGTTCTGACTCATAGTGAGCAGGGTTTTAGAGGATGTAAATCTTTACAGGAGCAGAAACCCTCATCTTTCTCCCATGGAATGGCTGGTAGTTTCAAATTGCTGACATTGAGTTAGCAGCCTGACTTGTAACCACTACGCTACCAGTGCTCCTTGTTCCAACTCATAGCGACTTTGTATAGGGTTTCGGAGGAGTGGCTGGTGAGTTTGAATCACTGACCTTTCGGTCAAGTGCTTCTCCTATAGCACCACACCATGACTCAACTATCCAATAGATAACTGGATACAGAGATCTGAAAATTTAGTAAGACCTCAGGACTGAAGGTATAGGTTTGGACGTTTCCATTTTACCAGTATTCTTCACCAAAAAAATGATTAATAAAAGTCAGTATTATTGCCCGTGTTGTTGTTGAGTGCCATCAAGTTGCTTCCGACCCATAGTGACCCTGTGTAGGGTTTCCAGGGAGCGTCTGGTGAGTTTGAATTGCCAACCTTGCCTCTCAAACTGACTTTTCAGTCCAGCGCCTTAACCCACAGTGCCACATATGGATTCTATCTGCTTAAAGTCACTCCCCCACTTCATTTAGTAACAACTCCTTTCTTTCGGGGGAGAACCGCTCCTCTCCCACTCCAGGCATGTCGTTCAAATGGAACCCTGTGCCCCTCAAAGCCAGTTAGACCATGATAGTGTCTTATACTTCTGATCACATTCTAATGGTGATCCAACAGGAAAAAAGAAAGAAAAGGAAAAAACAATTTTGCCCAGATTTTTCTGAATTCAATCAGGGTGAAGGGCACCCTCTTCTCATAACATAGTTGTGCTCCACACCTAGCTACTGGCACAAAGAAATAGGACTACAACTGGAGGGAATCAAATGGGAGCCATGAAAAGCTGACAGGATGAACAGAGAGAACCCCAGTTGCAATGAGTCTCCGATTCCTCTTGGTTTCTGATACTCCCCTATCTTTCCAGTTAGATTAACCAGTTCTGTGGATTAAATTGAAGTCCTGGTATGATGCTGTGGGATAATGCACTGGATCACAAGGTCCATTTGAACCACAATGTTGGTGGTTCAAATTCACCAGCCGCTCCTTGGAAACCCTATACAAGGTCGCTATGAGTCCAAACTGACTCCAGGTACTAAATAACAACAGCAACAGCATGGATTAAATTGTGTCCCCCCACCCCCCAATGTATTGTAAATACTAACCTCTATGCCTGTGATTGAGCCTTAGTGTGGCCCTGTACGATAAGCACTGGACTGGTAACCGCAAGGATAACAGTTCAAACGCACCAGTTACTCTTGGAGAACCTATACAGGGTCTCTATGAGTTAGAGCCAACTTCGGGACACACAACAATAACAATAAGAACAAAATGCCTATGACTATAATCCCATTTGGGAATGAGTTTTATGTTATGTCAATGAGGCAGTTCAAACTCATCAGCCACTCCTCAGAAACCCTATACAGGGTCTCTATAGATCAGAACCAACTCAACAGCACTTAACAACAACAACAAATTGTCCTACTAGGAGTCCTGGTGTGACGCTGTAGGATAAAGCACTGGACCACAAGGTCGATTTGAACCACAAGGTCAGCAGTTCACCATTCATTCCTTGGAAACACTAAACAGGGTTGCTATGGGTGGTAACCAACTCCGACAGCACTTAACAACAACAACATTATCCTATTATTCCTTCTTTCTCTGCAATTATCTTCCATTTGTAATGGAAACGTCTACCTTGGACCTTTTCTTTATAATAAAGCATTGTATTTTGGAAATAGAAGCTTGTGTTCTAGATTTCACAGGTTCCCAGGTCTAGAGGAATTTTCCCCAGAATGAAATACGTTTCAAGTCTCAACCATGTTTGATATAGATGACTCAGAAGATGAGATGTTGGACTTGGAGTTGATTTAAGATTTTTGTGATAATGCGATGGGGCGAATATGGTTTGATGTGGCAAGTATTTGAATTGGGGGAGGCAAAAGGGGAATGTTCTGTATTGAATTGTGTCCCCCCCCAGAATACACATAATAAATCTTTAACACTATGCTTCTGGTTAAGGAGCCCTGATAGCACTGTGGGTTCAGTATTGGGCTGCTTAATCACAAGATTGGCGATTCAAATTCACCAGCCCTCTGTGGAAGAAAAATGAGGTTGTCTGCTTTCATAAAGATTTATAGTCTTATATAGGGTCAATATGAGTCAGATAACTCCATGTGAATTTGGTTTGAGAATGTCTTCATTTATTATCCCAGTTGGGAATGAGTGTTATCTTATGTTAATGAGGCCGAATTAGTGGAGGGGTGTCTTGAGTCAATCTCTTACAAGAAATAAAAAGAGCAGCTAGGCAACCAGGGGAAAACATCCATGCCAAGCCATGTGGAGATCTCCAAGGAATCAGGAAACAAAGCTGAAGAGACAAGGGCTTTCCTTGAGAACCAAAAGAGTAAGCCTCCTGCTAGAAAGAGAGTCTGAATTCAGACTTCTAGCCTCTTAAACGGTGATAAAATGCATTTGTCTGTGAGAAAATACATTTATTTGTTAAAGCCATTCACTATGGTATTTCAACTAAAGCAGTACTACCTGGTGTGATACTGTGGGTTAATACACTGAACTGCAAGGTCTGTTTGAGCCACAGGGTCAGCAGTTCAAGCTCACCAGTTGCTCCTCAGAAACCCTATACAGGGTCTGTGTGAGTCAGAACTGACTCAATGACATTTAACAACAACAGAATAACTAAAACTAGGGGCCTGATGGTATAGTGGACAATGCATTGAGATGCTAACTGCAAGGTCAGAGGTTCAAATCCACCAGCCATTCCACAGAAGAAAAATGAGGCTTTTCTGCTCTTGTAAATATATGCAGCCTTGGAAACCCTATACAGGGTGGCTGTGATTTCGAAACTCAGAAATTAGAACAACCGCTGAATTCCTCCTGAGTCCAAGCTAGCTTAAGTTGAACTTTTGTTTCTGTCTTCGTTTCTGTTACTTGTGGTAACAGAAATACCACAAATAGATGGTTTTAACAAACATTTATTCTCTCACAGTTCAGGAGGCGAGAAGTCAGCTCTGGGAAAAGGGCCTTGTCTCCTTTCAGCATCTATAGACCCAGCATTCCTTAGAGATCTCCATGCATCTTGGCATCAATCTTCCTCTGGATCTTGGAGCTTCACAGTACAGGGATTTCAGATATAAAGGGCACATTCCACTCCTGGTTTTTCTTTCTTGGTGCTCACTTCTCTCTGCTTTTATCATGGGAAGATAAAACATATTACAGACTACACTCATGGGAGCACTCCCTTACATACAATTAGGGTTCTGACAGGATTAAGGGTTTTATGATCAACCTTTCTTGTATTGGGTAATTACATCATCACATAACTGCCACATTATGGGGAATCATCACATAACTGTCACATTACATCATTACTTAACTGCTAAACCACTGAGAATCATGACCCAACCAAGTTGACATATATTTTGAGGAAAACACATTCAATCTATGATACTCTCAAACAGTCAAAAGTTCTGAATGACCCAGCCAAATTGACACATATTTGGGGAAGACACAGTCCAATCAATCTATGATAGTCTCAAATAATCAAAAGTTTTGACTAATACAGAAGTTGAAACTTGAGTAGCTTAACTGAGTTGGCCAAGGTCATACTCAGGGAACTAGTAATCCAAATTTGTACTCAGATCCAGGCATTCTGGGCATAGTACAGGACAGACTCTAAGACAATGTCCACTTTCTGGCTAGAGGAAAAACTCTAGAGTGTTCACATAAGTGAATTTAAATATAAAAAAGTTAAGGGCCAAGTTCAAAGTAGAAACTCGTTCACCACAAACATTGGATAAATCAGTTAATCTTTTTGAGATCCATTTGTGAAATAAAAGAAATATCTGTCCTGCTCACCTCACAGGTGTTTGGGGAATTAAGGGGGTTAGTATATATTAGAGTATTTTGAAAATAGTAAAGAACTCCCCTGCAAGGTGAGTGTTGGTAATCTCTATCAGCAATGGAAATGTGTATTGAATCTATTCTCTGCCTGTTGCTTAAACCCATAGTCTTAGGGGTGGGAAACAGAAATCCAGAATGTTATCTTATTCATGTTAATTTCCATCTGAATAAACAGTCACTTCTGTGTTATTGTTGTTACTGAACGTTTATTGAAAGCCAGACAGGGTCTGGGTGCCCTGGAAAATACAAAAACGAGAGAAGTCTCTGGGAAAGGCAGGAAACCCACAGCAATGGTTGGCATGGTACTTGGGAAGGAGAAACCAAAGGTGTGGTTCCCAAGTCCCCTTCAAATTAACATGGCACCGTGTCCACTTTCAAAGCCAGCTCTGCACTGCCTTTTTCCAGTCCCTTCTCATGGGAACATTTTAGAGACTAGTAAGATAATTCTATGTGCATGTCTTGGGGGACAGAGCACAATGTAATTAGGCATGGTTCTGTTTATTGCAGACATCACTTCATTTTGGAAACAGAACTCTGACTTTTCCTTTGGGGCATTTTTATGAATGTCAATTTTTATGATTACTGCACAGGTGTACCATGCTTAAACAATAGGAGACTCTTTGTCTTGAAAGTGTGTGTGTAAATCACATTTCGTCAAAATCAAGTTATATCCAAAATGCAAGAGGGAGCTCAGTATTTCTGGGGTCCCGGTGGGAAATCATATGATAGGTAGGTAGTAGTACATATAAGAAAAGATGGCGGATGGGAGTCAAAACCTTAGGGTTGAAGCCCTAGTTCAATCACTACAACTTTTATAACTTTTGGCAAATCATTTCACCTCTTTGCCTGAAAGTTTTTACATATATAAAATGAAGATAATATGACTTTCTGACCTCCCTCACAGATTTTTATGATTGGCCAATGTAATGTTTCAAGGTTGGATAAAGAAAGATTAGATTCAAGTCCTCTGGGATTTCCAGACCTATGTATAGGAATCCAATTACAACATCAGGTGGAGCCATTTCACATCTAATTTCATGAAGAGGCTAGAGAATCAACATCAGCATCACCAAGGTCAGACATGTCTCCTCTCTCCAACCTTTTTACCAATTCTGAAAACAGCCATCCCTCCCATAGCACTCGAATTCACTGCTGGCTTTGATAATCCATTGCAATGGCCACACAGAACTCACAAATAGTCATGGAGTTATTAGAGACCTAACACAGGTTACAATTCAAGATCAGGAAAGGCTCTGGATATAGTTCTTCCGTTTGGATAGCCTCTTTCCAACTGGTGACTACAGGCACTCTTTTATCTGACTCTTGGCCCTCAGTCTCTCCGCTCTTGAAGCTCTTGGGCTGAACCAATCTCCGCATTGCTTAGACAAGTGTTACAAAGCTCTTGAGCTCTACTAATAAGTACAAATAAGTACATCAGTCAAAACAAGGCCAGAGGCAGACTGTGGAACAGACCATCAACTGCTCATATGAAAGCTCAGGCTGAAGCTTAAAATAATGAAAACAAGTCCATGAGAGTCAAAATATGACCTTGAACATATCCCACCTGAATTTATTGACCACCTCAAAACAGATTTGGTGTATTAGATACTAAGGACCGAAGACCAGAAGAGTTATAGGATGGCATCAAGAACATCATTAAGAAGGTCAGCTTAAGAAGACAACATCAAGTGTTATCACGAAACGTGAAGTTAGAAAACCAAAAAGGAAGAACATGTTCAGTATTCCTCAAGCTGACAGTACTGAAGAAAATATTCAAGTCACAAGTTGCAATATTAAAATACTCTATAGGCAAAATATTAAATGATGCAGAAAGCATCAAGAGAAAATGGAAGGAATACACAGAGTAATTGTGCCAAAAAGAAATGGTCAATGTTCAACCATTTCAAGAGGTAACATATAATCACGAGCTAATGTTACCGAACTAAGAAGTCCAAGGTGCATTGAAGGCATTGGCAAAAAACAAGGCACCAGGAATTGATGGAATACAAATTGAAATCTTTCAACAAACTGATGCAGCACTGGAGGCACTCACTCATCTATACCAAGAAATTTGGAAGACAGCTACCTGGCCAACTGACTGGAAGAGATCCGTATTTGTGCCCATTCCAAAGAGAGGTGACCCCATAGAATGAGGAAATCATCAGACAATATCATTAATATCCCATGCAAGTAAACGTTTACTAAAGATAATCCAAAAATGGCTGCAACCATACACTGACAGAGAACTTCCAAAGGTTCAAGCCAGATTCAAACAAAGACTTGGAACTAATGGTATCGTTGCTGATGTCAAATGGATCTTGGCTGAAAGCAGAGAACACCAGAAAGATATTTACTTGTGCTTTACTGAATATGCAAAGGCTTTTGATTGTGTGGATCATGCCAAACTATGGATAACATTGAGAAGAATAGGTATTCCATAGCATTTAATTGTGCTTATGAGGAACCTATACATAAACCAAGAGGCAGTCGTTCAAACAGAACAAGGGGACACTGAATGGTTTAAAATCAAAAGAGGTGTGCACCAGGGTTATATTCTTTCACCACACTTATTCAATCATTATGCCAAGCAAAAGATCAGAGAAACTGGGTTATATGAAGAAGAGCATGGCATCAGGATTGAAGGAAGACTGATTCACAACCTGCGATATGCGAATGCTACAACCTTGTCTGCTGAAAAGTGAAGAGGACTTAAAATACTTACTGATGAAGATCAAAGACCACAGTCTTCAGTATGGGCTGCACCTCAATGTAAAGAACAAAAATATCCTTACCACTGGACCAATAAATAATATCATGATAAATGGAGAAAATACTGAATTTGTCAAAGACTTCATTTTGCTTGGATCCACAATCATGAAATTTGTTGTTGTTAAGTGCCGTTGAGTCAGTTCTGACCCATAGCAATGCTGTATAGGGTGGCTGGGGAGCTTGAACTGCCAACCTCAAGGTTCAAACGGACTTTGCAGTCTAGCATATTAAGCCACAGCACCACACCAGGACTCATCATAAAAGAAGCAGTCAAGAAGTCAAACGACATGTTCAATTAGGCAAATTTGCTGCACAAGATCTCTTTAAAGTGTTCAAGAACAAATGTATCAGTTTGTGAACTAAGGTGCTCTTGACCCAAGCCATGGTATTTTCAATAACCTCATATGCATGTGAAAGTTGTGCAATGAATATGAAAGATGGTAGGAAAATTGAAGTACTTCAGTTATGGTGCTGGAGAAGAATGTTAAAAGTACCATGGACAAAACAAATCTGTGTTGAAAGAAGTACAGCCAGAATGCTTCTTAGAAGCCAGGATGACAAGACTTAGTCTCTCATATTTCAAATACGTTATCAGGAGGAACCAGATTCTAGGAGACAGATACCGTGCTTGGTAAAGGGGAAGACCCTCAAGGAGATGGATTGGCACAGTGGCAGCAGGAATGGATCAAGTGTAACAACAATTGTGGGGATGGCACAGGACCAGGCAGTGTTTTATTCTGTTGTATATTGGGTTGTTATGAGACAGAACTGACTCAATGGCACCTAACAACAACAACTGTAAGTACCCAGTGGTACCTTATTGTCAGCAAGCTTCTTGCCTGAAGGCTGTCAGCTTTCTCACTCTGCGTGTCTGTGAACCTAGTCCACCAAGTGCCCAGAAACATTCCAGGTTTCTAGCAAGCCTCACTGCATAGACTGGTTCTTCTGCCATTACTTTTCACCATCTTTCACAATCTACAGTATTACAGACCTTTGTCTCTGGGTCTAGGAGGTTCTCAGAGTAGGAACCCCAGGTTCGAAGGATGTGTTTTCTCTCATATCTTCTTTTTGGTGGTAGTGGTTCCCCCATGGCCATCTTGGGGATAGTTCAATTTTTATTCTAGTGAGATGGCAAAATGGACCAATCCCCTCACTAGGGTCCCATATACCTTATATGCTTGGTCCCAACTCCTACAAGCATTCCATACATCTTATTTGCATTGTTAGCAGCAAGCTGTCCAATCCCCTTTGTGGACCACCTTGTTTACACAGTCCCATCCAATCTTTGTGTGGGAGCCCCAACGATGATGACTAGAACCATATAAAGTAACTCACTACACCACACCAGGAAACAATGCAGATGGGAAAGCAAAGGGTGTGGAAATTAAACCATTTTAAGCAATAGGCATATCACGTAACAACATCAGCACTCACTAACAGTTGCATGAGTGCATAAAAAGAAAGTACAATGGACTCAGCCACTTGTTTACCCCCTGTGTAGTGAGAAGCCACAAGAAGTCCTAAACCTTGGTGGCACTTACTTAATCTTGCCACAAAGGTCACCAGCAACTTGCTTTAAAAATAAGAACACTTTCTCATTATCAGAGTTGTACAAATCGCATGCACACTTTAAGTCACTCAGTCACCTGAGGAGTCTTTGAAGTCTCAAGAAGTACTTCTCCGAATGTGAGTCTCAACACATCAGCATCAGAATGTCCTGAGACATTTCTGAATGTATAGTTCTTGATCCTGCTTCAGATTTGGTAAATTCGAATCTCTAGGAATGAGGCTGGGTAATTTGCTATTTAACCAGCACACAGATACACATAACCAACCCACTTCTATGGGTAATTCTAAATTTTAAAAACAACTCTTAGATTTCTAGGAGTGAAGAAAACTTTGAAAGTTTTGAAAAAATGAACTCCATAAAAGCATCTTCAACCTCCTTTCACTTTGATTTTGTTTTGTATTGTTTTTAATGCTAAACATAATAAACCCTTCTAGTGGGTCCTGGAAATCCATCATGCTATAAACAGCTAACTAAAAGAGAATTTTTAAAAATCTACTGCCATCAAGTCGTTTATACTATGTAGCAACCCTAGAAGCACTGGACCACAAGGTCGATTTGAACTGCAAGATTGGCAGTTCAACCTCAGCAGTCACTGATGTCACTTAACAACAACAACACAGGACAGAGTAGGAGTATGGTGGCTGTGTGGTATAAGCGCTGTACTGAGAACCACAAGGTCAGCTGCTCAGGCCCACTAGCCACTTCACAGGGAAAGGAAGAAGTTTCTGCTTCTGCAAAAGATTTAAAAAGCCTTAGAAACCCTATACAGGGTCACTGTGAGTTGGAACCAACTCCACAGCACTTAACAACAACAACATAGGACAGATGAAAACTGCTCCATGTGGTTTCCAAGGCAGTAAATCTTTATAATAGCAGATAGCTTAATTTTTTCCCCACAGGGTGTCTGGTGGATTTGAACTGGCAACCTTGCAGTTAGCAGCCCAATGCTTAACTCACTGTGTCATCAGGGTGCCTTAAAACAATATTTGTGTTTGTTGTTAAGCACCATCAAGTCAGTTCCGACCCATAGCGACCCTGTATAGGGTTTCCAAGGAGCAGCTGGTGAGCCTGAACCACCAATCTTGCAGTTCAAATTGACTTTACAGTCCAGCGCATTAACCCACAGTGCCATACCAGGACTCCAAATAATATTAGTCCTATAAAAAAATCAGTACCTGGGGTTCCAATGTTATGTAACTTTATAACAGGTATTATATATTGTGTGCCAACTCATCCGCTGAGTTCATAATATCTGATTTTCTTAAAATAGGGCAAAACTATAGTCCAAGAAAGAACATGGTGAACTGAGACAGTCTCCCTCTGGGGACTCAGGAAAGGTTTAGCCACTACATTCTTATAAGGACCGGTATCTAGCAAGTGGGCAGTCTGTCACAGTGGTGACTGTCAAGAACCATTAAGGAACTGAGATTTTATCCCACTTGTATGCTAAATTCTTAGTCTGCCATCATGTCCTGCATGCTGCAGGAAGATAGAAAGTTCGTGGGTCAGAGAAAAGGACTTTACAAGCAAGCAGCCTGAGCTTCATGTTTGTATTGGTTTCCTTTGCCCCTCAACTCCCAGAGGGTCAAGGGAGATCCAGGTAGGTGTTAAACACACAATGGTTTTGTATCATAACCAACTAGCCCTAAAGAAACCCACATTTTGTAATGGATTATATAAAAACCTGCCCAACATTTGCTCCAGAGGGAGGCATTATCTTTATTTAACTGGACAAAATGTAAACCTCTGCTCTGTTTCTGTATTCCAAGGCCATTCACAATAAAACATCCTTGATTAGGTAGTCCAGAACAAAAGGCTGCCAATGCCTCTGTTCACAGGGTGTTCAGAAACACAAGAGACTCAGGGAAAACTATCTCCCAAGAGTAACAGAGCAAGTCCTAGACAGGACTTCAAGTCACACCCAGAATAGTGTAATAGAACCAATCCAATGTATCATTCACTCTCACCAAATACTTGGTGGGAAAGAAAAACCTCAACTCCATACCTGCTTCTAGAAAATAGAAGCAGAGCACATGGCCTGCTATACGGTGTCAGATTACCTAACATACAAAGTAAACATGGGCTTACTTGTGCTTATTTACTAATTTGTAATGAATAATTTCACATTTTTCACCACAGCAAGAATTCTGATGGCATCTCACTCTTGGTACCACAGCACAGCATCTTCTCAAACTGACAATCTTTGGCAGAGACAGAGTGCCCAGTAAGCATAGGTAAGCACAATCTTACCTATGGTGAAACACATGTGAAATTGTTCACTAAAGAACACAAGGAAGCTTGTGCTTACTTACTTACCTTGCTTATTGGGTAATTTGCCCAATACGAGAGAATGATTCTCTCCCCCAACCTTCCTATGTTTATCCATTCATAGAGTCTTGTTGTTGTTGTTGTTAATGTTCTGACTCACAGAGACCCTGTATGCGGTTTCCAAGAAGTGGCTAGTGGTTTTGAACCACCTATCTTAAAGTTCAAGGAGCTCTGGTAGCGTAGTGGTTACGAATCGGGCTGCAAACCTCAAGGTCAGCAGTTCGAAACTACCAGCTGTTCTGCGTAGAAAGCGGAGGCTTTCTGTTCCCGTAAAGATTTACGGCCTCGGCAACCCTGTACAGGGTCTCTATGAGTCGGAACCGACTCCACAGCACATAACAACAACAACAACAACATCTTGCAGTTCAAACCAACCTTGCGGTCCAGTGCATTATCTACACCAGGACTTTGTTGTTGTTAAGTGCCCTCGAGTCGGGATCCGACTCATAGCGACCCTGTACAGGGTTTCTAAGGAGCACCTGTTGAGTTAGAACTGCCGGCCTTAATGGCCCACACCGACATTGCAGTTTACCGCAGTAACCGGCAAACACCTTAGTGTACATTTATTCTTCTCTTTGGCATATCATCTTATTTTCCCAGATTGCAGCTTTACAAAAAATAATGGAAGTTGAAAGTATGGAGTCACAAAGGAACTTGCCCCAGATAGCCCTGCCATTATTTTCCCCAAAGAGAGAAATAATATGCGGGGGATATCATGTGCTGGAGTTCTGCTTATGATACACTAGGTGGCGCTAACAGCCTATTCTGAACTGGGAAGCTCACCGTTAACCTCATTTTAAAATGAACCTCAATAGTCTTAACCTCATTTTGAACAGATATCTATCTGTATGCATGTACATCAAAAGGAGCACATATCAACTAATAATAACTGTGTTTTATGAAAACATAAAGGGAAAATAATATTTTAAATTACGAAATATCGTGATCTTTTCTTGCCCAAATTATTTACAATTAGCTGCTTTGTCAAGGGAGTCCTGGTATAGGAAAGATAAGCACTGAATTGTTAACCAGAAGGTCAGTGCTTCACTCCATGGCACTTTACAACAACAGCAACTTTGTCCAAGGGTTGAATTCAGCTGCATTTGTGCACAAATATCATGTTATTTTTATCTTCAAGGAAAGCTGCAGTGTATTGAAATCTAAACTACGAAGACGCCAGTTCCAGAGGGGCAACAATATGGAGAAGTTCTCTGTAAAGCAAGGCAAAATTTTTCTTCCAGACATAGGCATGCTCAGACAAGCACGTAAGACTACTGCCAGCTGCAGGAAGAAAAGAGGTGTCAATTCCTCTGTTGGTCCAGATCAACAATGAACTAAAATCACTCAGGGGAATCCTTTATCAACTGGTCTAATGCAGTTAGAAACTCAATTCAGAGAAGCAAGTCTGGTCTGAGTTTATTGTTCACAGACTAGAAATACACCAGCCTCATGTAATCCAGAACCATAAGGAACATGAAGAAAGATTCCTATGAATCATCTTCCTCTGAACTGTATTACAGTAGAGAGAAAAAAAATCTAAGTTTTAAATGTCAAAAGTATCTCTCACCCTTAAATACAAGGTGGCTTCAAACAGTTTGTGAGAGAAAAAAAAATCCCATTGTCTTTTCATTCTATTTTTTCATGAACTTTTAGAAGCTCCTTTGTTACTCACTGATATGTAATGCTCAACACACATGCCAGCTTTTATGGTCTTTTTAACTTCTGGATGCTGGTTCCGTGCTGGCAGCCTCTTTGCAATTCTGTTCTGATGTGCAAAATAAAGTCAAAGTGATAACTGTTCCAATTCTTGTTACACCTTGGCCTTTTGGAATTTCCACAGCCAGTCTTTAGCTCTCCATTATATAACTTATGAAGCTGTTTTTGTGAATGCCTGCACCTGGAAGTTTGGCACCTGGAGGGGTTTTTTTGTTTTTTGTTTTTTCAAACTGGATTATATTTAAGTAAAAATATCCGCCTCACCCCACAGCTGCCAAAGGCCTAATTGTTATCAGTAAAGGAAAAAAAAAAATGAAGAAAAACAAACGGAAAGGAAATATACAAATAGATATGGCATTGGTAATCTATTAGTTCTTCAAGGGGTAATAAATTTATTGCTTATTTTGTTATTAATACTATAAAGAAACAATGAACATAAATCAAAGACGGCCATGAATGAGGAAGTCATGATAGTATTTTATGAATCAAGGAGTGTGATTAATCCTATTCTGTTCAGTAGACGTTTAAATTACTCAGTAACACAACTTATTCTGCATCCATTTGGCTGTAAGCCTTGCCCTCTGCCCTGTCAGCTCTTTAACTCAGTCTTGGATGATGACCTTGGCAAAGGTATTGCAGAATCAAGGTGTCTGGTTCTCCTGTGTTGATGGGAAGATGAATGAGGGGAAGTCAAGCTGGATGATTTTACAAGGCTTCATGTCAGAACAAGAGAATAGGTGCTTCCTCCTGAAGAATGACGGCATCCTTGGTATCAGAAAAAAAAACATAAAAAGTCATGTCCTGGAGTATGATGAGTCCAAATTCAGGAGCTTCCAAAATGTGCATTAAGTAAGGGAGCTTGTCAAAGGTCAAGGAACCCAGTAGAGCAGGGGCAAGAGAGAAAAGGACAGACACACGGCACCCTCCCTGCCAGAGACCCTCTACACCCAGACCCAAGGAGTACAATGGCCAGAGCTTGGGACAAAGGGCAAAACTTTTCTGAGCTATAAAAAACACAGTTCAGAAGATGAAAATATATCTTCTCTACTTTTGTTCACTGTTTGGAATTATTCTCTGCATCTATCCTTGATGCTAAAGGAGCTCTGGTAGCGTAGTGATTACGAATTATGCTGTGAATCACAAGGTCAGCAGTGCAAAACTACCAGCTGTTCCGCCGGAGAAAGATGAGGCTTTCTGCTCCCCTAAAGATTAACAGCCTCGGAAACCCTGTGCAGGGTCGCTATGAGTCGGAACCTACTCCACGGCACATAACAATAACAACAACAACATCCTTGATGCTAAAGGTATACCTTGCTTCTTTTGGTAAGTGCAGCATAAGAAATACAACTTTAATGCCTTTGATTCATTATTCAGAGAATGAATTTATATATTTACTTACTCTGCTATTGGACTGTGTTAGACATCGTTGTCAAAGGGAAATTGAAACACAGAAGTGAAACAGAATTGGTTCAAATTTTTTGTTGTCCCCAGAATGAACTCAGAATGTGACTTTCACATCCCTGATAAGAGACTTTAGATTTGATATTTGCTAAATGCTCCTTAATTTTTAGTATTTAACATCAATTTCTCCCTGGTGTGACTGTAAGATCAGCACTGAAGTGCTAACCACAAGGTCGGTGGTTCAAACCCACCAGCTGCTCCTTGGAAGCACTACACAGGGTCACTATGAGTCAGAACTGACTCAGCAGCACTTAACAATATATTGAAAGGTGGGGAGCATGGTGGCTCCATACTATAAGCCCTGGACTGTGATCTACAAGGTTCGAGGTTCAAGCCTAGCAGCCACTCCATGGGAGAAGGATGAGGTATTCTGTTCCCACAAAAAATTTGAAGCCACAGAAAACTTATATAGGGTCACTATGAGTCAAAACCAACTTCACAGCACTTAACAACAACAACAACAACAACATTAAAAAGCAGTCCTAGTTCATTTAGGATCCAGTTAATTTTTGCTTCCTGTACTTGTCCCAAATGTAAAAGCCTATAAACTCCTGTCTTTGTTACACTGTCCTCTTGCCTGCAGAGTACTGGGTCACCATCCTAACAATCTGGAATGTCACCGCTGTCAATGATGATGTCTTGGAGTCCAAAACAAACGCATTTGCAAGCCCCTGGAAGTGTGCAACAAAAGCCAGTAGGGACTTTCCTTCCTGTCAAACAAATGCGACATAGATTGCAGGCCAGTCACTTTGTAGATTAAGCATAATTCTTTGATGAGCTTGTTAAAGGAAAACAAGTAAATTGAAACGTATTCAAAGGCAGGGACTGTGTTCTCAACTTCTTTGTTGAGAATTCCCCACCAATACGTGGTTGACAGTTGTTCCTCATTAACAATGAACTTTTGTTGATTTATTCTTTTTATGTGCTTTTCAAACAAAGAATACATCAGTGTAATGGGGGTCACATGTGCAACAGAAGATTCTTGACACACTTTCCTGGAATATCAAATTCATTCAAAGATTTGAAGGTACAAGGCACTACTTTATAGTACGAAATCCAGTAGGATGTAAAACGCTGCAAACATTTTTAAGAAAACATATGATATGTCAAAAACACTGAGCAGTTGCAGCTGGACATTTGAGGACATACTCTCAGCCCCCAGGAGATGCACACTCACTTCTTCTAGTTAGTGAATTAGTCTGTGCAGCACACACTTAATGCCTGCTTACACACACACCAAAATAAATTTCCCACCTTCTCAACAACAGCAACAACAAAACAGATTTAAATCCAGAAATTCTCCTTCTAGCGAATGATGTTAAGAAATCAGTGTACAAAAATATATGCATGCAGCTGTTCAACTAAGTTTTTTTTTTTTCCCTAAGTTTTTATTGTGAATTTGGTGACAGCTTACATGGGAGAACATCAGCTTTACATTAATTCTATTATATTTCATTTCATTGCAATGATTACAATCCCTTCCATGCATCATTATTCAACAGCATTGCTTCCACTCCCTCTAGGGTTTTTTTTTTTTTTTGGATGTACACCGAGGCACTCAGGAATATAAAACCATTTAAACAACCAAAGGGTACACCCCGCAAGCCTGCCCCCCAGCCGTCAACACACAGCCCCTCTCCCTCCCTGAGTCCAGGTTCCCCAGCTGCTCCATCTCTCCACATCATCATCTCTGCCTCCATCTCTGATGTCACTGTTTCTCTGGGTAGGGTCCCGCACTCCGCACACCTTGATGGTCCCAGGGTCCTTTGCTCCTGGACTGCAAGATCAACCACTCCCCTCCTTTTGTTACAAAACGTCTACCTTTACACTGGCAACATTCACAATCAGTCCTGATAGCAATTATTCACTATTGAACCATAAGAGTCTTATCCCCATCTCCTTTCACCAACCCCATCCAAACAGGTTGGAAACCATTCAGTGGAGATTTTACCTTCCCTTGTACCCTCTGAAACTAGGCTCCCTCTTCAACTCTTGTAAGGCAGTCACTTCATGCCTTTGTAGTGTAGCCAATGTCTAAGTTGCCCATCTCTGTCAACCCTGTGGACTGAGGGGTAGGAATGATCTAAGATTGTTTTTATAATAGTGGAAAATATAACATTTTTATAATAGTAAGAAATGTGAAAAAGGAAACTTTCCGAATGTTTCCTTTTAGGAGACTAGTGAAATGAGTTACAGACTAGTCATGCAATGAAATTCTACTTTCAATAATGGTGTAGATTTACAGTTATTGACATTAAAAGATGCTCTCAATATTCTAAATGAGCACATTGTAAAATTATGTGAACAATATTATTTCGATTTGTTGAAAAACTAAGTCTATTGAATTGATACTAATCCTTCTTAAACTCTTCCAAAATACAGAAGGGGAGGGGACATTTACTAACTCATTCTATGAACTAGCATTACCCTAATACAAAAACCAGACAAAGCATCCAAAAAAAAAAACAAAAAACCACTACAGACTGATATCACTAACAAATACCACTTTTTAACTTATCCTCATATATAGAAAACCCCAAGGAATCTACAAGAAGTTAGCTAGACCAATAAATGAATTCAGCAAAGATGCAGGGTTCAAGACCAATATGCAAAAATTGGTATTGTTTCTGCATACCAACAATGAACAATCTGAAAAGGAAATTAAGAAAACATTTCCACTTGCAGTAACATATAAGATATCTAGGAATATGAGTCAATTTAACCAGGAAAGTAAGAGACATGTACACATAAAACCACTCGACACTACTGAAAGAAATTAAGGAAAACTTAAATCAATGGAAAGACATGTTGTTATGATGTCAATATCACTCAAAGTGATGTAAAGAGTCAATGCTATCGCTATCAAAATTCCAAGAACCTTCTTTGCATAAATGGAAATGCCAATCCGAGGTTCATATGGAATTACAAAGAGAGTAAAAACAATTTTGCAAAAGAACAAAGTAGAAATACTCATATTTCCCAACTTCAAAATGCACTGTAAAGCAAAAGTACTCAAAACAGTGTTGTGCTGGTCTAAGAATAGACAGACCAATGTAGTAAAATTTAGAATCTAGAAATAATCCCATATAACTACGCTCAAGTGAATTTCAACAAATGTGCCAAGTACATTCAACAGACAAAGAATAAATAGTGTTGTATCAACTGGATTTCCGCAAGCAAAGGATGATGTTGGACCCATACTTCACATTATATGGAAGAAAGTAGACTCAAAATTGATCAATGATCTAAATAGAAGGACTAAGACAATAAAAATCTTAGAATAAAGATAGAAGTAATGACTCAGGAACCAGTTTTTACAATGGACTCCGTAGATGTGACATCAAATGCATGAATAACAAAAGACAAACTCGCTAAAAGGAACTTCATCAAAATGAAGTGCTTTACCAAGAAAATAAAGAAATAATCTACAGAATGGGAGAAATTATTTTCTGCTCCTGCAAGATTTAAACCCTCAGAGACCCTATACATGGTCACTATGAGTCAGAACTGACTCAATGGCATGTAACAACAAGGATTTACTATCAAGAATATATAAAGAACTCCTATGACTCATCAACGAAAAAAAAATCTAATTTTTAAATGGACAAGGGATTTTTATATCTTTCTCCTAAGGAAATAATAGTCAACAAGCCAGTCATGGTTAACAAGCATATGAAAAGACACTCGATGTCAATAGGAAAATTCAAAACAAAAGTATAATGAGATACCACTTTACCCCCACTAAAAAGCTCTGGTAGCGTAGTGGTTACGATTCGGGCTGAGAACCTCAAGGTCAGCAGTTCGAAACTACCAGCTGTTCAGCAGGAGAAAGATGAGGCTTTCTGCTCCCATAAAGATTTACAGCCTTGGAAACCCTGTACAGGGTCGCTATGAGTCAGAACTGATTCCATGGCACATAACCACCACCACCAAGATGACTACTATCAGAAAAAAGAAAGTAACAAATATTGAAGAGAATGTGGAGAAAGCGGAACTTTGATTAACTGCTAGCAAATGTAAAATAGTACAGGTGCCATGGAAAACATCTCGACAGTTCCTCAAAAAGTTAAACAGGATTACTATGTGACCTAGTAATATCACCTCTAATTATATGAGGGTAAGTAAAAAGTATTGCTATAAAATCAGGGAAACCTTTATTAAACAAAAATATCCGAAGCACAACTATTATTTCTTGACATAGCTTCCATCGAGTTCTATACACTTCTGAAAGCAGTGTTTTTATCTCTCTAACCCATCCCTGGGAATCATGGTGTGGTGCTGTAAATAAGCACTGAACTGCTAATTACAAGGTTAGCAGTTCAAATCAACCCCTACACAGGGTCACTGAGTCTGAACAGACTCAACAGCACTACTACAACAACCCTTCCCTGAAGAAGTCTGTGCTCTCCAATTTACAGTCTGCCAAAATGGCAGGTTTTGACATCTTTGAGGCTTTCATACAGGGCTCTTTTGAAATGTCCTTTGAGTTTGAGAAACAAAATAAGTCTGAAGATGCAAGATCAGGGCTGTAGGATGAATAGAGTAAGGTTTCCCAATGAAATTCTCATAGGACCCTCCACTTTACCAAGCATGATGTTCTTCTCCAGGGACTTGTCCTTCTTGATAATGTGTCCAAAGTTCAAGTGAAGTCTCGCCATCCAAACTTTAAGGATCATTCTAGCTGTACTTCTTCCAAGACAGATTTGTTTGTTCTTCATGCAGCCATGGTACTTTCAATATTTTCATCAACACTATGATCCAAGTAAGCTGTTTGAACTGCAAGGTTGGCGGTTCAAGCTCACCAGTCGCTCCTTGGAAACCCTATACAGGATCGCTATGGGTCGGAATCGACTCTACAGCACTTAACAACAACAATAATGATCCAAGTACATTGACTCTTCTACAGTTTTGTTTATTCATTGTTCAACTTTTACATACATATAAGGTGATTAAAAATACTATGGCTTACCTTAATCCTTAAACTGACATCTTTGCTCTTTAACACTCTTAGAGGTCTTTTGCAGTAGATTTGCTTGATGTAATACCTCACTTGATTTCATAACTACTGCTTCCATAAGTACTGATTATTGATCCAAGCAAAATAAAGTCTTTGACAACTTCAATATTTTCTCTGATGATACTTATATTATTTATTGGTCTAGTTGTGAAGATGTTTGTTTTTCTGATACTGAGGTGCAATCCATACTGAAGGCTGTACTCTTTGATCTTCATCAGTATTTTAAGCCATCTTCACTTCCAGCAATCAAAGTTATGTTATTTGCATATCACAGTTAATTAATGAGTCTTCCTCCAATTTGGATGCCACATTTTTCTTCATATAGTCCAACTTCTAGGATTATTTGCTCAGCATACAGACTGAATGAGTCTGGTAAAAAGATACAGTCCAGGCACACATCTTTCCTGATTTAAAACCATTTACGTTCCTTGTTCTGTTCTAACAATTGCCTCCTGATCTATGTACAGGTTCCTCATGGGCACAATTAAGTGTTCTAGTATACTCATTCTTCGCAATGTTATCCATAGTTTTCTATGATCCACACAGTCAAATGTTTTTACATAGTCAATAAAGCACAAGTAAACATCTCTCTGGTATCCTCTGCTTTGAGTCAAGATTCATCCAATATCAGCAATGATATTGCTAATTCCATCTTCCCTTCTGAATCTGGCTTGAATTTCTGGCAGCCTCTTGTAAATGTACAACTGCAACCATTTTAAAATTATTATCTTCAGAAAAATTTTGCTTGCATATAAAATGAATAAATTAATTCTTTTGGGTGACCTTTCTTTGGAATGGGCACAAATATGGATCTTTTTCAATTAGTTGGCCAGGTAGCTGTCTTTCATATTTCTCGGCATAGACAAGTGAGCACCTTCAGTACTGCATTATTTTGTTGAAATATTTCAATTTGTATTGAAGCTTGTTTTTTGCCAATGCCTTCAGTGTAGCCTGGACTTCATCCTTCAGCACCATATCTGTTCTTGAAATAGTTGAACATCTATCAATTCTTTTTGGTACAGTGACTGTGTATTCCTTCCATCTTCTTTTGATGCTTTCTATATCATTCATTTTTTTCCATAGAATATTTCAATATTGCAAGTTTTTAAAACTGAAATTTTTTTTTCAATTATTTCAGCTTAGAAATGCTGAGCATGTTATTCCCTTTTGGTTTTCTAACTCTAGGTCTTTGTACTTTTCATTATAATACATGACTTTGTCTTCTCTAGCTACCCTTTGAAATTTTCTGTTCAACTCTTTTATTCCATCAATCCTTCTAGTCACTTTCCCTTCTCTATTCAAGAGTAAGTTTCAGAGTCTTCTTAAATCCACTTTGGTCTTTTCTTTCTTTTGTGTCTTTTTAATGACCTTTACTTTCTTTATGCATGACATGTTTGTTGTCACCCCACGACTCTTCTGGTCTTTAATGTCTGATACATCAGACCTGTTCTTGAGATGGTCTGTAAAATTCAGGTAATATATACTCAAGGTCATATTTCGACTTTCATGACTTGTTTTAAGTTTCTTCAGCTTCAGCCTGAAATTGAATATAAGCAATTGATGGTCTGTTCTAGTCAGCCCCTGACCTTGTTTTTGTTAGTGGTATTGAGCTTCTACATTGTCTCTTTCCACAAATGTAGTCAATTTGAATCCTGTGTATTCCTCCTGGTTAGATCCACCTGTATAGTTGCCATTCATGGATGTAGAAAGAAAGGTATTTACAATGGATAAGTCATTGGTCTTATAAAATTCTATCATATGATCTTTAGCATAATTTCTATCACCAAGGCCATATTTTCCAACTACTGATCCTTCCTGTGGTTTGTTTTTTTTTTTTCAACTTTTGCATTCCAATCACCAGTAATTATCAATGTATCTTGCTTGCGTATTTGACCAATTTCAAACTAAAGAAGTTATTATAATTCTTCAGTTCATGATCAATGGCTTTTGTTGTTGTTAGATGCCATCAAGTCGGTACTGACTCATAGCGACCCTATGCACAACAGAAGGAAACACTGCCTGATCCTGGGCTAACCTCACAATTGTTGCCATGCTTGAGCCCACTGATGCCGCCACTTTGCCAATCCATCTTGCTGGGGGTCTTCCTCTCTTTCTCTGACCCTCCACCCTATCAAACATGATATCCTTCTCCAGCAACGGGTCCTTCCTGGTAATAGGTCTGAAGTATGAAAGACGAAGTTTGGCCATCCTGGCCTCCAACGAGCACTCTGGCTGCACTTCTTCCAACAGAGATCTGTTGGCTCTTTTGACAGCCCATGACACTTTCAATATTCTCCTCCAACACCATAACTCAAAAGCATCAATTCTTCTATAATCTTCCTTATTCACTGTCCAGCTTTCACATGCATATGAGGCTATTGAAAATACCATGGCTTGGGT
>NW_006408621.1:11330696-11337835 GCF_000296735.1 Chrysochloris asiatica
AATTGTTTGAACACAATTTAATTAAGGAGTCTTGGTATGGCACTGTGGTTAGTATGCTGGACTGTCAGGTCGGTTTAAACTGCAAGGTTGGTGGTTCTAGCTCACCAGACACTCCTCGGAAACCCTATTCAGAATTGCCATGGGTCAGAACCGACTTGACAGCACTTAACAACAGCAATTTAATTAAGTGAGCACAAATAATTATTCTGGAATTCTCCTTCTTCACATTGCTGTCCATAATTTGGATAACAACTTTACAATGAGTTGTGATCCATACTGAATGTTGTAGTCTTTCATTTTGTCTCACTAAATGCTTTAAGTCCTCTTTGCTTCTAGCAAGCAAGGTTCTGTTTTTTGCATATCACAAGCTGCTAATGAACCTTCCTCCAAATCTGGTGTTGCATTCTTCATATAGTCTAGTCTGTATTTTGCTCATAGGGTCCATCAACACCACAGCCAAAGGCTTGAGTTTTTCCTCAGTTATTTCAGTTTGAATAACATTTTTGGTTTTCTAACTCCAGATCTTTGCACATTTCATTATAAAACTTTGTCTTTTCAAGCTTTGGGATCTTCTGTTCAGCTCCCTTTACTTCATCATTTCTTTCCTTTGCTTTAACTGTTCTACATTTAAGACTAAGTTTCAAAGGCTCTTTTGACTTCCATTTTGGTCTTTTCTTTCTTTCCTGTCATTTTAATAACCTTTGGTTTCTTTATGTATGATGTCTTGTATATCATTCCACAATTCTTCTGGCCTTTAGTCATTAGTATTCATGAATCAAATCTATTCTTGATATGGTCTCTAATTTCAGGTGACATAGACTCAGGGTACTTCGGCTTTCATGGACTTGTTTTCATTTTCCTCAGCCTCAATTTGAACTTTCATAGTTAGTCTTTGGCTTTGTTTTGACTATGGTACTGAGCTTTTCCATAATCTCTTTCCACAGATGTAGTTGATTTGATTCCTGTATATTCCAACTGATGAGGAAAACATGTATCATTGCTGTTTATGTTGTTAGGGGGGAAAAAAGTGTTTGACATGAATGAGTTGTTGGTCTTGCAAAATTCTCCAAGGTGATCTCTAGTGTTGCTTCTTTTACCAAGACCATACTTTCCAACTACTCATCCTTCTTTGTTGCCAACTTTGGCATTCTAATCACCAATAATTATCAGTGTATGTTGATTGCATGTTTGGTCAATTTCAGACTGCAGAAGTTGGTAAAAATCTTCAATTTCTTCATCTTTATCATTAACGGTTGATGGTGAATGTTAATAATACTTGTATCAATTGATCTTTCTTGTGGGTGTATGAATATCATCCTGTCAATGACAGTGTTGTACTTCTGGATAGATCTTAAAATGTTCTTTTTGATAATGAATGTGATATAATTCCTCTTCAGTTTGTCATTCTCTGCATAGTAAATCACATGCCTGTTTGATTCAATGCTTGTCCATTTCATCTCACTGAATATCTATGTTTATTCTGATGAAAGATATTTCATTATGGAGTGTATCAGTTGACTCCTTCCGAAGCAACATAATGAAATTAGCAAGTTTCCCCTTCCTTCCAAATGTGATTTTGATTAGTTATTTTTTATTATTTCAAAGCTTATAACATTACATTTGTTTCTACAGCTATTATTCCAACAGTTCTTAAGCCTTTATATCTAAATGGATCTGATAATCCTATCCTTTACCGTGTTCTTTCTATTCCTGAGTTTTGTTTTGTTTTTAGTCTTGATTATCAATATTTCATCAAATGTGGTTGTTTTTCTCTTTTTCAATAAAAGTTCATGTGTGCTCCATTGAGTTGAATCTTTAGGGATAATTTTCTGTTACTTTTATGCATCAGTGAAATTTGGCTAGAAATTACATTTTCTTTTTTTAACTTATTGTAGTTTGGGTAAAAGTTTACAGAACAAATTAACTTTTCATTCAAAAATTTACACACACACACACACTTTGTTTTGTGACATTGGTTTCAGTTCCCTCAATGTAGCAGTGCTCTTCTCAATTTCTTCCTGGGATCCCCATTTCCAATCATGCTTCTTTCCTGCCTTCTAAGCTTGGGTTTTGGGCAAATGCTGCCCTTTGGTCTCATATGGCAGATTGTACTGAGTAGTATGTTCCTCCCTGGGACACAAATTTGTTATTTCTGTTGTTGTTAAATGCCTTCAAGTCAGTTCCGACCCACAGCAACCCTGTATAGAGTTCCCAAGGAGTGACTGGTGGACACAAACTTAAGGTCCCAAAATGACCACGCCAAGATCACCTCAAGCCATATATTCTATCTCTACCCTTGCTCCAGCTATCTAGGAAGGAACAGACAACCCTCTCCCCCACCCCATCCCTCTGTGAAGATTAAAACTCTTTGTTCTCTAGGAAGGGGGCAGGCAGCCCCTGCACCTTGTGATTTTCCTACTCTCCTAGTTCTGAATACTACCCTTAACTGCCCTTATGTGTATGGAGCTTATATACCCCATGAGATAAACAGACCCTAGCCCACACCCCTCACTTTACTAACCAGCTGACTGCCATTGAATACAGTTGTGTTTTGCTCTTTTTAGATAAATTTCCTTGTTGATAAACCATCTCTTGTATTTTATTTCCTGTAATAAAATCATGTCTCTCAGAATCTGTCCTGGTTTTTTTCTCGGTGTCTTGACACCTATATACTCAGAAGGCTTTTTCCTTCTGGGTCTGAACCCCAACAATTCACTTTACAGGCCTGAAAAGTGACCCCTTTCAGTTCCAGGCAAAGGGCCAGATTTCCATGACAAAACACACCCTTCGGTGGAAAAGGTGACTTTTCCCTGACCTGAGGCTGAATTCTCTAGCTTCTCAGCACCTATGCCTTTCAGCTCTCTCTTTCTCACTCATGTGTATTTCAACTTCCACAACAAATGGAAACATATCAAATCCAAAATATAAACTCAATCTTCCATTCCAAACCTGCTCCTCTTTTTCAGTCTTTTGTTTCTCTAAATGGCACCACCTAGTTACAAGTCAGAAGCCTGGAATCCTCTTTCATCCAAAGTTTTCCTTCTCTCGCAGCTACTCTTGAAGCCTGCTGATTTTATCTCCTAAGAAACTTCTCCCCGTCACCAGTACTATTGCTTATTTCAAGTTCAAAACAAAGAAAAGAAAAATAGCAGTTGTTGTCCATCAGTGCTGACTCAGGGTCATCACATGTGTCTCAGAGTAGACCTGAGTTTTCAATGGCTGGGTTTTCAGAAGTATATGACAAGGCCTTTCTTCTGAGGTCCCTTTGGGTGAACTCAAATCTCCAGCCTGTCAATAAACTGTCAAGTGTCTTAACAATTTGTATCACCCAGAAACTCCCTATTACTTTGCTTTATGAGGAGTTCTGGTGTGGTGCTGTAGAATAAGCACTGAACTGCTAATCATAATGTCGGTAGTTCAAATCCACCAGTTGCTCCTCAGAAACCCTATACAGGGTTGCTACAAGTTAGAATTAACTTGAAGACACTTCACAAACAAATGCTCAATGAGGGGGCTTCAAAAAGACTGTGGAAAAGTGAAATGAATAGATACTGACATTTTTCCATGAACTTTTTGAAGTCCCATCATGTTTCTTACCATAAGAAGACGTGCTTGCTTACTGCATCCAAAGTAGCTTTACTAAAATTGGTATCTCCCAACATCTTCATTTCTAAATATATACTCAAAAGACTTGAAAGCAGAAATTCAGACTTATATACCGACATTCACTGCGGCATTATTCACAATAGCCAAAACGTAGAAAGACCACACCAATAGAGAAATGAATAAAGAAAATGTGGTATGTACATATAATGGGGTTCCACTAGCTAGATGAAGGAGCTCTGGTAGCATAGTGGTTACCAATTAGGCTGTGAACCTTAAGGTCAGCAGTTTGAAACTACCAGCTCTTCCATGGGAGAAAGATGAGGCTTTCTGCTCCCATAAAGATTTACAGCCTTGGAAAACCTGTGCAGGGTCACTGTGAGTCAGAACCGACTCCATGGCACGTAACAACAACAACAACAAGCTAGGTGAGGCTTTCTGCTTCTGCGAAGATTTAAAAACCTCAGAAATCCCATACAGGACTTTTGTAAGTCAGGCTGACTCCACGGCACTTACTTAACAATAACAACAACTAGCTAGTAGGAGAAATAGTTTGATACATTCTGCATACAGTATGGATGGAGCTGGAGGCATTAGGTTGAGTGAAATAAGTCAGTCACGAAAGGACAAATATTATATGACTTGACTTATATAAAAAGACAAGAAATTACAAATATAATAAACTTTATTAGTGCTTATCAGGAGTGGAGGGGAGAAACAAGACAGAAGGGGGTCATAAGGCTAAAGGTGACGGAACAAGTCCATTGATCGGTGGAAGGATTACATAGTCAATTATTGTATTTGTTATCAATAATGGCTACAAAAAAATGGATCAAACCATACCTCCCATGACTCTCACTGCTGAATTGGGCTCAAGAATTCCTTGTAACGGCCACACAGAACTCAGACACTACACTCACAGTTATGGGATTTTTTAGGGAAATTAACAGATTACAATTTAGGGTCAGAAAATGCTCATGACATAGTTGTTACAGTCAGCTTCTGATAAATGCCCACAGGACACACCACTCCACCACAAGCCTCGGTCCGAAGGCACTCCCTCTAGCTCCATGGGTCAGCACCCCTAGCTCTCCCGCTTAAGTGCTTTGAAGCACCCCACTCTACAAGAAAGCCACTGTCCAAAGTCTCTCTGTGACCTGGGAAGCGTACTGCTTTGTCACGTGTTCTGGTTCTCGGTTCTTCATCTGCTGTTTCTCTGCTACTCCTCCAGTGTCACAGCTTTCTAACCCTGGTTAGAAGACGTTCAATGCACAGTGTTCTCAGGGTCCAAATGACTCCATCCCCTCCTGACTATTCTACTTAATGACACTGAGATTACCCCTCTTGCTTCTGAGATGGTTCATTTTACACCCATGCTACAGTTTTGAGTGTTTACAATTACAATGAACTCTGTTGACATCCACAGCTGAATCATGTCAGCCTATCAGTGTCTTCTCCTACCTCATCTTACTCAGACCCAGCCAGGGTAGAAATGTTGTTTGGTGGGAGTTACTGACTAAGGGCAAGAAGAAACATTGGATAATTCTCTACATCACAATTGTACAGCTATAAAAAGTTGAACTGGCTAAAGTTGTGTCACAGATATACTTACAATAAAAATAAAACAAAAAGTGTAGCTGCTGAGGTTGCTTATGTGCTACCAAAATTTTCATGGGGTTTGGCTTCTTAGTTTGGAAGTTGAAGGTCATGGTTTCATGGGATACCCAAGTTGATTGGCCTAATAACATGCTTAGTACTTCTGTTCTTCCTCTTAGCTCATTGGGCAGTGTCTGGGGTCTAAAAGTTTGCAAGCAGCTATGCAATGCATAATTGTTCTCCATTCGCCTAGAATAATAGAAAAAAAGAGAGTCAGGAATAGGAAATGGATATGTAATGTGTTGCTAATTGAACAACAGCCTCCTTTGCCATAAGACAAGAACTGGATGGTGCCTGGCTACCATTATTACACATTTTGATCAAAGATTCTTTAGAGGAATCCTGTTCAAAAGGAGAGGAATGCAGAACAGAACTCTGCAAATTCTCCTAGACTCTAAATTTCTTGGAGCCTTAAAATTTGGAAGAACCCTGAAACTATTGCTTGAACCTTAAACCAGAAATATTTCCTCAAGACTTTGAAAGACCAAACTATGGTTTAGCTTAACTAGTGCAAAATGTCTGCCCTGAGCATTATGCTCTTTTAAAAACTATATGGGATCAAATCGACAACAGCAACTCAAAAGATTAGATAGGCATTTTCGAAAGTAGTAAATTTACATTAATGGAGAAGAAAAACTCAGAGGAGAGTGAGAATGGTTATACATCTCAAAGAACGTAATTAAAGTCACTAAACAATACTTGTAGAAATGGTTGAATTGGTATGTTTGGCTGTGTATATTCTCAACAGCAACAAAATAACTAAAATTATACTTTTTAAAAAATTCAAATCTGGTCACCCTATAAGCCAACCCCCTTCAAGCATTTCAATAGCTGGCCTATGGTTCTTCCAGAAGAGAACTTACAAAACACTTAACCTGGGGAAATGATTCTCCTTGATTATAGTGTCTACATACTTCTGCAAACTCATCAAGTGCTCCTCACATTATACACTCCAATCAAGCTAACCTATTTACAGTGCATGAAAACTAGTGAGATTCTTTTTCAGCTTTGAATGTGTTATTCTATCGCCCGCTCTGGTAGCATAGTGGTAATGAGTTGGGCTGCTAGCCTCTGAGTTTTCAGTTCAATACTACCAGCGGCTCCACGGGAGAAAGATGAGGCTTTCTGCTTCCATAAAGAATTGCAGCCTCCGAAACACTGTACAGGGTCTCTATGGCTTGGAACCAACTCTACAGCACTTAACAACAACAACTACTCTTGTCCCTCCCCTTGGCCTGGGTAACTCCTAATCATATTTCAGATCTCAATTTAGCAATTCCTTCCTCCAGGAAGCCTTCCTGAGAGCCAGTTTTAAGTTAAGTGTCTCCTTCTATGCACTGCTCTGGACATTGTTGTGAGCTGTCTGTTCGATTTCGACTCATAGTGACCCTGGGTAGGGTTTCAGAGGCTATAAATCTTTAAAGGAGCAGAAAGTCTCATTTTTCTCCCTTGGAACAACTGATGGATTCAAACTATTGACCTTGTGGTTAACAGTCCAACATACAATTCACTTGACCACCAGGGCATCATACTGAGTGAAATAAGTCAGTCACAAATGGACAGATATTACCTGAGACTACTATTATAAAAAATCAAGAAAAGGTTTACACACAGAAAGAAACATTCTTTGATGGCTAACAGAAACAGGGTGAGAGGGAAAATCACTACCTTGTTATTAAGTGTCATCAAGTCAGTGCAGACTCATAATGACCCTGTATAATGTTTTTGAGGAGCAGCTGGTGGGTTTGAACCACCAACCTGTGGTTAACAGTCCAGTGCTTATCCCACAGTGCCACACCAGGACTTTGGTGAAGGGAAAGGCAATATACCATTTGGGAAAGTTAACACAACATAACCAAGGCAACCAAAAACACTAAAAG
>NW_006408621.1:11338980-11340375 GCF_000296735.1 Chrysochloris asiatica
GGGAGCAGAAATCCTCTTCTTTCTCCCATGGAACAGCTGGTAGTTTTGAACTGCTGACCCTGGGGTTAGCAGCCCAATTCCTAACCACTACACTAACAGAGCTCTAATAAAATAATGTGCAAGTGGCTACAGAGGTAGTTATGTCAGCTGAACAGGGGTGGGAGGGAATATGGGAATACACACGTGCATCCGTGAGGGTAAGTCAAAATTTTGCTTTACCTTTTCCAGTTCATACATACATGGGTTTATTCCAAACAAAATGTGTTTAAATATGTCTCTGCAAACTAGTAGATGGTTTCAGACAAGTTCTGTCAGTAATACACCTGTCTTAGTCTTGTTAGGGTGACTTCAAAACAAAAGTCTAATCAAAACAGTGACTTCCAAGGGGATGTGCTGGGTCAGATCAATTCAAGGCAGAAAGGTCAGCGCAGAAGGACATGGCAACTCTCTTTGGGGACTCCAAAGGGGTCATCTTGCTAGATTTTCTCAAAGGACACAGGACAATCATGGGGACTTATTATGAAGAAATTTTCAGAACAGTGAAAACAGCATTGATGAGGAAAAGGCCAGGAAAGTTGTATCAAGGAATTGTTTTCCATCATGACGATGCACCTGCTCATTCTTCAAGGATAACAAGAATGATACTATGAAAATTCAAAGGGAAACCTTACCCCATCCACACTATAGCTCTGTTCTTCTCCCTTCAAACTTACTTTTGTACCCCAAGCTCAAAGAACATTGCAAAGAAATGTGATTTGAGTCCCTCAAGGATGTTCAAACTGCCATTTTGATGTAGTATAAATTGAAGAGTACAGAATCCTTTGGGGGAAGGGTTGTTATTAAAAGTCATCTAGTCAGTTGTGACTCATAACAATCCTATATAGGGTTTCTGAAGAATTGCTGGAGGGTTTGAACTGTGAACTTGTGGTTCACAGTCCAGTCTACTGCACCACATCAGGAGTCCCCAAAGGGTTGTTTTTGTTGTTAGGTGCCATCGAGTTGGTACTGACTCATAGTGACCCTATGCACAACAGAACAATACACTGCCTGGCCCTGGGACATCCTCACAATTGTTGCCACGCTTGAGCCCATTGATGCTGTCATTTTGCCAATCCATCTTACTGGGGGTCTTCCTCTTTTTCTTCGACCTTCCACCTGACCTTCTCCAGCGACTGGTCCCTCCTGACAATATGTCCGAAGTATGAGAGACAAAGTTTGGCCATCTTGGCCTCAAAGGAGCACTCTGGCTGCATTTCTTCCAACACAGATCTGTTGGTTCCTTTAGCAGCCCGTGGCACTTTCAATATTCTCCTCCAACACCATAACTCAAATGCGTCAATTCTTCTAAGGTCTTCTTTATTCATCGTCCAGCTTTTGCATGCATATGAGGTTATT
>NW_006408621.1:11344516-11364725 GCF_000296735.1 Chrysochloris asiatica
CTGTGGCCATTTGGTTTTAATTGGAAACTGTCTCTTTAAATTTCGAGGAGATCTATGTGCATGCATAGTAGAACCCTCCAAGGGTGGGGCTGGGGTGCCCACTAGCTCAGGCACCCTTATAGTCCCAGAATGGAGGTGCGCAGACAGCAAGGGACCAATGAACAGCTTCCAAAAGAAAAGAATGTCCACACCTTTCTCTCTGCGTTCTGACAGGCATCTGTGACCGCTCTGATCTTTCCCCCCACTTGGTCTCACTCAAGATGGAGGCTTCTGGAGCAGCTGAGCGTCCCGGACTAGAAAGTAATGGATTTCTTGCTTCTGCCACAAATTTCCCCAGCTGTAAGCCTTCCAACCTTATAAATATTCCTTTATATGTGGTTCAGAGTTCTGGGACCATCCCCTGAGCCTGCTTGGTCAGGTATTCTGTGTTGTTGTTGGCGGAGCTCTTTACTGCACTTCCACTAGATCCGCCATCTTGTTTGTCCTCCGCTGTTATTTATTTTTATTTTCTAGCAAACAAATATATTTTACCAAGCTAGGTATTGGTCTTAAATTTTAGTTACATCATATTTTATTACTAATATGATTACTTTCTTTTCATACAGGCAGGTTGTATATATTACATAATGAAATAGGGCACTGAGGGGGCAAAAAAACAAACAAACCCACAAGTAGTGAACTCAATCTGATGTTCCAAACTGGATCGTATAAGCTTTTCATCCAACAATGGTTTTTCACCCAACTCTCCAGATATAATCTTACACATAACTTAAGATCCATGTTTGTTGTGTTATTGTTAAGTGCCATCTAGTCAGTTCTGATTCAAAGCGACCCTGTATAGGGTTTCCAAGTCTGTAACTCTTTGTGGGAGCAGAAAGCTTCATCTTTTTCCCATGAAGCAGCTGGTGGACTTGAATCTTGTGGTTGGAAGCCCAGTACTTTTGCTAAGTTAACATAAATACATAACTACTAGTTGGTTTGCTCAATGCAGTAGAGTAAAATTCAATCATTTTAGATTGTTTAGTGAGAAGATAGATTAACTGAACTTGGCTTTGTGCTTGGCTGTATTAATTCTGATAAAAGAAACATTGTTACATGATCAGGTCATGACTAGAAAATTTTCATTACCTCTAAGGTGTAGACAATTTTCATCCACAAAAAACAGATTCTTATTATAAAAACCTTTCCCCCTAAAGTCTACCAACAGGCAATTTGAGCCATTATGCTAAATTAACATCACATTGTATATTCAAGAAACATAGATTTTTTTATATCTTGTTTACTACTGTTTGTTTAATCCCTACACTGTGAGCCTTCCGAAGATATGTTGAGGAAGCTAATTGATGAAAAATCTATCTATATCAGTTGCTTTTCCTGTCCAGACAAGTCATTTTGTCTATAGAAAATTGATCAGTCACATTTGACATTTCAAGATCTCCCAACATAAAGACTCATAGGTAATTATGCTGTTGTTGTTTTTCTTAGTAAGTTCCCTTGAGTCGGTTCCAACTCATAGCAACCTTGTATAGGGTTTCCAAGAAGCAGCTGGTGGGTTTGAACTGCTGACCCTGTGGTTAGCTGTTGTTGTTGTTGTTGTTAAGGACCTTTGAGTCATTCCTACTCACAGTGACCCTGTAGAAGATTCCCAAGGAGTGACAGGTGGGTTGTACCACTGACTTGTGGTTAGCAGTCTAGTGATGATTCTATAGTGCCAGAACCTATCAGTTAGGTGAAAAGAAGAAATTCTCCAAGTGCATCATTCTTTGTGAAACTATAAGACTGTCCACACTAAAGTCTGGAAAACATAGTAATAGTAAATACCTCCAAATGTCATATTGACAAAATTTTGGCACATTAGCAAAAAAATTATATTGCTGAAGTTTGTAGTTTCATCTTTGGAATTTAGCCCATGGGACATAACCATCTTTTTAAGGATTTTACAGATGTCCCAGAAAAGTTACATAATCTTTTAGCAAAATTATAACCTCTTTCAGATTTTGTAAGTACAAACCTATTTTAACAAAAGAAGCATTGAGTAGAGGGTAGAACCCTTTGCTGCTCCAGTGGGAAGCTTAAGAAGTATTTAAAGAATAATATCCTAGTAGATTTACTAATCCATGCCTTTTCTGAAAGGTATCACTTTCTTTAGAAGATATATACCTATATCTCAATAAATAAATAAAATAGAACTAAACCTTTATCCAGTTAGTTAATTAACAGAATCTCCAATATTGTTCATTTGTAAGGGGATGGGAGTTAATTCATGAAGGAAGAAAATCACTGTTTTCCTCCTTAAAAAAAAAAATTTCTGGGAAAGGCCACAGGTCTGCATTAGCCATGAGAGGCCTCCCTTAAAAAGTGCAAGGCATAGCAAGAAAGGTTTTACTGCAAATGCTGCCAAGGTTGAGCATCTAAAGGCTGGTTCAAGTTGCACATCCAGCAAGGAATCGAGCTTGGGGCAAGTGCAAACATCTGAGGACAACACAGGAAGGCACTGACAGCCCCCAGTTGGGGATTTTCTCAAAAAGATTTGCTAGATGCCAAGTTAATCTTGAAGCTTCTTGCCTCACCTCCTTTTATGTCCCTCCCTGAGTAGTTCTTGTATAAACTTGTCCTCGGGATGTCTTTCCGCCTCCTATAAACTCCCACCTCCGGGTACTCTTGGCACCTCTGTCTTACCCTGAGGCCCTTGAATTACTTTTTCAGTTCCACATTTCTATGCCTGAAAACCTTCCTTCAAGTCAAAAATGCAAGCAATGCCACATTCTCTTTCCAGATCAGGCAGAGATCAAGGTCACTCCCAGGCCAAATAGCCTTTCACTTAGGCTATAATCAGTTTGTTCCTGAAGACCTTCCTCCACCATGGAAATGAAAGAATGAACTACTTTGACAATGACCTAGCAAGGACTAAGTGAGAGACTCGGTCTTTTGTAGAACGAGTTCCAGGACCATTTTGATTTGGAGCAGAACTCAGAACAGACTAGGCCCTGCCAACACACCAGACACCAAGTTGCATTGCTCCAGGTGCTGGTAATTATTTCAGGTGTGTGCTCTCTCCCACCAAGCAAAATCCCACCAGCCAGTTTAGGATTCACATTTCTCTCGGTTCCTCTTTCCATGCCCCTAAAAGTTGCTCATTTATGAAAGGGAATCATACTTCATTTCCCCTATCCAACCTAAACACTCTGTGTCCCTATCTTAATATTGAGTCTGTTGGAACTCTTCAGCTTGAGACTTTGCTTATTTTGGCCTCATGGTTTTCTCTCTTCCTTTCTCTCTTTGGAGTCTAGCCAGTGTGACATTGTTGTTGTTGTTAGTGGCATCAAGTCAGGTCAGACCCATAGTGACACTGTATAGGGTTTCCAAGGAGTGGCTGGTGAGCTTGAACCGTCAACCTTGATTCTTGGTCTTCCTCTCAGGCTCCTTTTTCCTGCTTGTCTCTTAAGTTCCTGTGTGCCCCAGGTCTTCTTCCTGGAAATTTATCTTTTCACTTTGGGAATTAATGGTTCTTTTTCTTGTAGTTTAAAATAAGAAGACCAAAAAAAAAAAAAAAAAAAGGAATCATCTTTAGAAAATACATTTACTAAATTTTTTTTAAATGATTCTGTATGTGCCACGCATTGTACCATTTACTGGGAACATAGAAAAAAACAGAACTGACAAGATCCCTATTCTTGTGGGGAAGACAGACAAGAAGTAAGAAAGGTATTCAGGCAAAAGTGATTTCAAATAGTGATAGGAGGGCAAGGAGAGCAAGGTAGGAGAGTGACAGAAAACCTCCAGTCTGAGCTCTGTGGTTTTATTAGGTATTATTTAAAGGCACTACTTTTGATAATCTCAGCTAGAGAAGGGAGAATATAGAGAAGAAAACGTGGAGAACTCAGCTCTGGGATCAGTCTAAAATTTCAGTTTCATGAAGAATACAAAGAGTCAACAAAGAAGACCTAGAAGGAGCATCGAGTGAGATAAGAAAAAACCAGAAAATGTGAGGTCCTGAAAACCAACAACAGCCCCTAACCCCCCAAAAAAGTGTTGCATGAAAGATGGAGTAGTCAAATATGTTGCTAAGAGGATGAGTAAGATGAAGATTAAGAGCTGTTTACTGAATCTGGCAAGATTTGACAACCATAATACCATAATATTTATTTCAGTAGAATCACAGGTCAAGAGCCTAACTAGAGTGTGTCCCAGAAATATGAACTATTGAGAGTGAAGAGAGTAATTGTGGCACTGTAGGATAAGCACTGGACTGCAAGGTGGATGGTTCAAGCTCACCAGATGCGCCTAGGAAACCCTATACAGGGTCGCTATGAGTCAGAACTGACTCATCAGCACTTAATAACAACCACATAATTGCTCTAAAGGGGAACAGAGACCGTGGCATGTGTGATGGAGGGTAGTGAATTGCAAATCTGAGGTCAAGAGGATCTTTTTCAGATGGCATGAGTCTTATGAATAAAGTGGAGAAAAGTGATGGTGTAGACACGTAAAGGGGAGGATTGCAAAAGCAAAGTTCTTGAGTAAAAGAGGGGACAAGATCCAGTGCGTAACAAGAGGGTTTGGTCTCCAATCAGAACTGAAACAGTTCACCGGATACAGCAGTAATAAGAGCAGACAGTGTGGGCACAGATGCAGAGTAGATGGTAGATTTGATGGTAGGACAGTAAGATTGTTCTCATAATGATTTTTCAGTTGTCTCAGTTAATGAAATGAAAATCATCGCTTGAGTTTGTAGAGCAAAAATGGATTGTTAGAGGCTTGAGAAGAGGTAAAGAGTTTGTTTGGCTGCTATGGACGGATCATTTTTAAATAAATGGTTATAACTCAAAGTGATACCAATCCATGTAGTTGGCATTTTCCTCCAGCTATACTTGCTGGACCACAGATGTAGGATTTCTGCTTTAGACCATCTCTCTGAGTGAGGGTCTAAATCTATGACTTGTTGTTGTTAAGTGCCATCAAGTAAGTTCCAACTCATAGTGACCCCGTATAGGGTTTCCAAGGAGCGGCCAATGAGAAACCTTGCAGTCCAATGCTGACCTTGCCATTTAAACCAACCTTGCAGTCCAATGCTTATTCTACAGAGCCACACTAGCAAGCATTTAAACCGAATGATTCCTGAATCTTTATATTCAGCCAAACTTTTTGTTCTTCAGGAAGTTTGTAATTATAATTTCTCAAATTCTCTCACATATATTGTAAGCTTAACATAACCAAAAGAAAAATAATTGTTAAAGTCTATAGTCCCTGGTTTTGCTAATGATATTAGCATCCATTCAAGATCCAAAGGCAGAGTACTGAAAGTCCCACTACACTCTCTCTTTCACATGTAATCTTCAGGTAGATTCTACCATCTTCACATCATGCACATCTGTTCCCTCCAACCATACCGACATTGCTGAAGTTCTGTCCATCATTGGTTTTCACCTGGATACCTGCACCACCACCCTGCTTGTCTTATGTAACTCTTTACATAGCATAATTCCTAGTAAATGCTGAATCTTTTCATGATTATATGAGCAAATGAATATACAAGTTAACTGCAAGCATGAGACTGTCTAATTATTATTGTTGTTAAAGTGTTGCTGAGTCACTTCTAACTCACAGTGACCCTGTATAGGGTTTCCAAGGAGCGGCTCATGGGTTTGAACCACCAACCTTGTGGTTAGAAGTCCAGTACTTATTCCACAGTGCCACACCAGAACTCCAGGAAAGGGGGCTAACAAAAAGTTGTATTGTCAGACAAGTTAGAAGGAAAAAAGTAAACCTGAGAGAATATGGGCTCCAGAGACTTGGACCAATGAACTGATACTTTGTATTTCCTTGGCCACTTGATAGTTTCAGGCATGCTTATTCAGACTCATTGCTTCTAGGGTCAAAAAAAGAAAGAAAGAAAAGTGATCCTGTCTACTGGGACACAAGATAAAAGAAAATCCTGGTGTTATTGCCACCATTTTGACCATTTTGTTACTATATAAAATTTGAGGTAGAAGGCAACACAAGAGAAGAAAAACCAGGAAATAAAGAAACTAAATCCTGAAGGCACTGCTTGAGCTCTGAATACAGTATCCCCTACATTTTTAATTATATTGTTGTTGTTAAGTGCTGTCGAGTCAGTTCCAACCCATAGCGACCCTAAACAGGGTTTCCGAGGCTATAAATCTTTACGGGAGCAGAAAGCCTCATCCTTCCCCTGCGAAGCAGCTGGTAGTTTTGAACTGCTGACCTTGCGGTTCGCAGCCCGATGTGTAACCACTACGCTACCAGAGCTCCTTAATTATAGGAGTTAATAAATCTCCTTCTTTGCTTAAACCGGTGTGAATTGAATTTTTTATCATTGATACAGAACAACAACAAAAAAATCAATTAATTCAGAATCTTTTTTAAAATATGTTTATGTCCCCAAACCCAAAATTCTGATGATGTCTAGTGATTTTCTGTGGAATCTGTATATTAAAAGTCATCAGAAATATCCATTGTTGTTGTTAAATGCCGTCGAGTTGGTTCTGACCCATAGCGACCCTCTAGAGGGTTTCCAAGGAGCAACTGGTGAGCTTGAACCACCAACCTTGCAGTTCAAACTGACTTTGCAGTCTAATGCATTAACCCAGAGCACCACACCAGGATTCCATTAGTTTCTCTATTGTATGCAGAAGAAACTGAGTCTAAGCAAGAAAAGAAAAAGATTCATTAGACGAATAACAAAGCCTATACACTAATGTTCATTACAGCACTTTTTAAAGAGCCAAAAAGTAGAAATAATCAAAATGGAAGAATGGATAAACAAAATATACTAATATTGTTATTGTTGTTGTTGTGAAGTGCCATCGAGTTGATTCCAGCCCATAGTGACCCTGTATAGAATTTCCAAGGAGCAACTGGTGAGCTTGAACCACTGACATTGCAGTTCAAACTGACTTTGCAGTCTGACGCATAAGCCCACAGCGCCACACCAGAACTCCATAATAATACTAATATTACTCAGCCATAAAGAGAAATTAAGCCTTAATACATGAGTCAACATGAATGAACCTTGACAACATCGTAGTGAGTGAGAGAATTCAGTTGCAACAGGACAAATATTGTATGAGCTGACTTATCAGAGATGAGTAAACACGTAGACCTAAGATTATATGTGGTTATCAAGGGTGGCAGAGAGAGAGGGAAGTGTTTGCCTAAGAGAGCATTGAGTTTATGTCAATGGTGGTGGGATGCTTTGAAACAGGATAACAAGAATGGTTGCACAATTTGAAGAATGGCATCAATGTTACCGAATTGTACAAGCAGAAAGTGTTGATGGCATGTGTTTTTTTTATGTATATTTTCACCAAGGAGTCCTCCTGGTATGGTGCTATAGAACAAGTACTCAGCCGTAAGGTGGCTTGAACCTCAATGTCAGTGGTTCAAATTTACGAGCCTCTCCTCAGAAACCCTATACAGAGTCGCTATGAGTTGGAACCAAATTGGTGGCACTCCTAAACAATTTTTACCACAATAAAAATATTAATATAGTATTTAAAACAATGTTTTATTGTGTTTTTGATAAAAGTTTGCACAGTACATTAGATCCTCATTTGACAATTTTTATACAGTTTGTTCAGTGACATCAGTTATGTTTCTCACAATGAATATACACTCTTTCATTGCATTTGGTTGGTCTATTTCCAATACTCTTGTTTCCTTACTCCTTTAAATTTTGACCTTTTGGTCTCAAATAGATGCTATTTGATTGTTTAAAATAGAGCACCGTATTCATGGATAATATCTTTTTTTGCCTACAGTCCTGTTGTTTCACTAAAAGGTGTTCTCAGGGGATAGTTCAAGTTCAAGGTTTAGAGAATATCTCAAGGAGGTAGTCTCAAGAAGTTCCCTGGTTTCAATTGGCCCAGCAAGTCTGGACATGATAAGAATTTGAGATCTGTTCCCCATCCTTCTCCCATTCTCTCAGGGTGCATTTATTGTGACCCTGGTCAGAACAATCAGTTGTGGTAGCCAGGCACCATCTAGTTCTTCTGGTTTCAGGACAGCTAAGCCCATGTAGGCTGCTGACTTTTCTTATCTGAGTCTTAGGTTTCGTTCTTTCTGTCTTGCTCATGGTGAGTAGAGATCAATAGTTGTATCCTAGATAGCTGCTCAAAAGATTTTAAGACCCCAAATGCTACTGTCCTCATTAAGTTGCAGAACATGAACTTTGTGAACTATTGTTTTTTGTTAAGTGCTGTCTCATAGTGACCCTGTATAGTATTTCCAAGGAACAACTTGTGGGTTTGAATTGGCAACCTTGTGGTTAGCAGTCAACTGCTTATCCTACAGTGCTACACCAGGACTATACATTATGCCAACCAACTGAATTTCCCATAAGACTAGGGTCCCAAGCCTTCGTACCCAGAAAACAAATCTCCTAAGGTGTTTGGTTATGTCTGAGAGGTGTTTGTAATTGTTTGTCCTCTATTAATATGTATGCCTGAACATGCATAAATACACTTGTACATATATGTATACATACACTTGTTTTTTGGTCATTTGGGGTATATATATATAATTTCTTAATAATATTGTGCAACTTACATAGTAGATCGGTTGGAAAGCTAGAAGCTACATGTTATTAAATGCCATTGAATCAGTTCCAACTCATAGTAACCCTGTATAGGGTTTCCTAGGCTTTTAATCTTCACAGGAGCAAAATGCCTCAGCATTCTCCCAAGAAAAGCTACATAGTCAGGAACAAATCCAAACATCATTTTGCCAAACACATGCAGTGAAGTAGTCACTAATATTGCCAAACAACATTAAACATTATGGTTTGTACAACTGCTCCCATAACTCAGTCTTAGAATAGCCATCATCACCTCTAGCAGAGCGGCCACTGTTGTTAGGTGCTGACGAATCAGATCTGACTCAGCAACACTATCCACAACAGAACAAAACACTGCACAGTCCTATGCCATATTCACAATTATTGTTATGTGTGAGTCCACTGTTGCTGCCACTGTGTCAATCCATCTCATTGGGAGTCTTCCTCTTTTTCACTGACCCTACACTTTGCCAAGCCTGATGTCTTTGTCCAGGGACTTGTCCTTCCTGACACAGGTCCAAAGAACAAGAGAAAAAGTCTCATCATCCTTGCTTCTAAGAAACATTCTGACTATACTTCTTCCAACAATGATTTTTTTGTTGTTGGGTAGTTGAAAAAATGTATTTGCAATGAATAAGTGGAAAATTCTATCATGCGATCTCCAGCATCATTTCTATCACCAAGACCATATTTTCCAACTACTGACCCTTCTTTGTTTCTAACTTTCAAATTCCAGTCACCGGTAATTATCAATGCATCTTGACTGCACACCTGATCAGTTTCAGACTGAGGAAGTGGGTAGAATTCTTCAATTTCATCATCATTAGCATTAGTGGTTGGTACACAAATTAGAATAATAGTAGTAGTAACTGGTCTTCCTTATGGGCGTGCAGATATTATCCTATCACAGCACGGTACGTCATGATAGATACTGAAATGTTCTTTTTAAGGATGAATACAATGCTATTCCTCATCAGTTTCTCATTCCTGGCATATAAATAATATAATTTCCTATTAAATCAGCCATACCAGTCCATTTTAATTCACTAGTGCCTAGGACATTTATCTATATGCATTCCATCTTATTTTTAATGAGTTTCAGTTTTCCCAGATTCACATTTTTACCTTGCTCGTTCTGATTATTAATGGCTGTTTGCAGCTGTTTCCTTTCATTTTGAGTTGTAACCCCATCAACAGTATTCTACTGCTATCCATACGGTTTTCAGTGGTTAACCTTTCAGAAATGGTCTGCCTCTCCTTCTTCTTTTTTTTTAATGTTTTATTGTGAATTATATGATAGTTTACATGGAAGAACTCTAGCTTTACATTCATTCCATCGTATATCATCTCACTGCCATGGTTCCAATCCCCTCCACTTCCCCTTCTTCCCCCCTGTTTTCAGCCCACAGTCCCTTTCCCTCTCTGGGTCCAAAGTCCCCAGTCGCTTCATCATTCCGTGTCATCATCTCTGTCTCTATCTCAGGCATCTCCGTTTCTCTGGGTAGGGTCCCGCTCTCAGCTCTTCTCTGTTGATGGTCCCGGAGGCCTCCGCTCCTATCCTGGTGAATTAATCACTCCCTTCCTTGTTACAAAACTTCCACCTTTGCATTTCCAACCCTCATAATCCGTCCTGAAAAGCATTATTCACCACAGTATCACGAGTTACCCATCTGTATCTCCTTTCATCAGCTCCGCCCAGACAGATTGAATAGTACCTACTGGAGCTTCTGCCTTCCGCCATGCTCCCTAGCACCAGGTTCCCTCTTGAAAGCTTGTAAGCCAGTCACTTCTTGCCTTTGTAGTCCCCCCCTCCCCGTTTGAGTATCCAATGTCCAAGCTGCCCTTCTCCATCCACTCTGTGTGTGTGAGTGTGTGTGTGTGTGGGGGGGGGGTGATTGTTTCTTGCTGTGAGGATTTGTTCCCTTTTTTGAGTCGCTGCTCCATAGGTATAGGTCAAGTTCATCAGAGTGTATCAGCTCACTCTTTCTTTTTTTTTTTTTTTTTTTCCTCTCTTCTTTCTTCTCCTGGTTGAGCTCCAATCATCCAGTCATCTGGTCCAGGTCACTTGGGTATCATCTGCAAGTGTGGGCGCTCCTGTGTATATGTCCTCTCTTCCTGTCAGCCGGTAGCTCCACTCTCCTCTCGAGTCCTCCGTGGCCATGCCACTGACTCTGAGCCCAAGAGTCCCCAGGCCTCTTCACACTGCTTGTCAACCAGGTCCCGAGCTGGGTCCACAGAAGTCCATTGATCATTGTAGGGCTTAGCTTGCCGCTTCATTGCTGCCTTTACCCCACTTCCCCCCATCAGCGATGTGTGTGGTCATCAATTAGAGCGTGCATTTCCGTTGAGTCTTAGTCTTGGAAGGGGGTTTGCGTTGAGAGGACCTGGCCATTTGCCTGATGTTTTCTAGGGAAGAGATTTGTTTGTTTTTGTAGTGACAGCCCATCTGCCTCCATTTTTCCTGCAGGTCTTTCTTTCAAGAGGTATATTTTATTCTTCTAGCCGCTCCAGGCTGGTCTGCTCATCCTTTCAAGTGGAGATTTCTCATCTCTGGAGATCTGGATGTGGTTCCGGTTTCCACCTATAGGTCTATGTATTGCAAAGGCTCTGCAAGAAGCCTCGTTCACTGGGTACGCTGTAGCCCCGTTTTAGGTATTCTAATCAGTCATAGGCAGAAGACGGACTTACAAGCCGTCTAGTGTGGTGTTTCTGACTATTCCTTTCTCTCCCTCTCCAGTGTCTACTTCGCACCTCCTGGCCACCCTGGCAAACCGGAACCTCCTTCTTCTTAATCTACATTAATCTGGAAGCTCTGCTGAAACCTGTCCACCATCGATGACCCTGCTGGTATTTAAGATACCAGTGGCATAGCTTTCAACATCAAAGCAATACGCAAACCATTATATTAAGACAAAATGACAGACGATGGTGGGAACTGCCACTACTACCCTGGAAACTCAATCTTTCTGCAATTAATTCTTCAAACCTTTCTATAGCCACTGCCAAGTCAGAAGCATGATTTTGATACTGTAGGATAAAACACTGGACCACAAAGTTGGTTTGAACCACAATGTCAGTAGTTCAAACTCACCAACCATACCTTGGGAACCCTATTATACAGAGTCACTCGATGGCACTGAACAACAACAACTAATACTGCTAGAAAATGTGATCCCCTTTTTTTTGGCTCACCAGCTCTCCATATCCCTTTCCCTCCATCATCCTTCCTGTCCCTTCCACGGCAAAAGAAGAGTGTGGAAGCATCTGGCCTGGCAGAACCGTGCATGATAGCCTCTATCCAAAGTCTTGGTGATGGTGGTGCTGTGCTCTCAAGTCGGTTCTGACTCAGAGCAACCCTGTATAGGGTTTTCAAGGAGGAGCTGGTGAGTTTGCTGACCTTGTGGTTCAAACCAATCTTGCGGTCATGTGCTTATCCTACAGTGCCATACCAGGACTCCAAAGTCTTAGTAGAATGAATTTTTAGCTTCTAGAAACAGAAACAGGTTCTGCCTTTCAACAAGACTCAATAATTTGAGAAGTCAACATGCACTCCACCTGAGAATGGTTAAAGAATTTAATTTGGAAACAATTAGCGTCAAATATTGTTGCTGTTGTTATTAAGTGCCATGGAGTAAGTTCCACCTCATAGCAACTACATATAGGGTTTCCAAGGAGTTGATAGTGGGTTTGAGCAGTGCTATGAGCAAGTTACCTGGAAGCTCATTCTTGTTTAAGAGTTCAAAGTTTAATCTTGGTGTGGCGCTGTGGGTTAATGCGCCAGACTGCCAAGCCATTTGAACTGCAAGGTTGGCGGTTCAAGCTCACCAGTATTGCTATGGGTCAGAATTGACTTGTCAGCACTTAACAACAACAACAACTGATATTATTTCCCACTTTTTCATTTCATTTCAAAGGATATTATAAATATTTCTGCTTAGGCCTATAAAGCAACAAATGACCTTACTCATTTTTTTTTCACCAAATTCCTCAGTGGTAAGTCCATAACAACTTGTTGAACCAATTCATACATGCTAAAGTTTAAAACCCACCACTCCTCTGTCAGTTTGCCCTAGTGGTGTCCTGTGTGTTGCTGTAATGGTGATAATGATCCACTACTCTTTTCGGTATCATGGTGAGCAAGTTACAACAGATCTTCCAGACAAAGACAGAGTAGAAAGAAGGAGAGGCAGACTACAACAGTGGAATATTGTCTGATATTGTGCCTGAAGATGAGCCACTCAGGTTGGAAATCAACCAAAATATGACTAGGATATACCTGCCTCCTCAAAGTGGAGTAGACCTTACTGACATGAATGGAATTTGTCTTTTGGGACCTTCATTTGCTGATGCGCCATAACTCAAAATTAGAAGAAACAACTATAAACATACATTAATTATAAGAGCATGGAATGTGCAAAGTATGAATCTAGGAAAACTGGAAGTTGTCAAAAATAAAACGGAACAAACAACAAGTGATATCTTAGGCATTAGTGAGCTGAAATGGACTGGTACTGGTCATTTTGAATCAGGCAATGATTTGATTTATTGTGCCGGAAATGGCAAATAGAAGAGGAATGGCGTCACACTCACCGTCAAAAAGAATAGTTCAAGATCTATCTGGAAGCATAATGCCGCTTATGATAGCATAATATCCATACACCTACAAGGAAGATCAGTTAATATCACTACTATTCAAATGTATGTACCAACCACTAAAGCCAGAGATGATGAAATTGAAAAACTCCTTCGGACTCTGTAGAATTGGCATTGGACTGTGAACCACAAAGTTGGCAGTTCAAATCCACAAGCTGCTCTACAGAAACCCTATACAGGGTTGCTAAGAGTTGAAACTGACTCAGTAGCACTTAATAACAAAAACAACAACCAATTTCTTCAGTTTGAAAATGCACCAATAATTACCTGGTTGACCAATTAAAAGAGATTCGTATCTGTACCTATTCCAAAGTAAGGTTACTCAACTGAATACAAAGTCATCAAATGATATCATTAATATTACATGCAAGTATAATTTTGCTGAAGATGATTAAAAAATGATTGTAGCACTATGTCAAAAGGGAGCTGCCAGAAATTCAAGCCAGATTCAGAGGAGTTCTTGGAATGAGAGATATTATTGCTAATGTCAGATGGATCTTGCCTGAAAACAGAGAATACCAGAAAGATATTTACTTATGCTCTATTGGTTATGCAAAGGCATTAGACTGTGTGATGGTGGTGGTGTGCCGTGGAGTCGGTTCCAACTCATAGCGACCCTATACAGGGTTTCCGAGGCTGTAAATCTTTATGGGAGCAGAAAGCCTCAATCTTTCTCCCGCGGAACAGCTGGTCATAACAAAGTATGGATGTGTGGATCAATACGAAATATGAATAACATTACAAAGAATGGGAATTCCAGAACACTTAATTGTGCTTATGAGGAATCTGTATATAGACCAAGAGTCAGCAGTTCAAATAAAACAAGGGAATACTGAATGGTTTAAAATCAGCAAAGGTGTGTGTCAGGGTTGTATCTTTTCACCATATTTATTCAATCTGTATACTGAGCAAATAATCTGAAAAACTGGATTACATGAAGAAGAACATAGCATTAGGATTGGTGGAAGACTCGTTAACAACCTGCGATATGCAGATGACGCAAATTTGCTTGATGGAAGCCAAGAGGACATAAAATACTTACTGATGAAGATCATAGCCTTTTCTGTATGGATTGCATACAGAAAGAAAACAAAATTCCTCACAACTCGATAAATAAATAGCATCATGTTAAATGGATTGAAGTTGTCAAAGACTTCAATTTGCTTGGATCCACAATCTATATTCATAGAAGCAGCAGTCAAGAAATCTAATGACTTAATGCATTAGATAAATCTGCTGCAGTAGAACCTTTTAAAGTGTTTAAAAGTAAAAAGATGTCAAATTGAGAAGTAAGGTACACCTGACCCAAACCATGGTATTTTCAATTGCCTCATATGCATGTAAAAATTGAATAGTAAATAAGGAAGACCATAGAATTAATGCTTTTGAGTTATGGTACTGGCAAAGAATATTGAGAGTACCATGGACTGGGTACAAAAGAACAAACAAATCTGTGTTTGAAGAAGTACAGCCAGAATGCTCATTAAAAGTGAAGATGGTGAGACTTTGTCTCTCACACTTTGGGCTTGTTATTAGGAGGGACCAATCCCTAGAGATAGATGGACATCATGCTTGGAAAAGTGGAGGGTGAGTGAAAAAGAGAAAGACCCCTCAACAAGATGGATAGACACAGTGGCAACAGCAATGGGCTCAAACATAACAATTGTGTAGGACCAGGTGGTATTTTGTTCTGTTGTGCAGGGTTGCTATGGGTTGGAATTGACTGTACAGCACCTAACAACAGCAAAAGTTAAAACCATCTGAAAAGAAATTATTTTAGTTACATGTTCCAGGAATTTGATATAAAGTATGGCATACCTAATAAAAAGCTGTTAAGGAGAATTTTCTAGAATCTTACAGTAGAATTAAACATCAAAGACTTTCTCTATAGCCCTTTATCTCTTTATCATGGGGCATGGGGAGTTTTTCTCTCACTCCATATGGACATTTGTCCTTACTCTTGCTGCTCAAATTTCTAGCCCTTCCCTGCTGTCTCTCTGTGCCTCCTGATGGTCTCTTCTAGGATTCTGGAAAAGGCAATTTAACCTCTTCATTAAACATTAATATTAAAGGCTCCTTGTTTCTTTCAACAGACAACCTACTAACCATTGCCATCTCTAAGCCAGATACATGGTCACGAGTAGGATAAAAAACACAGATTTTCCTGCTTGACTTGCCACAACGAATCTATTTTTCAATGAGGAGCTTGATCAACCAACAGAGTCCTAGCAGAAAAGTCATCTTTCCCCACTCCTTTTAAGGCACGCAGAACCAAATGCTGATTTGTAACCTGCAGGCACTTTCTTGATCACTGGCAATACTTTTTGGCTAAGACCTCTCTGCCTCTACCCTATACCTAATTTGTAAACTGCCACAGTACCATTGGTGGAAACTGTTGCAATCCACCTTTCCCCTTTGACAGTTTATTTCAGTGGCTCCCACACACAGCTAACGCTCTGAGTCATAGTCTGCTTTTCCATTGCATATCCTCAGGGAAGGGCTTTGCACTGTTGGATGATGGGGCTTTTACCTCCACCAAGGTTGGATATCCTTGGAACAGTGCTAGAAGGTATACCTCCTGAGCCCTGGGCCAGGGCCAGCCCTTTGACTCTTTTTCTCATCTTTGCTCTCTGATTTCTGGGCCTTCCCCTAGTAGTTTGTTTTGTTCTCTTTTAGTTATATTACCATACTTGCAATTAGATTAACATAGTTCTTTTCAGGTAGCAAAACCAGAGAATTGTTGTTGTTAAGTGTTGTCGAGTTGATTCCAACACAAGTGACCCTGTATAGGGTTTCCAAGGAACAGCTGGTGGGTTTGAATCACTGACTTTGAGGTTAGTGGTCCAGGGCTTATCCTACAGACCCATGCCAGAACTCCAAAATCTAAGGATAGGTCTCCTTTATCCAAAGACCTGAACGTCTTTTAGTACATACATGACATTCTAGATCATAAGCCTTAAGTCTCCTCTACAATGAACACTCTAGGAGCAGCAGGACTGCTAGCCATAAGGCCAGCAGTTCAAACCCACCAGCTGATCCTCAGAAACCCTATACAGGTTACTATGAGTCTGGACTGACTCAATGGCACCTGACAACAATAAGGAGCACATTTAATATCCTCCTTTCACACAGCTACAGGATACATTAGAATTATCAGATTGTAAAGGTAGAAGGGATCTAAAATACATCCTAGTTATTTTCTCTAATAAGGAAAAAGATTCTGAGAGGTTCATTATTTTCTCAAAGACAAATAGCTAATGAAAGTAGATCTGTGACTAGAACTCAAGTCGAAGGTTCTTTCTTCTCTACTTCTCTGCCCTTTCTTCTAAAAATGCTTTCTGTTTGCATCCATGCATAGCCATTCTGTTAAAGAGAATGCTGGCATATAGTTAGTGGAAGGGAAGAAAGAACGAAAATAGTTAACAATGCTTTATGTAATTCAAATGTCCACAAATTCAAGAATGGATAAATAGACTGTAGCATATCCATGCAATAGAATATTATTCAGTCACAAAAGAGGAATGAAGTATTGATTCATGTTATATGGACTGTTGTTGTTGTTGTTAGGTGCCATCGAGTCAGTACCGACCCATAGTACACCCACAGCAGAACGAAACACTGCCCGATCCTGGGCCAACCTCACTACTGTTGCCATGCTTGAGTCCATCGATGCTGCCACTTTGCCAATCCATCTCGTTGGGGGTCTTCCTCTTTTTCTCTGACCCTCCACCTTACCAAGCATGATATCCTTCTCCAATGACTGGTCCCTCCTGACATGGATGGGGCCTTGTAAATATGATGTGAAGTGAAAGGAGCCAGTCACAAAAGACCATAGGTTGTATGATTTCATTTATATGAAATGTCCAGAACAGGCGAATCCATAAAGACAGAGAATAGATTAATGGTTGTTAGTGTCTAAGGGGAGGGGTAATGGGGAATGTCTGCTTGGGCACAGGATTTCTTGAGAAAGATGAAATGTTCCGAACTTCAATAGTGGTAATAGGTACACAACCCTTTGAATATGCATAACCCACTGAACTGTTCACTTCAAAAGGGTAGATTTTATGGCATGTGAATTATATCTCACTAAAGCTGTTATTAAAAAAATGTAAAGTTTCTGTTCTTCAAAAGACACAGTTAAAATGAAAAGGCAGACCACAGACTGGGAGAGAAAAAAATCACAATACATATTTCTAGCAAAGAACTGGTACATCTAGAATACATACAGAATGCTTTTAACTTAGTAACCAAAAGACAACTCAATTTTTAAAATATTTAAGAAATTACAAAATAAATTTCACCAAAGTTGGTATACAACTAGTCAGCACATACATGAAAAGATGCTCAGCACTGTTACTCTTCAGTGAAGTTATGACTGAACTCCACTGAAATACTACCAATGCCTGGAAAATGGCAAAATCAAAAAGACTGGCAATATCAAGTACTGACAAGGATGCAAAGTATTTGAAATACTCATACATTGATAATGGAAATATAAATCATTACAACTTAGGAAAATGGCATAGCAGTCTATTGTAAAGTCTAAAATAAAATTACCATAGAAACCCAGCAATTTCATTTCTAAAGAAATAAAACTTTATTTAAACACAAAGACTTCTACATAAATATCCATAGTAGCACTATTTTTAATAATCCAACACTGGAAATGTCCATGACAGGTAAATGCTTAGACAGACGGTGATCTATTCTTACAATGAAGTATTGGCACTGCTGGTGGTTGTGCATTGTTGCGTTGGTACCGACTTGTAGATGCCCTGTAGAGGGTTTCCAAGGCTTTCAATCTTCATGGGAGCAGAAAGCCTCATCTTTCTCTTGAAGTGCAATCGTAGATTTGAACCACTGTCCTTGCAGTTAGCAGCCCACTATGCTACCTGGACTCCTAAATGAAATACTTCTAAGCAATAAAAACTAGTTGTCTACCTCGGAAACCCTGTACAGGGTCGCTATGGGTCGGAACCGACTCGACGGCACTTAACAACAACAACAACAACAACTGTACACACAACACTATGGATGGGTGCAAGAGCACAATGATGATGAACAAAAGAATCCAGACACAGAAGAGTCTACACTGTATGACACAATTTATTTGGAATTCTATAAACATCTAATGTATAGTGATAGAAAGCAGATCCAAAGTTTGCCTAGGACTAGTCCTGGTGTGGCACTGTAGGATCAGTACTGGACTGCTAACCACAAGATTATCAGTTCAAACCCACCAGCTGCTTCTTGGAAACCTTAAACAGGGTCACTATTGGTAGTTTCCACCACTTGTCTGTCAGTTTGTCACACTCTGGTGACTTGTATGTTTCTGGAAGCTATGCCACCAGGATTTTAAATACTAGTAGAGTCACCCCTGGTAAAGATTTCAGCTAAGCTTCCATACTAAGACAGACAATGAAGAAGGAGCAATGAACTACCTCTGAATATTTAGTCACTGTAAATCTTATGAATAGCAGTGAAACACTGTCAGCACTATGAAGATTGAATATTGAAACACGATGAAGGGAACCAGAATATTGTCAGATACAGTGCTGGAAGATGAGCCCCTCAGATTGGAAGGCACTCAAATACAACTGGGGAAGAGTAGCCTCCTCAAAGTAGAGTTGACTGTGATGGCACGAATGAAGTTAAGCCTTCAGGACCTTTTTTTGCTTATGGGACACAACTCAAAATGAGAAGAAACAGCTGTAAACTACCATTAATAATTGCAACATGGAATGTCCCAAGTATGAATCTAAGAGAACTGGAATGAAACAAAAATGAAATTAAACACATTAACATTGATATCTTAGACATTATTGTTGTTGTAAAGTACTGTCAAGTCGGTTCAGACTCATAGAGACCCTGGGGTTTGAACCACCAGCTTGTAGTTCAAATCCACCTTGTGGTCCAGTGCTTATCCTACAGCACAAAACCAGGATTTCATCTTAGGTATTAGTGAACGGAAATGGTCTGATATTGATCATTTTGAACCTGACAATCACATGGTGTACTATGCCAGGAATGACAAATTGAGAGGAATGGTGTCACATTCATCATCAAAAAGAACATATCAAGATCTACTTGAAGTACAACACCGTCTGGGGTTGGAAAATGTCCATATGCCTTCAAGGAAGACCAATTAATACCACTATCATTCAAGTTTACGCACCAACCACTAAAGCCATAATGAGGAAATTGAAGAATTCTACCATCTTCTTTAATCTGAAATTGATCAAACATGCAATCAAGATGTTTTTATAATTACTGGTAATTGGAATGCAAAGGTTAGAAACAAAGAGGAAGGATCCAGTAGCTGGGAAATATGGCCTTGGTGGTAGAAATGATGCTGGAGATCACATGATAGAATTTTTCAAGACCAATAACTTCTTCATTGCAAATATGTTTTTGTAGAAATAAAAGACGACTATACACATGGACCTCATCAGATGGAATACAGAGTATTCAACTTGACTACATCTGTGGAAAGAGATGGTGGAAAAGATCCATATCATCAGTCAAAACAAGGCCAGGGACACACTGTGAAACAGACCATCAATTGATCATACACAAGTTCAGATTGAAGCTAAAGAAGATTAAAGCAAGTCCACAGGAGCCAAAATATTGTTGAAGGTATCCCTAAACAAACAAATAAAACATGCTTGAACAAACCTGAATTTAGAAATCGTCTTAAAAACAGATTTGATGCATTAGACATGAATTACAGAAGACCAGAGATGACATCAAGAATATCAGACAGCAAACATGGAAACATTAAAACTATGAGGAAAATCACAAGAAAGAACGCAAAAATCATTTATTCAACAAAAACCATTTATTCAACAGAACAAAGAAGCAGCAACACCACAAAAAAAAAAAAACAAAAAACATAATGGCAGCAATTAATCAATACCTATCAATAATTACACTGAATGTAAATGGATTAAATGCACCTGTTAAGAGACAGAGAATGGATAA
>NW_006408621.1:11371625-11395376 GCF_000296735.1 Chrysochloris asiatica
AGAATCATTCCCACCCCTTGACACACAGAGTAGACAGGGATGGGCAACTTGGACATTGGCTACCCAAAATGGGGGGTGGGGGGCTACAAAGGCAAGAAGTGATTGGCTTACAAGCTTTCAAGAGGGAACCTAGATCCAGAGGGCCTGGAGGAAGGTAGAATCTCCAGTGAGTAGTATTCAATTTGACTCAGCGGGGCTGATGCAATGAAATACAGACAGGTCTCTTGTGATACAATACTGAATTCTTGTTATCAGGACTGATTGTGAAGGTTGGAAATGTAATGGTAGACATTTTATATCAAGGAGGGGAGTGATTGACTTTTCAGTCTAGGAGCGGAAGTCCCTAGGACCATCAAGGGAGAAGAACAGAGAGCGGGACCCTACCCAGAGAAGCAGTGATGCCTGAAATAGAGCCAGACATGATGACGTGGAGCGATGGAACAGCTGGAGATTTTAGATCCAGAGAGGGAGAGCGACTGTGTGCTGAAGACCTGGGAGGTATAGGGGAAGGATTGCATGGAGGGGATTGTAACCATGGCAATAAGATGATATACGATAGAATGAATGTAAATCTAATTTTCCCCCATGTAAGCTATCACATAATTCACAATAAAATATTTAAGAAAAAAAGAAAGAAATCAGATACAAAAGGACGAAAAAAAAAAGAATATCATACAGCAAAACTAAAGAGGCATGGCTTGATGGCAGACGAGGCAGAAAGGTTATGCAGACCCACCATCAGTAAAAACATGGAAAACTGGATGAAACAGAGGATGATCCTGGAATTCTGAACCTCAGAAAAAGGGATAAATAAGTGGATTGAATGCTAACCAGGAGTAAGATTTGGAGAAGATGCAAGAAAAGAGATGGCTTCTGATTTGGGTTAGCCAACCAATTGAGCAGGAGTGAGTGGACAGAGGGTCAAGAGAGCACTCCCATTGCAGAACCCTGACAGATCTGCAGAGATAAAGAAGATGTGAAACTAAAAGGAGGTAGCACTTAATCTTCCATTTCAGCAACAGAGGGCCCTAGGACCATTAAGAGGGAAGAACATTAGTGGAGCATGGAATCCTAACCAGAAAAGTAGCGACAGCAGAGATGGATGCAGAGGCGATGGCCTAGAGAGATAGAGCAGCTGAGGACTCTAGACCCATAGAATGAGAAAGGCCGTGTGGCTGTGGGCAGGAGACTGGCTAGCAAAATGTGTCCTTTTGACATATACATGAATATATATTTTCTGTCTATATTTTATGTGTACATCAAAAAAAGGAAAAAGCTTTTTTAAAAAAATCATAGAGGAAGAAAGTAAAATATCATTGAGAAGAGAAAAAAGAAGGAAGAGACCAAAATGGATGTCAGAAAGGACTATGAAAAGTGCTCTCCAGCATGGAGATACTAAAGCAAATGGAAGAAATGAGGAGGTAAACGTGCTGAACAGAAAGGTTCAAAGGGCAGTTCGAGAAGACAAAGTCAAATATTATGAAATATGCAAAGATCTGGAATTATAAAACCAAAAGGGAAGACATACTCAGCATTTCTCAAGCTGAAAGAATTTAAGAAAAAAATCAAGCCTTGAATTTCAATATTGAAGGATTCTATGGGCAAACTATTGAATGATACAGAAACCATCAAAAGAAGATAGGAGGGAGCCCTATGTAATCGTATATAAAACTAATACAAAAGCTAAAAAAAAAAAAAGAAGATAGGAGGAATACCAAGTTACTACCTAAAGGAAATGTTAGATATTCAACCATTTCAAGAGGTAGCCTATGATTTAAGGACCAATGATAATGAAGGAAGAAGTCCAAGGTACATTGAAGACATTAGCAAAGAACAAGGCACCAGGGATTGATGGAATACAAATTGAAATCTTTCAACAAATCGATGCAACACTGGAGGTACATACTCATCTATGCCAAGATATTTGAAAGACAACTGGCCAACCGATTGGAAGAGATCCATATTTGTGCCTATTCCAAAGAGAGGTGACCTAACAGAATGCAGAAATCATCAGGCAATATCAAGAATATTGCATGCAAGTAAAATTTTGCTAAAGATAATTAAAAAACAGCTGCAGCAGTACATTGACAGGGAATTGCCAGAAGTTCAGGACTGATTGGAATGAAGGATATCATTGCTGATGTCAGATGGATCTTGGCTAAAAGCAGAGAATACCAGAAAGATATTTACCTGGGTTTTATTGACTACAAAAATGGTTACAACTATGTAGATCATGGCAGGCTTTGCAGAGACACTCCGAAACACTTAATTGTACTTATGAGGAAGTTATATATAGACCAAGAGACTGTCATGTGAAAGAACAAAGGGTCACTGAATGGATTAAAATCAGAACAGATGTGCACCAGGGTTGTAATTTTTCACCATACTTATTCAATCTGTATACTGAGCAAATAATCTGAGAAACTGGATTATATGAAGAAGAACATGGCATCAGGATTGGAGGAAGACTCATTAACAACTTGCAATATGATATGATGCAACCTTGCTTGCTGAAAGCAAAAAGGACTTAAAATACTTGCTGATGAAGATCAAAGACCACAACCTTTAGTATGGGTTGCACCTCAATGTAAAGAAAACAAAGATCTTCACACTGGGCCAGTAAATAACATCAATACAAATGGAGAAAATATTGAAGTAGTCAAAGACTTCATTTTGCTAGGCTCTACCATCAGCAGTCATGGAAGCAGCAGTCAATAAACAAATGGCATACAGCATTAAGCAAACCTGCTGTATAAGAACTTTTTAATGTGTTCAAGAGCAAAGATGTCAGTTTGAGGACTAAGGTGTGCCTGAACGAAACCATGGTATTTTCAATAACTTCATATGCATGTGAAATTTGGACAATAAATAAAGAAGACCATGGAAGAATTGATGCATTTGAGTTATGGTGCTGAAGGAGAATACTAAGAGTGCCATGGACTGCCAAAAGAACAAACAAGTCTGTATTGGAATAAGTATAGCCAGAATGTTCCTTAGAAGCCAGCAAGGCCAGTCTTTAGACATACTATCAGAATGGACCAGTCCCTAGAGAAGGACATCATGCTTGCTACAGTGGAAGGTCAGTGAAAAAGAAGATTCCCAATGAGATGGACTGGCACAGTGGCATCAGCTATAGGCTCAAGTGTAGCAACGATTGTGAGATTGGCGCAGGACCAGGCAGTGTTTCGTTCTGATGTGCATGAGGTCACTGTGAGTTGGTACCAACTAGACAGTACCTAACAACAAAAGGCTGTAGTTTAACTGCAAATGGGCATGTGGAATATTTTGGCGTGATAGAAATGTTTTTATTTTGATTATGATGGTAGTTACATAGGTTTTACATTTGTCAAAACTCTTAGAACTATACATGCTGTAAATGCTTCAAGCAGGTACATTTAATTGGATGTAATTTATATTTCAATAAATTTTATTTGGGGAGCACAGTGGATAAGCACTGGACTGCAAACCACTAGGTCAATGGTTTGAGCCCACCAGCTGTTCCACGAGAAAAATATGAGGCTTCCTGCCCTTACAAAGACACAGCCTGGGAAGTCCTATACAGGGTTGCTACAGTCATAATCAACAGGATGGTACTTAATAACAACAACAACAAATTATCTTAAAAAGCAGATCCCACAGTCTCTTGAAATCATGATCTCAAAGGAAAAAAAATACTCCTTGTCATTATTGTTGTTAAGTGCCATCGAGTTGATTCCGACCCATAGCAACCCTGTATAGGGTTTCCGAGAAGCAGCTGGTGAGCTTGAATGGCCGACCTCACAGTTCAAATGACTTTGCAGTCCAGCACATTAACCCACAACGCCATACCAGGTCTCTACTCCTTGTCATTAATAACTCCTAAAAGATACTCTGCTCACTGTAATTTATAAGACCACTGGCATTATCATTCATTAATTTATTCATTCAATGAACATTGATTGAATAATTTGTATATGCTAAGCACTGAAGAATTTCCAGATAAATCAAACAAAAATTCCTACATCTATAGAGGTCACTCAAGGTAGGATGCTAATGGGAAAGAAAGAAAATATACAGATAAATACTTATATAATATGAAAGAAAGTGATGAATATTATGAAGAAATATAAAACTGAAAAACTGAGGAGTGGAAAGATGAAAGGTAGCAACTGTAAATAGGAAGTTAAATGTAGGTCTTTCTGAGAAAGTTTCATGTCAACTAAGATCTAAAGAAGATGAGACGATGTGTCATGCTATGCCTGATGGAATTGTAATCTGAGAAAAAAGAACATTCTCTGAAAAAGTCTTAATGTCTGAAGAATCATAAGGATACCAGTGCGACTTTAGCAAGGTGAGCTAGAAGAGTATTGAATGTGAGTCAAAGAAGGAAGGGAATGGTCTAGATCATATAGGCATTTCTTTTAGTTCAATGGGAAGTCACTAGAGGGTTTTGAATAAAGGAATATCCTGATCTAGCTTGGATTTTAAATGATCATTTGTAGTTTTGTGTTGACAATAAATTGTAAGAGGGTGAAATGAAAGGAGAAAAATAGGACAGGAAGTTATTGAGATAACCCAGGATGAGCTGATAGTGGTTAGAAGTAAAGACCAAACTTTGCATTTCACCATCACAGTACCTTCAAACTAGGGAGCTGGCCAAAAATACTAAACATACCATGGACAGTCAAAAAAAAAAAAAAAAAAAAAAAAAATATATATATATATAGCCTTAGGAATAATATGACCAGACTATTCTTTAGAAGGGAGGATGTTGTTGTTAAGTGCAGCAAGTTGTTGTTAAGAGCTGGTTCCAACTCACAGTGACTCTGTACAGGGTTACTGAGAAGTGGCTGGTGGGTTTGAACTAACGACTTTTTGGTTAAGATCCAGTGCCTATCTTACAGTGCAACACCAGGAAGGACAGTGAGACTTAAACTTGGTTACTTTGAGCACATAATAAGGAAAGACAAAATATGGTAAAGTAAGGGATCAACAAAACAATGGAAACCCTGAATGAGACAGATCCGCTGAAACAATGAATTCAAACATACTAATCATCATGGAACTGACTCAGGACCCAACTATGTTTTGTTCTGTTATAAATAACATTGCCATGAATTGGAGCCAACTTGATGACAAGAGTACATTATCAACAAGAGTACAATAAAAGAATAGCTGTTGTTGTTGTTAAGTGCCATTGAATTAGTTCCAACTCATAACAACACTGTATAGGGTTTTTGAGGAGCAGCTGGTGGGTTTGAACCAACTTTGTGGTTTGCAGGCCAGTATTTATCCTAAAGTGCAATACCAGGAGTCCAGAAGAAATAGAAGTAGTACAAAATGGTTGGATTAAGAATATGTATATATATATATATATATATATATATATATTTAAGTTTTTATTGTTAGCTGAGTGATAGTTTACAGGGGAGAACATTGGCTTTGTACCATCATTTAATTGCAATAATTACAATCGCCTCTCCTCAGTGCATCATCATTCAACAGTATTTACTTCGATTCCCTCTGGGGTTTGTTTGTAGTTTTTTAGTTTTTTGGGGTTTTTTGAGGGAGGGTGTACACAAAAACATTCAGGAATATATAATAATTTAAACAACCAAAGGGCACATTCTACACGCCTGCTTTCTGGATGCCAGCACTTATTCCCTCTTTTTCCATGAGTCCAGAGTCTTCAGCTGCTCCCTCTTTCCATGTCCTCATCTGGTGTTGCTGCTTCTCTAAACAGGGTCCCACATCCTACTTGTGCTCTTCACCTTTGACGGTCCTAGGGTCCTCTGTTTCTGGATTAAAAGATTAACTAGTCTCCCATTTTTGTTATAAAACTTCTAACTTTACAGTTGTGACAGTCACAATTAGTCATGATTACAATTACTCACTATTGAATCATAAGAATCTTATCCCCATCTCCTTTCACCACACCCATCTAGACAAGATGAAAACTATTCAGTGGAATTCTACCTTCCCCCACACATAAGAGTACATTTTTAAACTAGAATCAATATTATTTGTTGATTGATTGGTTTGATGTGAGAAAAAGAAAGTAGTCACTAATGATTTTCAAACTGTTTGGGCCTAGTAATATTATGGAAAAGGTACAGTCAGTAGGTACAAGAGTTATTAGTCTCTACATTCAAGCAACCATTACATTGGTACAAACTGAAAGAATCCGCTTTTTCAAGAATTCTAAAATCTAGTCAAATACTTATAATAATTTGGGGAGTGCTTGATGAAAAAGAAGCTGGTAAATATTGATAAGAATGTATTGTAGTATTTTGTTCACCTATATGCATTCAATTTAAAAAATTGAAGTTGTCAAGGACTTCATTCTTCTTGGATCAACTATCAACACTCACCAAAGCAGCAATCAAGAAATCAACGTATTGCATTAGGCAAATCTAACGCACAAGACCTTTTTGAAGTGTTCAAGAGCAAAGATGCCAGCTTGAATACTAAGGTATGTCTGACCCAAGCAAAGTTATTTTCAATAACCTCACATGCATGCAAAAGCTGGACAGAAGAATTGATGTATTTGAGTTATGGTGTTGGAGGAGAATATTGAAAGTACCATGGGCTGCCAAAATAACCAATAGATCTGTTTTGGAAGAAGTACAGCCAGAGTGCTCTTCGTAGCCCAAAATGGCCAAACTTCATTTCTCATACTTCGAACATATTGTCAGGAGGGACCAGTCGCTGGAGAAGGATATCATGTTTGGTAGGGTAAAGGGTCAGAGAAAAAGAGGAAGACCCCCAGCGAGATGGATTGGCAAAGTGACAGCATCAATGGGCTCAAGCATGGCAATGATAGTGAGGTTGGCCCAGGATCGGACAGTGTTTTGTTCTTCTGTGCATAAGGTCACTATGAGTTTGGTACTGACTTGATGGCACCTAACAACAACAACAACAAATGCATTCCCATTCTCCAGCTCAGAGGTAGCCATGTGGATGCTGGCACATGTTCCTAGGGCAGCTTCTTGGTGCCATGAGGGAATGAAGTAATGCAAACCCTGGTCTCAAAAGATTGTGATTGTACATTTTGACCTGTCAAACAATTACCTTTAGGTTTTGATCAGAGCCTGACCTTTGTTTAATCCCCTCAACTGGACCAGGATTCCAGGTAGCATCTGTCAAAAGAACAACAGACAGGCCAAGCAGCAGACAGAACCAAAAGTATGGGGAGGATGAGGCTGATCTTTGGACCTCACTAAAGCAAGAGATGAAGCCTAAAATCAAGTAATAAGCAGACTTGCATAGAATTTAATGAATGCCCAAGGTCAGAGGTAATCTGAAGGATTAGGAGAAAGCTTTTTAAAATTTCTTATGGAACTTAAGTAAATTTCTGTTGGGTCAGTAGTTGCTGACTGCTGAGATATAAGAACAGAGTCTTCAGCTGACTACGCATAACAAGGAATACAGTCCAGACCAAAAAAAAAGGCAAAAAGAAGTGAACAAGCAGATAAGGTAGAAGTGTCGTGAGGATCTCCATCAGCAACAACACAGAATACCGGACCAAGCAGGTTCAGGGGATTGTCCCAGAACTCTGAACCATATATAAAGGAATATTTAGAAAGTTGGAAAGCTTTCAGCCAGTGGAATTTGTAGCAGAAGCAAGAAATCCAGTGCTTTCTAATGCAAGGCATTCAGCTGCTCCCTAACCGAACAGGGGAAGGATCAGAGTAGCCATGGATGCCTGACATTCTTTTTTTTTTTTTTTTTTTTGTATCTGTTCATTGGTCTCTCACTACCTGCATACTTCCATTCTGGTAACTAGACGGGGTGCCAGAGTGAGTGGACACTCTACCCCCAACCCCACCCCTAGAGGGTTCTACTATACATGTGCACAAATCTCAAAATTTAAAGGGACAATTTCCATTTAAAACCAAAAGGTAGCACAAAATGGCCACAGCCAGCCCTGAACTGTTCATCTCTAGGAAAAAGGTCTGAACAGAGTTTGTGGAGCAGGGCAGGCAGACTAAAAAGGAAAGAAGCCGAAAATTAAATCCTGAGTCACATCATAATGACTAACAGTGGCATCTTGAAATTTCTCAGGGAGTGAAAAGTGATATCCTGATCACATCTACACCTGCAAGGCCATCAGAAAGCATAAAAAATACCAAAACACACAACCATCTAAGTATTAAGGCAACAGAAATCTACTGAAATATGCCCAAAACACAGAAACAGATGACCATATTAGAAGATATCCAGAAACAAGATAAAGTGACTGAGACAAATGAGCAGGAGGTAGACCTACACTCCATTCTGGAAGGAGGGCAGGTTTTAGAAATGCCTGACAAGGAATTCAGAAAAATGATTATAAAATGTATCAAAACACTTAATACTGGAGTTGAAAAAAAATAAGGAAGAACTCAGGAATGCACTACAGTAACAATTACATAAAATAGATACACCATTGGAAAAAATTAAAAACCTGCAGAAAGAGGAGGTGGGGCTTGATGGTGGCTAGGGTGAGGTGCAGTGAGGTTCACCATCAGCAATACCACAGAATGCCAGGCAAAGCATATTTAGGTCAAAGCTCCAAAACTCGGAACCACATAGGTAGGAATAATTTTAAAGTTTGAAGGCTTATAGATAGTGGAACTTGAAGCGGAAGTAAGAAATCACGTACTTTTGAATCTGCCGGACTTGGTGCCCCAGAGCCAACAAGTTGGGCGAGACCAAACAGCAAGACCAAGCAGGGGAGCAGACAAACCACGGAAAAACACTGCGGGAACCTCGAAGCAAAGGTGGACAATACACTTTGTCGGTTTTGCTTTGTTATGATTTTCTTTTTTATTTTTGTTATCTGTTCATTGGCCCCCACTGTTTGCACACCTCCATTCTGGTGACTAGAGGGGGTGCCTGAGTTGGTAGATACCCTCCAGCCTCACTACTTATGGGTTCTTCTACCACCCATGTGCACAGATACTCTCAGCCCAAGAGCCGGCCCTGAACTGTTTTTTTTATTTAAATACAGAAAAACCCAGAACAAGGTATTTAGAGAGGAAAAGAGAGTTTAAAAACAAAACATGCTGAAAATTAAATTAAATCCTTAGATATAGCATAACAACCAACAGTGAAATCTTGAAATCTATCACACTCGATAAAATACCAAAATCAGGCAAGAACCAATACCAACTGTCATATACCAGGGAGACAGACAACAACTGTGCAAGTTAATCTGAGTTAAGCAATAAGAAGAGTGAAAAGGGAAGCCCACATCCTGATCACATCTACCTGGAGGCAATCAGAAAGCATAAAAAGTACCAAAACACATACTCAATTGAGTATTAAGGACATAGATAAACACAAAACTGTCCAAGAAGCAAAAGCAGATGATCAAATCAACACATGTCCAGAAAAAAGATAGAATGTCTGAGACAAATGACCTAGAGATAGACCTGGACTACATTCTGGAAGAAGGACAGGCCTTGGGAATGCCTGAGTCACATCATATCTCATCATAATGAGAAGGAATTCAAAAAAATGATTATAAAATGTTTCAAAACACTTTACAATGGAATTAAGAAAAATAAGGAAGAAGTCAGAAAAGTGTTACAGGAACAATCAAATAAGATAGATACAGCATTGGGAACAATTCAAACCCTACAGAAAGAGGACCAAATGATCAATAATAGAATATCAGAATAGATAATACTCTGAAAGGGCAAAGGAATAGAACAGAAGAGATGGAAGGCAGAACCAGTGAGCTGGAAGACAAATCTCTCCATACCACTAAGATAGAAAAGCAAACAGAAAAAAGGATAAAAAAAATCTGAAGAAAGTCTAAGGCTCATGTTGAACAACATGAAGAGGAATAACTTAAGAACTATAGACATTCCAGAACAAGAAGAATCACACAAGTCCACAGAGGAAATAGTTGAAGAACTGCTGAAAGAAAATTTCTCTAACATCCTGAAAAGTGAAAAGAAGCACAACAAATCCCAGGAAAGAAAGACCCCAAAAGAAAATCACTGAGACATATCATAATCAAGCTCTCCAAAATCAAAGATAAGGAGACACTCCTGAAAGCAGCTAGGGAAAACAGAAGCATTACATACAAAGGCAAGCAAGTCAGATTAAGCTTGGATCTCTCAGCAAAAACCATGCAGGCAAGAAGGCAATGGGGAGACATATATAAAACCTTGAAAGAAAAAACTGCCAACCAAGAATCTTTTTTCCAGCAAAGCTATCAATCAAATACAACAGTGTAATCAAAACATTCCAGGGTAAATAGAAGCTAAGGGATTTTGCCAAAGCCAACCCTGCACTACAAAATATCCTAAAGGGAGTTCTGTGGACTGAGAACCAACAAGAACAGACAACAACCAGAGATTGACATATGTGGCAGCACCTCCCAGAACTAAATCAACAGAAGGAAGAGTCGAGAACAGAACAAAGCTATAAGAACAAACTCAGAGAATCTGGGAGGTCAGTCTGTGATCAAAACAATTACAATGTAAAAGAAGGTAAACACGTAAGAACAGAGATCTAGATGGTGAGAATATCAGGTAGATTAAAGGATAAAATAGACTGCACTAAATGGAGGGGAAAGTTAATGGACTATAAGGTAACCTCAAAGAAAATTAACACTTTACAACATGCCAAGAAAATGAAAATTCAAGAAGAACATGGAAACATTAAAACTATGAGGAAACTCACACAAACGAACACAAAAAGCATGAACTCAGAAAAGGGAGACACAGAGAACAAAGAAAGCAGCAATACCACAAAAAAATAACATAATGGCAGCAATTAATACGTACCTACCAATAATTGCTAATTTCATGGTCAGCAGTTCAAAACTACCAGCTGTCTCATGGGAGAAAGATGAGGCTTCCTGCTCCCATAAAGATTTACAGCCTTGGAAACCCTGTACAGGGTCACTATGATTCGGAACCAACTCCACAGCACATAACAACAGCAACATCAATAATTACACTGAATGTAAATGGATTAAATGTACCTGTTAAGAGACAGAGGATATCAGAATGGATACGAAAACAAGATCCTTCAATATGCTGTCTGCAAGAGACACATCTCACACACAGAGACAAAAACAGATTCAAAGTCAAAGGATGGGAAAAAAATACCAAGCTAATTGCAATCAAAAACAAACAGGAGTGGCAGTACTAATTTCCGATGAAATGAACTTTAAGGCAAAACCCAGCATATTAGATAAAGATGGACATTATCTCATGAATAAAGGGACAATTGAACAAGATGACTTAACAATAATAAATATCTATGTTCCCAATGAAAGAACTCCAAAATATATAAAGCAAACTCTAATCGATTTGAAGAAAGAAATAGATGAATCTACAATAATAGTAATTTTAATACACCACTTTCAAAAATAGATAGAACAACCAGAAAGAAACTTGACAAAGGCACAGAAAAACTAAACAACACAATCAGCCAATTGGACCTCATAGATGTGTACAGAGCATTCAACCCAACAACAACACAATACACATTCTTTTCCAGTACACATGGAACATTATCTAGAATAGACAATGTCTTAGGACACAAAACAAATCTCCGTAAATTTACAAATATCAATATTTGTACAAAGCATCTTCTCAGACCACAATGCTATCAAATTAGAAATGCTCCGAAAAGGGGTGGAGGAAAACAGGGAAGAAGTCAGGAAAGTACTATAAGAGCAACCAAACACGATTGATATAGCATTCAAGACCTGCAAAAAGAGGTCCAGATAATTAATTTAAAAAATATATCAAAAATGGACAATACATTGAAAGGGCAAAGGAGCAGAATAGAAGAGATGGAAGCCAGGACTAGTGAGCTAGAAGACAAATCTCTCAATACTGCTAAGATAGTGGAACAAGCTGTAAAAAGGATTTTAAAAATCTGAAGAAAGTCTAATATTCATGCTGGATAACTGAAGAGGAACAGCTTAAGAATTGTTGGCATTCTGGAACAGGAAGAATCAGGGAAGTCCACAGAGGAGATAGTTGAAGAGCTTGTAGAAGAAAATTTCCCTAACATCCTGAGAAGTGAAAAGAAGCATTCAAGAAGCTCAATGAACACCTGGAAGGATAGACCCTAAAAGAAAATCACCAAGACATATAAAAATAAAGCTCTCCAAAATCAAAGATAAGGACAGAATCCTGAAAGCAGCTAGGGAAAAGAGAAGTGTAACATACAAAGCAAGTAAATCAGACTAAGCTCAGATCTCTCAACAGAAACAAGGCAAAAAGGCAATGAAGAGACACGTATAATTCCTGAAAGAAAAAAACTGCCAGCCAAGAATCCTCTACCCAGCAAAGCTCACCAGCTGCTTCTTGGAAACCCTATACAGGGTCGCTATGGGTCAGAATCAATTCAATGGCACTTAACAACAACAACAACAATCATTAGTGAACGGAAATGAGCTGGTATTGGTCATTTTGAATCAGACAACTGTATGGTCTACTATGGTGGGAATGACAAATAGAAGAGAAGTGACATTTGCATTCATTGTCAAAAAGAACAGTGCTGTCAGTGATGAGATAAATCCATACATCTACAAGGAAGACAATTAATATGACTATATTGCCTATAATGCCAAAGATGAAAAAAATGAAGATTTTTTTTTCCAACTCAGCAGTCTGAAATTTATCAAGAATGAAATCAAAGTGCATTGGTAATTAGTGATGGTTGAGTGGTGAAAGCTGGAGGCAAAAAAAGGATAGGTAGTTGGCAAGTATGACATTGGTGATAGAAACAATACTGGAGATCACATAAGAGAATTTTGCAAGATCAATGACTTATTCATTGCAACTACATTGTTTAACAACATAAACAGTGACTACATGTGGACATCACCAGATGGACAACACAGGAATCAAATATGCTATATCTATGGAAAGAGACAATGGAGAAATTCAATATCATCACTCAGAACAAGATCAGGGGCCCACTGCAGAACAGACCATCAATTATTCATATGCAAGTTCAAAAAACTTAAAACAAGTCTGTGAGAGTCAAAATACAATCTTGAGTATATTGCACCTAAATTTAGAGACCTTCTTAAGAATAAACTCCTCAAGTTGTAAGGCACTCAAAATTTAACACATTGAACACAAATGACTACAGATCAGACAAGTTGTGGGATGACATCAGCAACATCAAACATGAAGGAAACAAAGGGTCATTAAAAGGAAAGAAAGAAAAGACCAAAATTGTATATCAGAAAGACTCTGAAACTTGCTTTTGAATGTTCAATGTTGTTGTTGTTAAGTGCCATCAGGGTCAATTTGAGTCAGAACTGAATTGATGGCACTTAACAACAACAACACTGTACATTCAAGAGCAGCTGGTGAGTTTGAACCACCAACCTTGCAGTTAACAGTCCAGTATTTATCCTACAGTGCCACACCAGGACTCCTGAATGTACCATAGCTAAAGCAATGGAAGAAATGAAGTAAAAGAGTAATATAGTGAAAAGTGCAAAGACCTGAAGCCAGAGTACCAAAAGTGAAGGACATGCTTAACATTTCTCAAACTGAAAAACACTGAAGGAAAAAATTTTAATTTTGAGTTGAAATATTGAAGGATTGTATTGGCAAGCTATTGAATGATGCAGGAAGCATCCAGGGAAGATTGAAGGAACACACAGAGTAAATGTACCAGAAAGAATCGGTCAATGTGCAACCATTTCAGTAGGTAGCGTATGATCAATAGCTGCTGGTGCTAAAGAAGTCCAAGGCATTAGTAGAAAACAAGGCTGCAGACATCAGAAAAATACCAATTGATATGTTTCAACAAGTGGATGTAATGCTGGAAGCACTCAATTGTATATGCCAAGAAATTTAGACAACAGCTACTTGGCAACCGACTAGAAGAGATCCTTATTTGTGTCCATTCTAAAGAAGGGTGATCCAACCAAATGTAGATATTATCAAACAATATACTAAAAGTAGTTTTTCTAAAGATAATTCAAACACATTTGCAGTCATACATCAGCAGAAAACTTTCCAAAATTCAAGCCAGATTCAGAAGTGGACATCCAAAGAGGGATATCATAGCTGATGTCAGTTTGGATCTTGGCTGAAAACAGAAAACACTAAAATTATGTTTTCTTGACTATGCATAAAGACAATTGACTGTCTGAATCATAAAAATTGTGGATGATGTTGCCAAAAATATGCATTTCAGGACACCTAATTGTGCTCATGTAGAAACTGTACATGTAACAAGAGGCATTTGTTTTAACAGAACAAGGAGCTACTACACGATTTAAAATCAGGAGAGATGTGCATCAGGGATGTATCCTTAATAACCTGCAATATGCAGATAATGCAACCTTGCTTACTGAAGGCAAAAAGGATTTGAAGCACTTACTAATGAAGACCAAAGACTACAGCCTCAACATAAAGAATACAAAAATCCTCAAAACTGGACCAATAAACAACATCATAATTCCTGTTGTCATGTGCCATCAAGTCGGTACCAACTCATAATGACCCTATGCATAACAGAATGAAATACTGCCTGGTCCTGCACCAACCTCACAGTCATTGCTATGTTTGAGCCAATTAATGCTGCCATTGTGCCAATCCATCTAGTTGGGGGTCTCCCTCTTTTCCTCTGACCCTCCACTTTACCAAACATTATATTCTTCTCCACGGACTGGTCCCTTCTGACAATATATCCAAAGTATGACAGATCATGTATGGCCATCGTGGCTTCCAAGGAGCAATCTGGCTGTACTGTTTCCAACACAGATTGGTTTGTTCTTTTGGCAGTTCATGATACTTTTAATAATGAAGAAAACAATGAAGTTGTCAAGGATTTCATTGTGCAATCAATGAATATAGAAGGAGCAATCAAGAAGTCAAGTGATGTAATGCATTGGACAAATCTGTAGCGAAAGATCTCTTTAAAGTATAAAAGCCTATGATATCATTGTGAGGACTAAGGTGTGTCTGACCCAAGCCAAGGTATTTTCAATTACCTCATATGCATGTCAACCACTCGTCTTCTTTCAGTTTGTCACACTGTGGTGGCTTGTGTGTTGTGACACTAGAAGCTATGTCACCAGTATTTTGAATACCAGCAGGGTTGCCCATGGTTGACATGTTTCAGCAGAGTTTCCGGATTACGACAGACTAGAAGAAGGAGAAACTAACCATTTCCGAAAGGTTAACCACCAAAAACCTTATGAAAAGAAGTGAAACATTGTCTGATATAGTTCTGGAAGACAAGTCACATAGGTTGGAAGACACTCAAAATGCAACTGGGAAAGAGCTGCCTCCTCAAAATAGATTTGACCTTAATGACATGGATGAAGCAAAGCTTTCAGGACGATCATTTGCTGATGGGGCACAACTAAAAACAACAAAAAATAGCTGCAAACATCCATTAATAATTGGAACATGGAATATACCAAGTATGAATTTAGGAAAAGTGAAATGGAATGCATAAAGATATTGTAGCCATCAGTGAGCTGAAATGGACTGGTATTGGCCATTTTTAATCAATCATATGGTTTACTATGCAGAGAACTGTTAATTAAAGAATGATGTAGCATTCTTCATTAAAAGGAGTATTCAAGATCTATCTTAAAGTACAATGTTGATGGTGATAGGATAATATCCATATGCCTACAAAAAAGAACAATTAGTTCCACTATTATTCAAATTTATGCACCAATAACTAAAGCCAGCAAAGATGAAATTGAAGAATTCTACCAAAATCAACCCAAATAATTGACTGATACTCAACCATTTCAAAAAGTACGATATGATATTATGAACCAAGGCTATTAACAGAAGAAGTACAAGCTGCACTGAAGGCATTAGCGTAAAACAAGACTCCAGGAATTGACGAAATACCAATTGAAATCTTTCAACAAACTGATGCAGCGCTGGAGGTGCTCACTTACCTATGCCAAGAAATTTGAAAGACAGCGACCTGGCCAACTCATAAGAAAAGATCCATATATGTGCCCATTCCAAAGAAAGGTGACCCAATGGAGTGTAGAAATCATTAGACAATATCATTAACACCCCATATCAGCAAACTTTTGATGAAGATAATTCAAAAGTAGGTGCAGCCATACATAGTCAAAGAGCTTCCAGAAATTCAAGTAGATTCAGAAGAAGATGTGGAATTTGGGATGTTGTTGATGACAGATGGATCCTGATTGAAAGCAGAGAATACAAGAAATATGTTTACTTGTGTTTTATAGACTCTGCAAAGGCATTTGACTGTGTGGATCATAACAAACTTTGGATAACATTGCAAAGAATGGATCTTCCAGAACACTTAATTGTGCTCATTAAGAACCTACATAGAGGCAGTTGCTCACACAGAACAAAGATACACTGAATGATTGAAAATCAGGAAAGGTATGTATCAGAGTTGTATCCTTTCACCATACTTATTCAATCGTATGCTGATAATCTGAGAAACTGGGTTATATGAAGAAGAACATGGCATCAGGATTGCCTGAAGACTTACTGATAACCTCCAATATGCAGATGATACCACCTTGCTTGCTGAAAATGAAGAGGACTTAAAATATTTACTGGTGAAGATCAAAGACCACAGCCTTCAGTATGAATTGCACTTCTATGTAGAAAAAATGAAAGTCCTCACACAACAGACCAATAAACAACACTAACTACGTCATGGTATTTTCAGTCACCTCAGATGCATGTGAAAGTTGAAGAGTGACTAAGAAAGACAGCAAAAGAATTCATGCATTTGAATTATAGTGCCGGAGAAGAATATTGAAAGTACCATGGACTGCCAGAAAAACAAACAAATCTATCCTGGAAGCAGTACAGCAAGAATGATGCTTAGAAATGAGGATGATACAAATTCATCTCTCATTCTTTGGACATGTAACAGGAGAGGCCAGTTCCTGGAACATGACACCATGCTTGGTAAGGTGGAGGGTCAGCAAAAAAGCGGAAGACCCCTAATGAGATGGACTGAAACAATGAATTCAAACATAACAACAATTGTGAGGATGATGGTGTAGAACCAGGAGGTGTTTCATTCTGTTGTAAGTAGGGTTGCTATGAATTGGAAATGGCTTAATGAGACCTAAAAACAATACAACAACATGTTAATTTAAAAGTTGGACAATGAATTAAAAAGACCAAACAAGAATTGATTTGTTTGAATTATGTTGTTCATGGAGAATATTTAATGGACTCTGGACTGTCAAAAGAATGAACAAACCTTTTTGGAATAAGTACAGCCAGAATTCTCGTTAGAAGTGAGGATGACGTAACTCCATCTCTCTTACTTTGGGCATTTTAACAATAGGGAATATTTTACCATCCTAGAAAAGGACATTTTGCTTGGTAAAGGAGAAGGTCAGTGAAAGAAAGTAAGACCCTCAACAAGATAGATTGGCAAAGTGGCTGCAACAATAGGCTCAAATACCACAGTGATTGTGAGGAAGGTACAGGATGTGATGTTTTCATTCTGTTGGCACTGTGCGTCAGAACCAAACTGACAGCACCTACCAACAATAGAAGAAGAAAAGGGACAGAAGTAATATTTGAAAAAAATAACTGTTTTAAAAATTAATGAAAACATGAATCTACGTATCCAAAAACCACAATGAATTGTAAGTAGAATAAACACAGATCCACACAAAGACACATTTTAATAAAAGACAAAGACAGAATCTGGAAAGAAGCATAAAAGAAGTGAAAAATCCCATCAAATAGTATTAACAGGAATGTTGGCAGTATTAACAACATGTTCAAGCATAAAATAATATTAATATTAGCAATAATGTTAACAGTCCCTTCCTCATCAGAAATCACAGTGACAAGTAAGCACTGGGATGACACATTTAAAGTGATTCAAGAAGAAACCTTGCAACCAAAAATTCCATATCAGGCAAAATTATCCTTCAAAAATTAAGGAGAAATAAAGACATTCCCAGATTTTATTTTTGTTGAAAAAGTTTGTCACAATATAAATCCTAGGATGTGTTGCTGGCTGAAATGAAAGGACACTAGATTATAACTTGAAGCCATACAAACAAATAAAGATCTACAATAAAATTAATGACATTGCTTTGTTGGTTGTTGTTGAGTTGACTCCAACTCATGATGGTCTTATATATATATATATATCTTTATTCATTCCATGCCTATTAACGTCGGCACTTAACAACAATAACAACATTAGTAAAAGAATATGGAAAGTACCCTGGACTACCAGAAGAACAAACATACCTGTCTTGGAAAAAGTACAGCTACAATGTTACTTTGAATTGAGGATGGCAAGACTGGTAGCGAATCGGGCTGTGAACCACAAGGTCAGCTGTTCGAAACTACCAGCTGCTCTGCGGGAGAAAGAGGAGGCATTCTGCTCTCGTAAAGATTAGCAACCTCGGAAACCCTGTGCAGGGTCGCTATGAGTCGGATCCGACACTACGGCACACAACAACAACAACAATGCTATATTAATTGTAATTCTCAGGATAATCACTAAAAAAGCAGAAAAGGAAATGAGGAAGGAATCAAAATGATACACAAGGGGAAAAAAATAATCAAAAACAACAGAAGGTGGTGTTGGATAAAGTGAGAAACAAAAAAAGATATGCCACAGGGAAAAAAGCAAATTGACAGAAGTAGTCCTTCCTTACCAGCAATCACTTTAAATCTAGGTAGACTAAACTTGCTAATTAAAAGACAGGCCCATTTAAAAATAGATTGCCAATTGACAGAGTGGATTTAAAAAAAAAAAAAAAAAATCATTATTCAACTACATGCAATCTATAAGAGACTCATGTTAGATCCAAAGACATTTTGTCCTGAACTAGAAGGAAATAGCTGTCATTAATAGAAGGAAATAATTGCCATTAATTAAGATGCTAATGGCTGTACATGGTTCTATGGGGTGTGGGAAGGGTGGAGACCAGGAATTCAACTTTGGGCATGTTAGGTTTGAGATGTTTATTAAACATTCCAGCACAGAGGTTGAGGAAGTTGAATCTATTAGGCAGTGGAAAAGGCCTAAATTAGTTATAAATTAGTAGTCTCGATCACAGATTTTTTTTTTTTTTTAACTATGGGACTGAATAGAATATTAAAAGTGTGTGCAGATAACTGAAGAAGTCCAAAAGCTGAGCTCCATGTCATTTCAGCACGAATCAATTGGAAAGAAGATTAGGAATCTGTCAATGAAACAGACACAGTGGTTTCTGAAGTGGAAGGAAAATTAGAAAAGCCAGTTAATGAAGGTGTTTTCAGAAGGCATTCACTATATCAAAGTCTCATAGTCTACTGTTCAAATTAAATAACTATCCATATGTTATGACATCATATAAGAGCTCAATGTTCATACCTATCCCCTCCCTAACCCATGGTAATATGCCCATGCCTCATTGTTCCTTCAGCTGCTGAAATTGAATATCTTCTCCTGCTGATTGATCTGCCTTCTTCTGAATTTGAATGGTTTTATAAAGAAAACTATCTGTACAAAGGGCAGATAAGGATGGGTAACTTAGACATTGACTACCTAAAATGAGGGTGCAATAAAAGCACGAACTAACTGGCTTACAAGGTCTCAAGAGGGAGTTTAGTTTAAGAGTGTTGGGGGGGAAGATAGAGTCCCCACTGAATAGTTTTCATCTTGTCTAGATGGGTCTGGTAAAAAAGAGATCGGGATAAGATTCTCATGATTCGATAGTGAGTAATTGTTATTGTGACTAATTGTGACTGTTAAAATTGTAAAGGTAGAAGTTTTGTAACAAAAATGGGGGAGTAGTTAATCTTACAGTCCAGAAACAGAGGATACTAGAACCATCAAGGGACAAGAGCACAAGAAGAATGCATGGCCTTATTCAGAAAAGCAGCTACATCAGAGATGGAGGCAGAGGTGGGGACATGGAGAGAGGGAGCAGCTGAGGACTTTATATTCATGGAAAGAGAGGGACTGAGAGCTGGCAGCCAGGAGCCAGACTTGCAGAAGGTGCCTTTGGTGGTACAAATTATTATATATGCCTGAGTGTTTAAAACAAAAAAATAGCTAAAATGAAGAGAGAGAAATACTGTTAACTGATGGTACATGGAGGGGATTATAATCATTGTAATGAAACAAGGTGTAGTATGATTTGTTTAATGTAAAACAAAGTATCTGCCCTGTAAACTTCCACTCAATTCACAATGGAAACTTAAAAAGAAAAATGTATTCCAATTGCTGATATTTAGAAGGTGTTGATTTGACTTGTTGATGTCTTGATGTTTTAGGACTTTATGATTTCTTAGGAAAAGGAAATATATCCTAAACAGAGTTTCTGTGATATTAAGTTGGTGGGGTAGAAGGGAGAAAGGAAAAAAGAAAAATTCTAAAAGGTCCATTTGGAGCAATAAATATCAAAATAACTCTAAATATAGAGAGAATGTAGCCCCTAATCCAAAGCTCCATCTCTCTGGAACATCACAGTTCTTAGACTCTTTTCTAATTCCTGACTACCTGACCTCTTTCTACATCTTTTATCCCTACTAACACATCTCCCCATATTAAATGGGAAAGATGTTACAATTCTTCTTCCCATTCCCAAAGTGCAAAAACGTCCACATGGAATTTTTCAGTGTGTGTGTGTGATTGTGAAGTGTTTAGGTTGGATTTTTATTTTTGTGGGGAGGTAGGAAAAAGGAAAGAGATTGTAGAATAGAGAGGCTCGGCTCATGACCTGAAAACCAAAACCCTTCTAGAAAGCGTAAGACAGTCACTTCTTCAATGCACTTTTCTCAGACTCTTTTGAATTAATTTCTTCAGTTCACCTCCTACTTACCTCATTTAGGATGAATAATCAAGACTTCTGTGGGTTAATGCACTGTACTGCATAGTGGCTTTGAATCATAAGTTCTATGGTTCAAGCTCACAAGCCGCTCCTTGGAAACCCTATACAGAGTCATCATGGGTCAGAACTGACTCGATGGCACTTAACAACTACAACAATCAAGATTTCTGATGTGGCACAGTAGGATCAGCACTGAACTGCAAACCACAAGGTCATCAAACCCACCAGCTGCTACTTGGAAACCCTATACACGGTTGCTATGAGTTGGAACCAACTCCATGGCACTTAACAACAACAACAATAACAATCAAGGAAAAGAAAAATGGAATAAAATGCTTTATGATATGCTGTCTGACTATAGGAAGTATAGGAAAGACTTAGGTATGCTATAGAAGTTAAATAAACTTTGAAAAACACATGTATTATTCTATGTTGTTATTGTTAGATGTCGTCAAATTGGTTCCAACTCCCCAGATTCTTAATGGATGTTTCCAGTTGCTTCTCCTCATTTTGAGTTGTGCTCCATCAGCAAATGAAGATCCCAAAAGCTTTACTTCATTCATATCATCATGATCAGCTTTACTTTGAGAAGGCAGCTCTTCCCTACTCATATTTTGAGTGCCTTCCAACCCGAGGGACTCGTCTTCTAACAATATTCTGGTGTTTTCATAATGTTTCAATATTCAATATTCTAGTGCTATCTGATGGTGTTTCACTGCTATTCATAAGGTTTTCCGTGACTAAACATTCAGAAGCAGTCTGCCTCTCCTTCTTCCTAGTCTGTCTTGGTCTGGAAGTGCCACTGAAACCTGTCCACCATGAATGACCCTGCTGGGATTTAAATTACCGGTGGCATAGCTTCCAGCATCACAGCAACATGCAAGCCACCACAGTAAGACACACTGACCGACAACTGGTATTATATATATTCTATAGGCATATCTATTACAATTTGAAAACTCAAACTGAATATTTCTTATCAACCTACAGACTCCTGCACAGCCCAACTGCTGACCCAAGCATATTTATCACTCCTACATTCCTGAACAGAGGTCACTGAAACTATAATCCCTCCTTTCTTTGTCTTATCTCCATTATAAATCCAAGTTGTCTTTGGAGATGGATGAGTATCAAGTTATCTGACATAGTTTGGTCATACAGGCACCTGGGGAATTTCTCCTGATAATACAGTAAGAACTACAAGGTCCCCAAAGTCAAATGGACCTATGCAAAGGTATGCTCCTCCATTCATATTTGCCATCTAGCATTTATCACAACTCCCAAATTATCAAAGAAAAGGTAAAATAGAGATATCAACAGAGGGAATGGACTTGGAGAGACATTAGGAAAATAAATTATTTATCAACATAACAGATCTTTTAAAGTACACGCATCAGAAATATAAGGACATTCCCTAATACTACACAGTCTAAAACTATCCAACATGAGATAAGGAAGTCTCTGGAATTGTCAAATGTCAAATAACACCATTATTAATCTAATTTATTACTACCCCAATTTTTCATATGGTATCTGACAATTTACACTTTAATAACACCACTGGAGTGGAAAAGAGAAAGAAAATAAAGGCAAGAGAAAAAAACAACTTCAATGCTTGTATGATACAGGGGTCACAAAGACCTCTGCTTCAAGCAATTGCTCTGCACCTCAGACCAAGGAGCATGATTTTGTCCATGATAGTCTAATCAGTGGTCCCAAATTCCACAGTGATGTTGGTAGTATAGCCATTTGAATAAGATGAGCTTCCATTCTTCCATTCTTCCATACTTCAACCCATCTCTTCACAAAACGATATCCCATAAGTCAGGTCACAGAGCTTCTGTGAAACTAAAGAGAAGAGAAACTTTTTATCTGCATTACCTAGTGTGAGGCAGATTTGGTATTCCTCTTCAGTATGATGTAAACTGCTTAGATACATACATTTGGTTTGCCTTCTTTAAAATTAAAAACACAAAGTGCTAATCTGAATAAGGGTAAAATAACTAACTCCAGAAGTACCTACTTCACCTATATTCTTTAAACTGTTTTCAACTATAAAACACAATGTTGTCTGAGTGTTATGAATTGAACTGTGTCCCCCAAACAAGATAGTCATAGCCCATGTACATGTGAATGAGACCTTGTTTGGAATGAAAATCTTTATAGATGTTACCAGTTAATTTAACACGATGCCATACTGGAGTCATAGGGCGATATGCTAGTGTAGTGGGTTACAAGCCAGTCTGCTAATCACAATGTCAGCAGTTCAAAACCACCAGTCACTCCACAGGAGAAAGTTGAGGCTTTCTGCTCCCATAAAGATTTACAGCCTGGGAAACCCTATAAAGGGTCCCTGTGAACCGGTACCAACTCCACAGCATTTAACACCACCAGCACCACCACTGGAGTAGATGAGGTGTTATTGCGTAAGAGAAGAGACACAGAGAAGAAACACAGGGGGAAGACTGGCCATGTAATGATGGAGGCAGAAAAGGAATCCCAGAGGCTACCACAAACTAAAAGAAGCAAATGCCTATAATCCACCAGTGAAGGCTATAAACCATTGGCGGCTCACCTACAGTGTGTGGAAGTCATAAAATACTTCTCTCAGATCTTCTGTTCTGGAGAACGTAATTGACTGACAGCCTGAAATCCTGCCCTTCTTGATCTACCACTGTGTTCTGCTATGAGGCCAGTAACATCTACGGTGCTTTCAGCAAATGACTGAGCACAGCAGAGGAACTCAGAAACACACATTCTGGCTATACACAGGCTTTCTAGCCATTTCTTGGCACTGCGCTGCAGCCTGAGAATTCTCCAACCTAATCCACCTTGTCTCTTCTACAGATGTCAGCCTGAAGGCTCTTGCCACTCCTAATTGATCTCTCCCCCCAATAAATCTCTTTCATGTCTAGCCTCATATCTTAGCATTTGTTCTTTGATCCAAACTAACACAAGCAGTATGAAGAGTG
>NW_006408621.1:11395476-11406211 GCF_000296735.1 Chrysochloris asiatica
GGAGGTAGGGAAGCATCAAGCAGTAATTCCAGGATCTGGGACTGGCTCAATCACCAAACAAAAGATTAGAAGGTGCCATTCTGTGTTGTAGGTAGGACACAGATAATCCCCAGTACAATGTTGGAGCCCAATGGCTGAAGATTCCACTAGGAAAATGTGCCCTTGGGAGAGAGCATCCCTACCATTTGAAGCATTCAGGCATTTGAAAGCTATGGGAGAAACAGTGCCTACAAAGACAACAGAGTGGATTGGTTATTGATAAGCTGTATTGATGCCCTGCAGAGAGATGTGAAAAATGAAGGCTACTGAGAAGCAGCCTAAAGACTAAGTGTGAGACTCTTTGGTAGCTTTTACAATGAGGGGCTTATCTACTTCAGAAGAAATTATGAAGCATCAGGCTGCAGATGTGTTAAAATTCCTAAACTCCAGGGATGTTTGAACGATCAGCCAAGGCAGATCTGTCGAACTAAGTGATGTTGACTCTAGTTGGGAAAACTTGGGACAGAAAACCTATGAAGGAGACATCTGATGGATACTCCTTGAGGCTTGTGTCTATTCAGTTCCTCCTACACCCTCAGAACTTTTAGATAGATGTAGCCTGCCCATCCCAACTAATACCTAGCACCTCCATTGTGCTGGAAAATACTTCGTAGACTTGACCCTCACAAGGTAACCGTGTTCCCATCAACAGCTACCTTGACAGCCTCTTTGAGCTGCCCAGCTATATCCTTGTGGATCAGATAAAAGAAGAAGGAAACTCTACACCAAAGACATTTCAAGAATTAGCTAGCAAGAGCCAAGGGAGTAAGCCTGGGAGTGAATATTAAGGGTGCTTGATCAAAGATACCAAAATGTATCCCTGAACTGGTCAGCGAGAATCCATTGACCTGACAGCACTTCCTGGGGACACAGGATTTAAATAAAACACCAGAGGATGAGACAAATTTATTGCTTCACTTCTAGGATGGCTCTAAAAAGTCTGGTAAAAATTATGAATAACATTCAACAAAGTAGAAATGTTTAAGTTACCCTGACAGATGACAGGGGGAAAATAAAGAGGTTGAGGGAAGTAAACAAGGCTGAGATTTAGTTGAAGAAAGAGGTTTCAGGGGACTGGAGATAGGGAGAGATCTTAAGTAAGCACTTACTCTCAGGGTCTTGGAAGAGTAGGGTCTTTTGCTTTATCCTGATCCTAACTTCATCTTTCATACTTCAGACATATTGTCAGGAGGGACCAGTTGCTGGAGAAGGATATCATGTTTGGTAAGGTGGAGGGTCAAAGAAAGAGAGGAAGACCCCCAGTGAGATGGTGTGGCAAAGTGGCAGCATTAATGGGCTCAAGCGTGGCCACAATTGTGAGGTTGGCCCAGGATCAGGCAGTGTTTCATTCTGTTGTGCGTAGGCTCGCTATGAGTCGGTACTGACTCAATGGTACCTAACAACAACAAAAAAATAAAAATAAAAAATAACATACTAGAGCGCATACACTATGCAGGTCCTGAATATCCACCAGAGAGTTATTTGGCAATATGAATCATTCCTACATCAGGCCAATAGAGGAAGAATTATCATAGTGGGAAAAGCAAAGGGGAATTTGTTTTGTCTCTTCTCCCAGGTAAGATAATAAATCAAAATAGTAAAGCAACCCAGAGGTGATGGCAAAGATTGTTGCTGGTTGTTGTCCAATTAGTTTGACTCATATTGACCCTAATTACAACAGAACAAAACACTGCCTGGCCTTATGTCACCCTCACGATCATTTCTATGTTTGAGTTCATTGTTACAGACACTGTCAATCCATCTCATTAAGGGTCTTCCTCTTTTCACTGACCTTCTACCTTACCAAGCACGATGTCCTTCTCCAAGAACTAGCCCCTCCGGATGACAAGTTCAAAATAAGTGAGCTAAAATCTCACCATCCTCAATTCTAAGGAGCAGTGTCTGTCCTTCCTCCAACACAGATTTTTTCATTCCTCTGACAGTCAAGATTTAATATTTAATATTTTCATCCACATAATAATGCAAAGCCATCATTCTCTTTGGTCTTCTTTATTCATTATCCAGCTTTCTCATGCATGTGAGGCAACAAAAAATACTGTGGCGTGTCTTGGTCTTCACATCTTAGCTTTTTTAAACTCTAAAGAGATCTTTGCAGATTTGCTCAAGGCAATGTCATTTAATTTTCTGACAAGTTCAATATTTTCTCTGTTTATCATGATGTTGCTTATTATCCACTTGTGTAGATTTTGTTTTTTACATGTTGAAGGCTGTACTCTTGATCTTCAACAGTAAGTACTTCAAGTCCTCTTTACTATCAGCAAGCAAGGTGTCATCTGCATATCTCAGGTTGTTAACGATTCTTCCTCCAGTCCTGATGCCACCTTCTTCTTCATGTAGTCTAGCTTTTCAGATCATTTGTCAGGATAAAGATTGAGGACGTATGGGAAAAGGATATAACCTGATGCACACTTTTCCTGATTTTAAGTCATGCAGTATACCCTTGTTCTGTTCAAGCAACTGCCTCTTAGTCTATGTATAGGCTGCCTTAAACAATGAAGTGTTCTGAAATTTCCATTCTTCACAATGTTATCCATAATTTGTTATGGTCGAATGCCTTTACATAGTCAATAAGACATAAGATAAGTGCTGAACTGCAAACCACAAGGTCTGCGGTTCAAGCCAGCCATCTGCTCTGTGGAAGAAAGATAAGGCTTTCTGCTCCTGCAAAGATTTTAAAAGCCTCAGAAGTCCTATAAAGAGTCTTTATGAGTCATAACCAACTCATCAGCACTTAACACAGCAACAAATATCTTTCTGGTATTCTCTGCTTTCAACTAAAATCCATCTGATATCAGGAATAGCATCCTTTGTTCCATGGTCTCTTCTGAATCCAAATTCTGAATTTGTGGCAGTTCCCTATCAATATACTGCTGCAACCATTTTTTAATTATCTTCAGCAAAGTTTTACTTATGTGTGATATTAATGATATTATTTGATAGTTTCTGCATTCTGTTGTATCACCTTTCTTTGGAATGGGCACAAATATGGACTTCTTCCAATTGGTTGGCCTACTCTTGCAAATTTCTTTACATAGACAGTAAGCACCTCCAGCGCTGCATCTGTTTGTTGAAACACTGCAATTGATAGTCATCACTTTCTGTAGCCCTGATTTTTGTCCATGCCTTTAGTGCAGCTTGGACTTCTTTCTTCAATGCTATCAGTTCTTGATCACATGCAACTTCTAAAATGTCAACAGAATAATTTTTGTTACACTGACTTCATGTGTTCTTTCCATCTTCTTTTTTTTTTTTTTCCTTAAATGTTTTATTGTGAATTATTTGATAGTTTACATGGGAGAACATTAGTTTTACATTCATTCTATCATATATAGTCTCATTGCTATGGTTACAATCTCCTCCATGCAATCCTTCCCCGGTACCCCTCAGGTCTTCAGCACACAGTCGCTCTCCCTCTCTGGATCTAAAGTCTCCAGCTGCTCCATCACTCCACGTCATCATCTCTGGCTCCATTTCAGACATCACTGCTTCTCTGGGTAGGGTCCCACTCTCTGCTCTTCTCCCTTGATGGTCCTAGGGACCTCCGCTCCTAGACTGAAAAGTTAATCACTCCCCTCCTTGCTATAAAACATCTACCTTTACATTTCCGACCCTCACAGTCAGTCCTGATAACAATTATTCACTATTGTATCACACGAGAGCAGTCTGCATTTCATTGCATCAGCCCCACCTAGTCAGATTGAATACTACTCACTGGAGATTCTACCTTCCTCCAGGCCTCTGGATCTAGGTTCCCTCTTAAAAGCTTGTAAGCCAGTCACTTCTTGCCTTTGTAGCCCCTCACCCTCTTTCCATCTTCTTTTGATACTTCCTGCATTGTTCAGTATTTTGCCCATAGAATACTGTAATATTGCAACTCAAGGCCTGGATTTTTCATCAGTTCTTTTACTTTTCTAACTCCAGGTATTTGCATATTTCATTATAATACTTTAGTTTGTCTTCTCGAGATGCCCCTTGAAATCTTCTTTTTAGCTCTTTTACTTAACCATTTCTTCCTTTCACATTTGCTTTCTACCTTCAAGAGCAGGCTTCAGAGTCTCTTCTGACATTCATTTTGGTCTTTTCTTTCTTTCCTGTTTTGTTTTGTTTTTTAATGAACTTTGGCTTCTTCACTGTGATGTCCTTGATGCCAACCCATAACTTATCTGTCAGATCTTCAGTCATTAGTGTTCACTGTATTAAATCTCTTCTTGATGCAGTCTCTAAATTCAACTGGGTCATACCCAAGGTTGTATTTTTGCTCTTGTGGACTTACTTTAATTTTCTTCAACTACAACCTGAACTACCATATGACTAATTGATGACATGTTCTGCAATTGTCCCCTGACCTTGTTCTGACTGATGACATTGAGTTTCTCCATTGACTTTTCCACAGTTATACTAGATTTGATTCCTATGTATCCCATCTGGAAAAGTTCATGTGTATGATGAATATTTATATTGTAGAAAAAGTATGAAGGGACTTTAACAGATTTATGGGAAAGTCCATTCTCTTTTTCTTTTTTTAATGTTTTATTGTGTATTATATGATAGTTTACATGAGAGAACATTAGCTTTACATTCATCCTATCGAATATCATTTCACTGCCTTGGTAACAATCCCCTCCACGTGTCATCAACCAACCAAAGGGTATACCCTGCAAGCCTGCCCCCTGGTCATCAGCACACAGCCCCTCTCCCTCTCTGGGTCTAGAGTCCCCAGCCCTTCCATCATTCCACATCATTGCTTCTGCCTCCATCTCTGGCCTCAGTGTTTCTCTGGGTAGGGTCCCGCACTCCACTCTTCTCCATTGAGGGTCCCAAAAACCTCCACTCCTGGACTGGAAAGTCAATTACTCCCCTCCTTTTACTACAAACTGTGTCTTTACATTTCCAACCCTCACAGTAAGTCCTGATAACAATTATTCACTATTGTATCACAAGAGACCTATCTGTATCTCCTTTCATCAGCCCTGCCCAGACAGACTGGATTCTACTCAGTGGAGATTCTACATTCCTCCACGAGCTCTGGATCTAGGCTCCTTCTTGAAAGCTTGTAAGCCAGTCACTTCTTGCCTTTGAAGCCCCCCCCATTTGGGAGAGCCAATGTCCAACTTGCCCATCCCTGTCTACTCTGTGTATGGAGGGGGTGGAAATGATCCTCACTATAAAGATTTGTCCCCTCTTTTGAGCTACGGCATCCATAGGTGTAGGTCAAATTCATCAAATTGTATCAGATTACTCTTTTATTCCTCTTCTTTCTTCTTCTAGTTGAGCTCTGACCACCTAGTCATTAAAGCCAGGTCAAGTGGGTATTATCTGCAAGTGTGGGTGTTCTTACGCATATGCCCTCTCTTCTTATCAGCTGGACACTTCACTCTCTAGTCTAGTCCTCTGTGACTATGTCACTGACTCTGGGCCCAAGAGACCTCAGGTCTTGCCACAATGCTGGCCAACCAGGTCTCCACCCAGGTTCACAGGAGTCTAGGGCTCAGCTCGCAGCTTCATTGCTGTTTTTCCTTCACTTACCCTTATCATTGACAAACATAGTCACCAATCAGAGCACATGTCTGCTCCTGTATTCCCATTGAGTCTTAGTCTGGAAAGGGGTTTGCCCTGAGGGGACCCGACCACTTGCCTTGATGTCTACTGGGCGAGCAACTTGCTTGTTCTTGTAGTAACAGTCAGACTGCTGTTGTTGCTTTGTAAGAAATATTTTGGAAAGCAATATAGCATATAGCTATATTTTGTAAGAAATAATTTGAAAGAAATATAGCTAAAGTTTGTAGTACTTTGTTATCACAGCCCTAAGAAATTCATACACTGCGTGATACAGATGCTTTGAGTGGGCTTGTAGTCTGTACACTCAGACTGTGTCCCAGGCAGTCCTGATGGTCATATGGTCCAGCAGGCCCTGTGGTTTTAGAAGCATCAATGATGGGAAACAATGAAGCTCCAATGAAAGAATCACAATGTAGAGCACTTCTGGGATTCTGGATGTGCCCCTGGAGCAGGAAAGAATACACCTTCTTTTGTTGTTGTTGACTTTTTTATTATGCATTGAATGAAGGTTTACAAAGAAGAGCATCCGTTTTATATTCAACAAAGCATATGCTTTGTTTCACCTCAATGATTATAATCACCTCCATGTAACAATTATCCCACTTCCTCCCTGTGGTTCTTATTTCCACTCCACCCTCCTTGCCAACCCTTCTGAACTTCATCCTGAGGTAAATAGTGTCCTTGTGGCACAATTTTCAATCAAGTGGTAGATAGGTATATAGGGGGGACAACAACACTAGTAAAATATGCTCACCATGGACTGGTCAACAATACAAGATCAAAATGACATACATACCCTTTGAGAAAAAGCTCCTAAAATGTTAATGGGTTCAAATAGAGATGTTATGCTTGACCACAGAAACCAAGTGACCGTGTACCCAGAAATACCTATTATGACTAGGTTCTGTTGTACTTACCTCATTATGAAGTTGAATACAAAGCAAAATTTGTACATCAGGATTGAAACTAAAAGGACCAGAAAACATGAGTAAACTGGGTAAGCAGATAGCCCAAATTTCCACATCACATCACAGTGCCTCTTCTGCAGGTTGCAACTGTGACCGTATAGAAGCCAATGTGTGCTATTCAATAAGTTGAAGAAGGAGAAAAAGATCAAAGTTTGTTTATAGGTAAATCAGCTTGGTATATGGGTGCAAGATGAAAGTGGATGGTGTCTACATTACACACATAATCTGGACTGGACTTTAGACAGCAGAGAAGGTAAATCTCCATGAGTAGAGTAGCAAGTAATGTACCTGTTCATCCACTTTGTGTGGTAGAAGTGGCCTGGAGTGAGAATGTGCACAGATTTTTGAGAAGCAGCCAATGTTGTATGATCAAGGAACTAAAGAAAACTGATTGAAAGATCAGGTGACTTGAGATAAAGATATGTAGATGAAACCATGTGGGTGAGCATGAAGTGTGATGATTTTTGTATCACCCATCAAAAGTCCACCAGAAAGCATTAACTATGGAAGAGACCAACAACCAAGAAAACAAAAGGATTTTCACATTTGACATCAGCTAGCCTTTGTCATTGGCCACTTTGGAACTAGCATGAGGGGCACATAAATGGTGTTAGGTATGCACAAATACCATGGATTCCCATAGCAGATCTAGCTATTGCTGCCTCTGAAGGGCCTACTTATCAACATCAGAGACCAACAATGAGCCCCAAATAGCACTATGGTTCTTAGCAACCCACTGACAATGTTTGGCTCTCTTCTGTGTGTATGCTCAAATGGATGAATTCCAATTTCCTATCTGTAGAGCTTCAATAAGCACCATTATCTAGGATCTTCAGGAATGCCTGATCCATAGGCACAGAATTTCACGTAATGTCCATCTTATCAGTGAAGATGTGTGTTAGCCCATAGTCATAGGATTTTCTGGCTGACTCACATACTGTACCATTCAAAAGCAATCACTCTCAGAGTGCTAAAATGGCCTTCTACAACCAAAGTGAAGTTCAAGCTTTGATGCAACACTAAAAAAAAAGGGGGTGGGGAGGGGATCGTCCTTTAGGATGCAGCATATGCTCTAAATCAGAGATCTCTATACGGTTCTATGTTCCCATAGGAATAGTATCTGGATTAGGGAATCAAGGGGCAAAAAGCAGGAGTTGTCCTACTTACTACCGTCAATCCAACAAATTTCTGGACTATTTTATGTTTCTCATCTCAACAACTCTGGGCTCAATAAGGTTAAAAAGTCTTGGTTCCCAAAGGGTTCTTACTCTTGACAGGAGACACAGCAAGTGTCCTACTGAATTAAAAGCATAGCTGTCACCAGGGCACCTTGGCTCCCTTGTGTCCAGGGACCTGAAGGAGTAATCCACACTGACCAGCCTGTGGAGGCTGAAAGGCTTTAACACAATATGAGTGTGGGGTAAAGGACCTAGTTTTACCCCAAGTAAGGAGATCTTTTTAAAAAATCCTCTTTGGAGCAATTAGGGTGTCTTATTCTGGGACTTCCAGACTATACCCAGGAATTTGTGCTGGTGAATGGGGGCTAAACTGAGTAGAAAAGATTCACCTGGGAGTGAATATCCACTAGCCTCAAGAGGCATGATTTAGCCCATCAGGCTCAGAGAACTTTCTGGATGGTGAAAACATCTGCTGTTGGGAATGCAGTACATCCCTTGGGACATGAAAACTCTAAGCTGATTGGGAACCCTCTCAAACCTCTTCCCATGTGTCTCTCTGTGTTATTATTATCTCTCTTTTTTTTGGCTATAATGAATCTGTAGTTCTCAGTATGATATGGCGTCCTGATGTGGCACTGTAGGATGAGTACTGGACTGCAAGACTTGTTTGAACCACAAGGCCAGAGCTTCAAACTCACCAGGTGTTCCTCAGAAACCCTATACAGACAGGATCTCTTTAGGTCGGAACCGACTCGACAGCACTTAACAACAAATATAATACATTCTCCGTGAATTTTTTGAGTCATTCCAGCAAATTTCAAACCTACAGGGGCAGTAGGAGCCAACAGGTCAGAAAATAATGGTGTTATGTGGACTCCCACGCTTGTGGCTGGCATCCTGTATGGGTAGTAGGAAGCCATACCTAAAGCTGTGGGCAATCGATCAGAAGGTTGAGCTTTTACATGAACTCTCCAAGCTTGTCGCGGCCGTCTGCCTATTTGGGAGTCTGAAGGACAGCATCCTTTTACATTGTAAACTCTGACCAACCTCTGGGTGACTAGGGTCAGAGAGAAATGAGAGACAATGGATGATAAGGATGGAGAAATGGAAATGTTTTAACTGGATTTTGGAAATTGGATTCATATTGATCCTTACCATGAAATGGGCAAGAAGAAATACATGTGAAACTCAAGCAATCTACTTGGGTGCCTCTTTGTCCTCTCGTGCCTCATTGAATCAAGAACAAACATGCGCAACAATCCTGTGCTGAGAATGATGTGGTTGCCAGTGCTCAGATACTCAGGGATGAAAGTTTGGGACACAACAAGAGGTAAGCCATCTGTCAAACTGATAGCTGAAGGAAAAGATGCTTTGTTGTTGTTAGGTGTCATCTAGTCGGTTCTGACTCACAGCAACCCTATGAACAACAGAAAGAAACACTACTGGATCCTACGCTAGCCTCAAAATCCGTGTTAAGTTTGAGCCCATTGCTGCTGCCACTGTGCCAATCCATCTCATTGGGGGACTTCCTCTTTTTCACTGGCCCTCCACTTTACCAAACATCATATCCTTCTTTATGATATATTATCATATCCTGATAATATATGTGAAGTAGGAGATATGAAGTCTTGCCCTCCTGGCTTCTAAGGAGCCTTCTGACTGTACTCCTTCCAACACAGATTTATTTGTTCTGGCAGTCTGTGATATCCAATACCTAACTCAGATACAACCATTCTTCTATGGTCTTCCTTATTCATTGTCCAACTTACTCATATATATGAGGCTATTGAAAATACTATGATTTAGGTCAAGCACACCCTACTCCTCAAACTGGCATCTTTGCTCTTAAACACTTTAAAGAGGTCTTGTGCAGCAGATTTGTGCACTGTATCATTGAATTTCCTGACTGCTACTTCCATGAGTATTGATACTGGATCCAAGCTAAATGAAGCCTTTGACTTCAATTTTTTCTTCATTTATTGTGATGATTTAGAATGCATAATGGAAAATGGGAGTCCTGATGTGGCACTCTGGGTTAATGCAAAGTTGGCAGTTCAAGCTCACCAGCCAGTCCCCGGAAACACTATTATACAGGGTCGCTATGGGTAGGAACCAACTCAACAGCACTTCACAACAACAACAACAACAATGAAAGATGGCCGGAAGGAGTATCCTGTAACCAACTGTGGCAATAGGGATTGTAGTTCATCCACTAATTTCTGTTTTCTAAATTTCCCCTCAGAAAGTGAGGCCCAGGGAATCATGGAGGTGTTGCCTGCCAAACCTGTGTGGAAAAGTAGATCTTTGTGCACAAGGGTTGGGTTGTGATGGCATGAAAATGCTTCTTTCAGATTACCTGCTTTGGTTGGTTGGTTATGTGCCATGGAGTTGGTTCCAACTCACAGCAACCCTGTATGGTATTTCCGAGGCTGTAAATCTTTATGGGAGCAGAAAGCCTCATCTTTCTCCTGCATAACAGCTGGTTGTTTCAAACTGCTGACCTTGAGGTTAGCAGCTCAACTCATAACCACTACACTGATCTCCTTAAGCTTTAGAAAGCATAATTAAATGGAAGCCTCAGGTGTTGGACCTCTTACTGTGTTTACCCTGAGGCCACACTTCCATAGCTGTTCCCAGTCACAACTGGACACAGCAGAAGTATTCAGGCAAGCTCACTGCAGCAGTATGCAGGCACAATTCCTCAGTGACTGACTGCCCTCAAGGAAAACTCCCCCTCCCCTCCCCCCAGCCTTTCTGGGAACTGCATTGCAGTCTGAGACTCCACCTACTGAATCATCCTTCCTTTCCCCTTTTCTTGATCTGAGGGTTCTCTCCACCTTTTCCTGCTCCCTCCCCCAATAAACCTCTGACTTCTGATGGAGATGAGCTAGTGCATCCCAGAAACCTGAAGGATATGGAAGAAAGGATCTGCATTTCCACTGACAATCAGAATGCTTTTTTTTTTTTTTT
>NW_006408621.1:11409066-11416192 GCF_000296735.1 Chrysochloris asiatica
AATGAGTCCCTTGTCTGATATGTCGTTCCAAAAGATTTTTTCCCATTCTGTGGGTTCCCTTTTTACTCTTCTGGTGAAGTCTTTTCATGTACATAAGTTTTTAATTTTTAGTATGTCCCACTCATCTATTTTATCTATTTTTGTTTGTGTGGTTTTCAAAATGTTTTGTAGTCCATGTATCAGAATGCTTTTTTAAAGAAAAAAAAACTGGATCTTTACTTTTATTAAAATGAAAATAACCTATTAAGGGAAGCAGAGTCTAAAGATGACCAAGAAAGTAATCTGAAAATTTACATAAAGCTAAGGGGATGACCCAGCTGCAAAGCCAAGGCCAACAAGAAGGTTCTGTATCTGCTGTGTCAGAACTGGTCGTCTTGGCATTCCTAACGTGTCTGAAAGTGTTTAAAGATTCTCATTCCTGGATCAGCATTTTTGGTTTAGGTCATGATGCCAGCAAAACCTTTAATTCTGTGGTTTCCATTCAATTGCTGTTCAGTTGGCTATCAGTGCAACCTCACCCATAGATTAATAAATGGTTTCCCAGTTCTGGTGGCATAAACTTACTTAGAAGTCATAGTTTGGTGGACTTTGTTCAGATGAGTCAAGTCAGTCAGGTTGTGGTTGACTTAACCTAAAATAAAGTGCAACCACCCATTCACTTTCTGAACATGTCCAAGATTCTGAGAGTGGTCCAAGGTTAACTTGGTTCCATGAAAGACGTGAAGCATCCCTAACTAAGAGTTATTATTGGTGACTAATGGACAAACCATTTAAGTGTCTGTGTCTTCATTTTCTAGTGGATAATGTAATCCCTTTGAGAAGGTTGTGATATTTTACATATTTGTATGAAATGCCTTAAAATCTTTCATTTTAATAAGAAAAAAAAAAGCCTTCATATGAACCATTTTTAGTTTAAGGCCAAACAATTTGATCAAACCTGTTCATCCATCAGGTTTTCTCAACTTTATTATCTTATCCACACTGAAGTCTCTGAAGTCAACATTTTATTGGCACATTTTATTTGATCTTCCAAGGGTGTGGGCTGTGCTAGTGTATCTTTGGCAGCAATAACCAGCACAATGATGAATATTTAATAAATGCATATCAACTTGCAGGAAACAACGTGGTAGAATGAACCAATTCATTGACTGTGGATCCAGAGTCCAGGATTCTAATTCCAGCTCTGTTAATGCATTATATAATCTTCTACAAATTTCTTGACTTGATTTTCTCCAATGTGAATGAGAACACTGGTTATAATCATTTATAAGAAAAATCCTATCATAATTTACAAAGATTTTACTCTTTTACATTGTACTGATGATGAGCTGGCATCTGGTGTGGCCTTGTAGGAGGAGCACAAGACTGCTAATCACAGGTTGGCAATTAAAGTCCTCCAGCCACTTCTTGGAAACCCCATGCAGGTTTGCTATGACTTGGAACTGACTACAGCAATTAGCAACAATAATGATGAGCTACTTTTAACAAAATAGAAATATGAAAGCATTTATAAATAGATACTTTTATTTTATTTTTCTCAAAATACTCATTACTTTTGAACAGACTTAGTTCAAAGAACATTAGACCTGGGTTTTAAAACTGGATTTGTCACTGGCTATCTTTGGAGTCCTGGTGTGGTGCTGTTGGGTTAATGCGCTGGACTGTAAAGCTAGTTTGAACCGCAAGGTCAACAGTTTAAGCTAACCAACCGCTCCTCGGAAACCCTATACAGGGTAGCTATGGGTTGGAACCGACTCACTGGCACTTAACAACAACAATAATCTTTGGGTTTGGGGGTAATTCCTTTCATATTTGTAGGTCTTAGTTTTCTTATCTATAAAATTAGAGTGTTAGATTAGATTAATTCTAAAGATTCCTCCTATCCAATCCAAGGTCCATTGCATGCCTAATAAGCATTTTTAAATGATTGCTTTATTTTCTGATTATATAGGCAATGCCTGCTCATTTAAAAATGTTCAAAGAATACAGAATTGTATTAAATAAAAATTGAGTCTATAATAATGCTATTCCTTCAAGACTGTTGTTGTTAACTGCCTTAAAGTCAGTTCTGATTCATGGCAACCCTGTATTCCATGGAGCAGTTGGTGAGTTTGAACTGCCGACCTTGCAGTTCAAACCAATATTGTGATCTAGTGCTTATCCTACAGTGTCATACCAAGATTCCCCCCTTAGAGATTAGTGTTGTTGTTGTTGTTGTTAAGTGCTGTCAAGTCAGTTCCAACTCATAGCAACCCTGTGTAGGATTTCCAAGGAGTGGCTGATGAGTTTGAACCACTGACCTTGCTGTTCAAACAGACCTTGAGGTCCAGTGCTTTTTCTGTGGTGCCACACAAGGACTCCCCTTAGAGATTGGTGGTGGTGGTTATGTGCCTTGGAATCTGTTCCAACTCATAGCGACCCTGTACAGGGTTTCCGAGGCTCTGGTAGCGTAGTGGTTAGGAATCGGGCTGCGAACCGCAAGGTCAGCAGTTCAAAACTACAGCTGTTCCACGGGAGAAAGATGAGGCTTTCTGCTCCCGTAAAGATCTATAGCCTCAGAAACCCTATGCAGGGTCGCTATGAGTCAGAACCGACTCCACGGCACATAACAACAACAACAAAATCTTTACGGGAGCAGAAATCTTCATCTTTCTGCTGTGGAACAGCTCGTAGTTTCGAACTACTGACCTTGAGGGTCGCAGCCCGATTCGTAACCACTACGCCACCAGAGCTCCCTAACCCTAAGAGATTAGTGTTATGTAATTATACAGCTTGGTATCTAATTTTTCAAATTTTTCTATGATATGCTAACATAGATAATGTTATTATTCTTTTATAAAAATGAGAACACATCATATATACTTTTATGCTACTTGGGTTTTTTTCATTTAATAAAGAAAGTATCATGAATATCTTTCAATTGGCTATATCTAGTTTTATCTCATTCTTTCTCATGACTTTTCCATCAAAAGGATATATCTAATTTATTTACTTAGCTCCTGTTGATGAACACTTGAATTGTTTTAAAATTTTATAATGAACATCTTGAATTTTCTTAGTTCATCTATTTTTCATACAACTTTGCAGATATTTCTTTAAGGTACATTCCTCCCCCCTCTCCCACACCAAAAAAAAAAAAAATTTCTGAATAAAAGGATATAATTTCAAATGTAGTGCTAAACTCCTCTCCAAAGTGTTATCCATTTACATTCGTATAAACCATGTATGAGATAAGAACACTAGGTGGTGCTAAGCATGAGAATTCAGGTTTCTTGTGTGGCAAGAATTTGGGATGCTTATCTAGTTTGGGCCCTGCCCCAAAATAAATCTACACTGATGCTGACATTGAATTTGGCATGGTCCCCCTACAGACATATTACATGCCTTCCCAGAAAGCAAAATGAATGCCAATGTATGGAAATAACAGGCAGATAAGTTTTTGCTCAATAGAAGGACAAAACTTTCTAGCAATTAGAATTTTCCCATAATAAAAGAACACATTCTTTATTAATTAATGAGGAGTGCTGGTGTGGCACTGTGGGTTAAAGCACCAGACTGAAAAGCTGTTTGAACTGCAAGGTTGGAGGTTCAAGCTGCTCCTTGGAAACCCTATACAGGGTCGCTATGGGTCAGAACTGAATCAACAGCACTTCACAACCACTATATTATAAATGGTGATCAATCAAAATCTGCATGGCTTTTTGTCAAATACTTGGATTTGATGACCTCTAAAATGTCCTTCCCGGGCTCCTGGTCTGGTGTTGTAGGGTCAGCACTGGTCTGTGAACCACAAGGTCGGCAGTTCAAACCCACCAGCTAGTCCTAGGAAACCCTATATAGGGTCGCTATGGGTCAGAACCGACTTGACTGTACTTAACAATAACAAGTTTCCTCCAGATTTAAGACACAGAAATTTGAAGGACAAGAATTGGGGTTTGCTTCTGTCATAATCACTGGGCCACAAGGTCAGTTTGAACCACAAGGTTGGCTGTTTAAACTCACCAGCTGCTCCTTGGATACCCTATACAGGGTTGCTATGAGCTGGGACCAACTCTAAAGCACTTAACAACAACAACTAATGTGTATTTTCAATCATCTCATTTGCATTTGAAAGCTGGACAATGAGTAGGAAGCACCACAGAAAGATCAATGTATTTGAATTGTGTTGGTAAAAAATATTGAAAGTATCATGGATTGCCAGAAGAAAGAAGAATCTGTCTTAGAAGTTCCTTGAAAACGAGGCTAGGGAGAGAAAGAGTTCTGGAGAAGGACATCATGTTTGTCAAAGTAGAGGATCAGCGAAAATGAGGACCCCGTGAGACGGATTGACACAGTGGGCTCAGATATGGCAACAATTGTGAGGATGACGTAGGACCAGGCAGTGTTTCATTCTGTTGTGTATAGGGTCTCTATGAGGCTGCACTTTACAACACATGTCAGAGGATCCCTGGTGGTACTGTAGGATAAGCACTGGACTGCTAACCACAAGTCGGCAGTTCAAACTCACCAGCCTTTCCAGAGGAAGAATATCTGTTATTGTTAAGTGTCCTCCATCGGTTCCAACTCATAGCAACCCTGTATATGGTTTCCCAAGGAGCAGCTGGTGGGTTTGAATCACTGACCATGCAATACAAACTGACCTTGCAGTCCAGTACATTATCCTGCAGCGCCATACCAAGACTACAGCCTCAGACACCCTACACAGGGTCATTATCAATAAGAATCAATTTGATGGCAGTGGGTTTGGTTTTAGACTATGTGTCAGGCAGAGTACTAGATGCTTAGTATCCGGCAGTGAACAAAACAGACCATCCCTGCCCTCGTAGAATTTACAGGTTGTGTTTGTAAACATTGCAGCCATCAAATCGGTTGCTTCCTTCTCCAAAATATTTGTTAACTCTCTATAAACTTAATCATCTAGGCTGTCCAATAAATCCCATATGACTGTTAACTATTAGATTAACCTTTTTACACCATTTCTCACTGCTGATTGTTTCAGTAGCCGTCAAGCAAAACAGAACGGAAATAATTACCTGTGCATTGGAGGCAAAGGTAAGAGCAGAAGCAATTCTCTAATGCAAACGTAGAATGAATGAAAATATATTTACTTTGATTTTTGAGGAAACTGCATCTATGTTCCAGTTCACCTCTGGGGCTTCACAGATCGAAGTTCTAAGATTAGAAACCTCTGAATACTCTAAGAACATGAGTCGTCCCAAGGTTAATGCCACGTAACCTTTGAAAGAAAAACTACAGAAGCAAGAGAAAACAAAGAGAGGAAAGGTCCACTGGGTCATTTGGGTTGAATTGTATGTGTTTTAAAGAAAAGTGCCAACTAAACCAAATGTGTTGAGATAAAAGTACCGTAAAGAGCTTTCTGGAAGAAATCTTGAGCCAAAACCTTTTTTAAGGTAAAAATATTTTCTCAGAGCACATTCCATCTCCTGTCACACATATGTAGACTGACTCCTTCCTACTGAAAGCCCTTTCTCAAATGAAATGTCATCCGTGTGGTAAGCCTACCATTCCTTGAAGGCATGGCACCAAGTAAACAAAATAATCCTCACTTTTAGTGGCATTTCTTTTTTTAAAGCAGGATCTAGAGTGCTTAGGGAATAGGAATTCTTAGAGAAATTGTCCTTTGAAATATACCCACACCAGTTAAACTTGACCAAAATTTATTAAATCATGTGTTTTTAAAAGTTGATAAGGATATTTTTATAGCTTAGACATTCTTTAAAAACACAATTGTTTCTTTAAAAGGCTCCCAACCTGACATTCATCGCAAATGCTTGCCCTTAACCTTATGAACAAAATGCATCAAGTGTAACCTGTAGAGCTGCAAGGGCAGGCATGATCTCTCTCCTATAATTTGGAGGCTAACCTATTTGATGTTTAATTTTTACTTTAGACATTAATTCCTTTTGTCTTACAAACCCCAGGTAGAGTTATGTCACCTGAATGTAGCCTGACTTTGTTTAGGTTGCAACAAATGAAGTTGCTCATTTTGAACCTACAAAAGCAGCAATTTCATCTGAAATTTATGAGTGTTCAACAAGATAAATACAAAGGCCCAAGGTCTAATACTGTATGAGTCTAAGAACTACAGGACCATGTTTATGCACAAACTCACTGGAGAACTATGCATAGTTGTAATTTTCTATTGTAAATTCTGTAGCTAAAAAAAAAAAAAAAAGAATATGAATTTAACGAGTATTTCTGAGCAGCTATTTTAACCTAAAGCCCTGTTAAAAACCAAACCAATTGCATTGAATTAATTTCAACTCCTGGTAATGCTATGTGTTTTGGAGTAGAACTACAGGTTCCACAGAGCTTTTGATGACTGTGATCTTTCAGAAGTAGATTGTCAGCCTTTTCTTCCAAGGTGCCTCTGAGTGAATTCACACTGCAAACATTCAGTTAGTATCCAAGCACTTAGCCATCTGTGTCACCAGGAACTCCCAAGGCCCTATAAAACAGGTATTTCTAGGTGATGCAAATGATTAACGTGCTCAGCTGCTAACCAAATGTTTGAAAGTTCGAGTTTACCTAGAGGCGCTTCAGAAGACGTCCAAAAAATCAGTCATTGAAAACCTGTGGAGTACAGTTCTACCTGACACATATGCAGACGCCATGATTCAGAAACAACTCACGACAATTGGGTTTTACTTTTTAATTATTATTTTTTTTTAATTATATAGAAATACTAGCAGTCAATAGACTATTTATGGAGAGAAGATTCTAAAATATTTTGGGGCCTTGAATCCCTTGAACTTTAAGTCAAGTTTAACTTGTGTGTGTCCAACACTTGGTCATGCTTAGGAATTCTAAGTAAATTGCTTAATTGTACTTATCATCTCTTAATTGTAGTTATCCTGTGTAATCATCATATCATATGATTGTAATTATCATATCTTTCTTCCAAAGTCCTCTGGAGCCCTGATGAGAAAGGAACAAGCTGTGCCACAGAGTTTTTTGTTTTTGTTTTAATGTTTTAGTGTGATTTATATGATAGTTTACATGGGAGAACAATAGTTTTACATTCATTCTATTGTAAATCGTTTCATTGCCATGGTTACAATCCCCTCCATGCATCATCAACTAACCAAAGGGTATAACCTGCCAG
>NW_006408621.1:11416292-11417615 GCF_000296735.1 Chrysochloris asiatica
CCTTTCCTTCTCTGGATCCAAGGTCCCCAGTCACTTCATCACTCCACGTCATCATCTCTGTCTCTATCTCAGGCATCTCTGTTTCTCTGGGTAGGGTCCCGCTCTCGGCTCTTCTCCATTGATGGTCCCAGAGGTCTCCGCTCCTATCCTGGAGAATTCATCACTCCCTCCCTTGTTACAAAACTTCCACCTTTGCATTTCCAACCCTCATAATCCGTCCTGACAAGCATTATTCACTACAGTATCACGAGTTACCCATCTGTATCTCCTTTCATCTGCTCCGCCCAGACAGATTGAATACTACCTACTGGAGATTCTGCCTTCCGCCATGTTCCCTAGCACCAGGTTCCCTCTTGAAAGCTTGTAAGCCAGTCACTTCTTGCCTTTGTAGTCGCCCCCCCACCCCCCCACCCCCCCGTCCCCATTTGAGTATCCAATATCCAAGCTGCCCTTCTCCGTCCACTCTGTGTGTGGGGGGAGGGGTGGGGAGGTGAATGTTTCTTGCTGTGAGGATTTGTTCCTCTTTTGAGTCTTTGAGTCGCTGCTCCATAGGTATAGGTCAAGTTCATCAGACCGTATCAGCTCACTCTTTCCCCACCCCCTTTTCTTTCCTCTCCTGGTTGCGCTCCGATCATCCAGTCAGCCGGTTCAGGTCACGTGGGTATCATCTGCAAGTGTGGGCACTCCTGCGTATATGTCCTTTCTTCCCGTTAGCCAGTAGCTCCACTCTCCTCTCGAGTCCTCTGTGGCCATGCCACTGACTCTGGGCCCAAGAGTCCCCAGGCCTCTTCACACTGCTTGCCAACCAGGTCCCCTACTGGGTCCACAGAAGTCCACTGAACATTATAGGACTTAGTTTACCGCTTCATTGCTTCTTTTACCTCACTTCCCCCCCATCGGTGATGTGTATGGTCACCAATCAAAGCGTGCATTTCTGTTGAGTCTTAGTCTTGGAAGGGCGTTTGCGTTGAGAGGACCTGGCCACTTTCCTTGATGTTTTCCAGGGAAGCGATTTGTTTGTTCTTGTAGTAACAGTCCATCTGCCTCGATTTTTCCTGCAGGTCTTTCTTTCAAGAGGTATCTTTTATTCTTCTAGCCGCTCCAGGCTGGTCTGCTCATCCTTTCAAGTGGAGATTTCTCATCTCTGGAGATCTGGATGTGGTTCTGGTTTCTACCTATAGTTTTATGTATTGTAAATGTTCCGCAAGAAGCCTTGTTCACTGCGTATGCTGTAGCCCCGTTTTAGGTATTCCAATCAGTCATAGGCAGAAGACAGACTTACAAGCCTTCCAGTGTGGTGTTTCTGACTATTCCTTTCTCTCC
>NW_006408621.1:11418703-11420711 GCF_000296735.1 Chrysochloris asiatica
TTCTAGGTTACCTCTTGAAAACTTGTAAGCCAGTCACTTCTTGCCTTTGTAGTCCCCCCCCCCCATTTTGGGTAGCCAATGTCCAAGTTGCCCATTCCTGTCAACTCTGTGTGTGGAGGGGGTGGGAATGATTCTTGCTTTAAAGATTTGTTCCCTCTTTTGAGCTACTACATCCATAGGTGTAGGTCAAGTTCATCAACTTGTATCAGATTACTCTTTTTTTCCTTTTCTTTCCTCTTCTGGTTGAGCTCTGATCATTCAGTCATTGAAGCCAGGTCAAGTGGGTGTTATCTGCAAGTGTGGGTGTTCTTGTGCATATGCCCTCTCTTTTTATCAGCTGCACGCTTCACTCTCCACATTGTAGGGCTTAGCTTGCCACTTCATTGCTGCTTTTCCCTCACTTTCCCTTATCGGTGACGAGCATGGTCACCAATCAGAGCGTGTATTCCCATTGAGTCTTATTCTTGGAAGGGGGTTTGCACTGAGGGGACCCGACCACTTGCCTTGATGCTTCCTGGGCAAGCAACTTGTTTGTTCTTGTAGTAACAGTCCATCTGCCTCTATTGTTTTGTATTTTTCCTGTAGGTCTTTCTTTCAAGAAGTATCTTCTGTTCTTCTAGCCACCCCAGGTTGATCTGCTCGTCCTTTCAAGTGGAAATTTCCCATCTCTGGAAATCTGGACGTGGCTCAGGCTTCTACCTATAGTCTTATGTATTGCAGAGGCTCCGCATGAAGCCTCCTTTACTGGTGTGCCACAGAGTTTTACAACTTCTTTTGGGCAGCACTTGATTATAGAAAAGGAGCTCTGGTAGCGTAGTAGTTATGAATTGGGCTGCTAACCACAAGGTCAGCAGTTCAAAACTACATGCTGTTGCACAGGAGAAAGATGAGGCTTTCTGCTCCCGTAAAGATTCACAGCCTTGGAAACCCTGTACAGGGTCACTATGAGTCAGAATTGACTCCACAACACATAACCAACCAACCAAAAATCATTATAGAAGGCAATTTATAACACCATACATGTGCCATATTTTCCTGGGGTAGGTACTCACCCTTTTGAGTTAGCAGTAACAACACATTAGCTGCCTTAAGCAATCAATGATTTACCCCACAAGTATTGTCTAGGTGTTTATTATGTCAGCCACTGGACTAGGGTTTGAGACATGAAAATAACACTCCCAATATTTAAGGGAAGTTCTGGTGTGGCTCTATATGATAAGCACTGAACTGCTAACCCCAAGGTTGGTGATTCAAGCCCACCAGCTGCTCCTCAGAAACCCTGTACAAGGTCACTATGAGTTGGAACTGACTCAGGGACACTCAATAACCATAACAACAAATATTCAAGGAGCTCATAGTCTATCGGATGAAATAAATAAGTATATAAAGATTTGTGACAGTTGTGTGCACAATACTATAATGACATAGTGGCAGGAAAGAAGCATAGGAAGGTTTACTTCACAAAGAAGGTGATATCTACCTGGAATTTGAAGGAAGATGGGGGAAATAGATATTGCTGGCTAATTGAAAAGTGTGTACAAAATATAAGTGCTAAAAAGAATATTCTATTGTCAGTGAAAGGTAAAAACACCACCTATCCACTAAGTGATCAATCACAAACTATGTAATGTCCAAACAGCTGGTTTATGATTTCTTTTCAACAAGTTGACCATGTTTTATAACATAGTATAAAGATAATTATAAATAGCTATAAAATCATTTTAAACCAGGGAGACAAAAAACAAATCTTTAACTTATGAAAGAGTTTTCATGATAAAATAAATGCCCAAAAGGTATTTGTTACAGGTGAGAAAGAATATAAAATATCCCAATTAAGTCCTCTTGTTTGAATGTCATATTGACTCAATATATTAGTTGGTAATTTTCTATATATAGAGGAATCTATTGGCAAGTATTGTTGTTGTTGTTATGTGCCATCGAGTCGATTCCGACCCATAGCGACCCTGTATAGGGTTTCCGAGGGTGTAAATCTTTACGGGAGTAGAAA
>NW_006408621.1:11420811-11431766 GCF_000296735.1 Chrysochloris asiatica
GTGCCATCGAGTCGATTCCGACCCATAGCGACCCTGTATAGGGTTTCCGAGGGTGTAAATCTTTACGGGAGTAGAAAGCCTCATCTTTCTCCCGCATTGGCAAGTATAGAAAAACAAAAATCCAGCATTTATTTGCAATCTTTTGGGTGACTATTTCCAATATCAAAACCATCTTCCTACACTTTGCTTAGATTATTTTTAAGCTTTATTATCCTTGTTTGGAACACATCTGTGGGAGGTAGGCCACAGAAAACAGGGTATAGGAAATCTAGAAGTCAGCATTTGGTTCAGATAATCCACAAATGCTTTATTCACATGTCAAAAATAAAATTTCGTTTTCAATTTCTAGCTATCAAATGACTAATAATGCTTACTAACAATTCTGTTTGGTGATAGTCTAGCTAGTAGACAAGCATATAGGATGAAAGGATTAAGGTGATCAAATGAAATGAGTCAATTAACTGCCTTTCCACCAAAGATGAGCTAAAGGAACTTACAAGGAGGCTTCAAAAGGTTTATGGAAAAATTCCATTATCTTCTACTTCCACTTTTCCAAGGACTGTTTGAAGCTCTCTCATATTTTTCATGGTCTCTGGCAGACCTTAGTGAGTGAGTGCATACAGGGGAAGGGTTTCTTAGCTACTGCCAAGAAAAAAATAGGGTGCTTCTTGTTGTTGTTATTAAATGCCATCAAGTTGTTTCCAACTCTTAGAGACCATACATAGGGTTTCCAAGGAGCAGCTGGTGGGTTTGAACCACCAACCTTGCAGTTAGCTTTTGCTTAGCAGTCCAGTGTCCTACTGATGAGAAAAGATAGGTCTTTAAGCCACAGGACTAAAAACAAAAAGAAATGTAATTTGTATCTATATAAAGATTCCTGCAGACATAAACTCTACTGCTAACCCAAAATGTTGGTGAGTCAAACCTAACAGCTGCTCGGCAAGAAAAAAACATATAAATCCATCAAGATTTATAGTCTTGGAAACCCTACGGAGCACTTCTGTCATGTTCTATTGGGTCACTACGTTGGAATCAATTCGATGGCAAAGGATTTACCTGCATTAGAGCATGAGTGCATTCTTAATAATGTTTAGATCTTTTCATTCTTAACAGTGTCCTTTGCAGATGTAAAGTTTTAAATTTTGATGAAGCGAAATGTATCAACTGTTTATTTTATGAATCATATTTTTGGTGTCATGACTAAAAATTCTTTACCTAACCCCAGGTCATGAGTATTCTTTCCTATGTTTGCATTTCCTGTATTTTATGATTTTACTTTTTATATTTAGAGCTATAATACATTTTTATTTAATTTTTGCATAAGGTGTGATATTTAAGCCAATTTAATTGTTTGCATATAGAGATCCAAAACCATTTGTTGAAAAGACAGTAACTTCTCTATTAAATTGCTTTTGCAGATTCATCAAAAAATCAATTGATCATATCTGTGTCCAATTTATAGACTCTGTTCTGTACCACTAATCTATATCTCTCTATCTAGCCTTTCACCAAAACCACATTTTGTGTGCTGGCTAACATAGCTTTTAAGTAAGTCTTAACTAGGGCTTCAAATGAGTTATTCCCAGTTCAGTCATGGCTGAAAAAACAAAACTTGAATGGGCCCAAATTTGTAAAATGCAGGTGTACCATAACAAGAAAAATTATGGATCGACACCATGCTAGAAACTTAATCTTCCTCTTTGAAACCAGGGCCAGAATGTATGTTGCATAATACCCAAATCTCTTGATTGGCAGTCAGAAACAACAATATCCCACTAAAAGATGGCAGCCTACTTTGCCACTTTGAATGTATTTCATTTTCACAGTCCTAGCAATACTACAGGCTTCTTTAAAGGGATCACTATGCTCTTCTGGATCTCGAATTTCAGGGTTTCAAGGAATAATCTTTCCTATTATAGTTATCATTCTGATAGACCCATATTTTACAAATCCGGGCCTGATTTGATTTCACAGTGGCAGCCATGACGGACCTGATTCAAACCATTTCAAAGTCCTGGTCTTCACATCTGAAAGCATGAGTTCTCTATCTTTATGTTTCGTTTTCAAAATTGTTTTGGCTATCCTAGGTTTTTTGTCTTCCCATATACATTATGGAACCAGCAGATAGACAGATGAGAGCTAGTTAACTAGCTAGCTAGCTAGATTTGTTATTGGATGTTATTGAGTCAGTTCTGACCCGTAATGACTCTATACACAACAGAATGAAATACTGCTGGGTTCTGCGCCTGTCTCATAATCACTGTTACACTTGAGCCCATTGTTGTTATCTCTGGGCCAATCCACCTCGTTGACGGTCTTCTTCTTTTTCATTGACCCTCTATTTTACCAAACATGATGTTCTTCTCCAAAAACTGGTCCCTCCTAATATTATGTCCAAAGTCTGAGAGATGAAGTCGGATCATCTTGGCTTCTAAGGAGCATTCTGATTGTATTTCTTCCAACACAGATTTGTTTGCTCTTCTGGCCATCTATGGTACTTTTAATAGTCTTCTCCAACACCATAACTCAAAGGCATCAATTATTATGCAGTTTTCTTCATTTACTTTCCAACTTCCACATGCATATGAAGCTGTTGAAAATACCATGGCTCGGTTAGTATTCAAACATCTTTGCTCTTTGACACTTTAAAGAGGTCTTGTGCAGCAAATTTGTCTAACGTAATATGTTGTTTAATGTCTTGACTGCTGCTTCCATAAGTGTTGATGGTAAATTCAAGCCAAATGAAGTCTTTGACAATTTCAATCTCTTCTCGGTTTATCAAGATGTTATTCATTGGTACAGTGTGGTGAGATTTTTGTTTTCTTTTCATTAAGGTATAACCCATACCTAAGTCTATGGTCTTTGATCTTCATCAGTAAGTATTTTAAGTCCTCTTCACTTTCAGCAAGCAAGGTTACATCATCTGCATATCACAGGATGTGAATTAATCTCCCTCCAATCCTGATGCCTCATTCTTCTTCTTTATATAATCCAGTTTCTCAGATTATTTGCTCAGCATACAGATTGAATAAGAATGGTGAAAGAATATAATCCTGGAACACACCTCTCCTAATTTTATACCATCCAGTATGCTCTTGTTCTATTTGAATGACTGCCTCTTGGTCTATGTGAAAGTTCCTCATGAGCACAATTTAGTGTTCCAGAATTCTCATTCTCTTCAATGCATCCATAGCTTGACATGATCCATACAGTTGAAAGACTTTGTGTAGTCAATAAAGCATGGGTAAACATCTTTCTGGTATTCACTGCTTTCAGCCAAGATCTGTCTGATGTCAGCAATGACATCCCTTGTTCTATGTTTTCATATGAATCTGGCATGAACCTCTATATGTTCCCTGTTAATGTATTGTTGCAGTCATTTTTAAATTATCTTTAGCAAAAGTTTACTTGCATGCGATATCAGTGATATTGTCCGATGATTTTCACATTCCATTAGGTCACTTCTGTTTGGATTGGGCACAAATATGGTTCTCTTCCAACCAGTTGGCCAGGTAGCTGTCTGCTAAATGTCTTGGCATAGATGAGTGAGTGCTTTCAGTGCTGCAAAAGTTTCTTGAAAGATTTCAATTTGTTTTCCATCAATTATTGGAGGCTCGTTCTTTGTCAAAGCCTTCTGTGCACCTTGAACTTCTTCCTTCAGTGTCATTGGCAGAAAGCCTCATCTTTCTCCCACAGAACAGCTGGTAGCTTCAAATTGCTGACCTTGAAGTTAGCAGCCCAACTCACAGCCACTATGCTACCTTCAATTACAGCAAGCCATGGCTTGAATTTTTCTTCAGTTCCCTCAGCTTGAGAAGTGCTGAGCATGTTCTTTCCTTTGGGTTTTCTAACTCCAGATCTTTGATACTTTGTCTTTTTGAGCTGTCCTTTGAAATTTTCTATTCAACTCTTTTACTTCTTTTCTTCCCATTGCTTTACCTACTCTGTGCTTGAGGGCAAGTTTCAAAGTGTCTTCTGACATCCATTTTGGTCTTTTCTTTCTTTCCTGTTTTTTCAATGACTTTTTGCTTTCTTCCTATATAATGTTCTTTATGTCATCCCACAGCTCATCAAGGCTTCTGTCATTAGTGTCTAATGAATCAGATCTGCTCTTGATATGGTTTCATAGTTCATGTGGAATACATTCAAGGTCACATTTTTGCTCTTGTGAATTTGTTTTAATTTTCTTCAGCTTCAGACTGAACTTGCACCTGAGCAATTGATGGTCTATTCTACAGTCTGCCCCTGACCTTTTTTTTGGCTGATGATATTGAACTTCTCCATTGTTTCTTCCCACAGATGCAGAAATTTGAATCCTGTGTAATCCATCTGGTGAGGTCTAAGTGTATAGTGCCTTTTATGCTGTTTTTAAAATGTGTTTGGAATGAATAAGTCATTGATCTTGGAAAATTCTGTCATGCAATCTCCAGCATCATTTCTATTACCAAAGCCATATTTTTCAACTATTGATCCTTCTTCTTTGTTTCCAGCTTTCTCGTTCCAATCATCAGTAATTATCAATGCATGTTGATTGCATGTTTTATCTATTTCAGACTGAAGAAGCTGGCTTTAGTGGTTGGTATGTAAATTTGAATAATAGAGGTATTAACTGGTCTTGCTTGTTTTATTGTTGTTGTTAAGTGCCATGCAGTGTATTATCCCAGAGCACCACTCTTTTTACCTTTTCATGAAATTTTTTATGTATATAAATGTGGCAACTTATATGGCCACTTATATGCTTTTAAGACTCCAGATACTACTCATCAGAACGGGATATAGAACACTGTTTTGTGTACTATGTTATGTCAACTGGTCCTGGTTTCATCTAAGATGATGGTCCTGAGCTCCCAGGCCTAAATAATATTTAGAAGGTCCCAGTTGTCTACTTTATCTTCTGCTGTTTGTGCATTTTTAGATTTGTTTGATAGTGGACTCATGCCATGCATTAGGGCCTCTGGGAGCACAATGGCTCCACACAATAATCACTGAACTGTGAACTACAAGGTCCATGGTTCAAGTCCACCAGCCACTCCACAGGAGAAAGATGGGGCTTTCTACTCCCATGAAGATGTAAAGCCTCAAAAACTCTATAAAAGGTCGCTATGAATCAGAAGACTCAACGGCGCTTAACACTAGAGCCAGAAAGTTTGCCCGTATTTTCCCTTTGGTGATCTTTATAGTTTCAGGTTTTACATTTAAGTCTTTGATCCATCTTTAACTTGTTTTTGTATATGGTGAGAGGTATGGATCTTATTTCATTTTTCTGTAAATAAATATACAGTCTTACCAGCAATATTTGTTAAAGAGACTATGTCTTCCCTATTTTATGTATTTGGACACTTTGTTAAAGATCAGTTATACATAACGGACTGGACAATGAATAAGGAAGACCGTAGAAGAGGAGAATATTAAAAGTACCACACACTGCCAGAAGAACAAACAAATCTGTGTTGGAAGAAGTACTGCCAGACTACACTTTAGAAGCCAGCATGGCCAGACTTCTTCTCTCATACTTTGGACATATTATCAGGAGGGACAAGTCCCTGGAGAAGGACATCATGCTAGGCAAAGTGGAGGGTCAGAAAAAAAGAGGAAGACACCCAAAGAGATGAATTGGCACAGTGGCAGCAACAATGGGCTCAAGCATAATAACAATTTTGAGCTTGGCACAGGGCCAGGCAGTGTTTCATATCTGTTGTGTATAAGCTTGCTATGAGTCAGTACCAACTCAACAACACTAACAACAGTAATACATAGTGAATGATTTACTTCTGGGTTCTCAATTCTGTTCAATTGGTATATGTGTCATTCTTTTTACCATAACCAGACTATTTTTACTAACATGGCCATATAGTAAGTTTTGAGACTGAGGTCTTCTATTTTGTTCTTCTTTCATAGTATTTTGCTTATCCAAGATCTTTCTTTTCTAAGTAAAATTGTTGATTTGTTTTTCAATCTCTTTAAAGAATGAGTTTCGATCACGATTGAATTATCTGTAGATAGCTTTGGCCAGTATTGATATATTCGCAATGTTGAGGGTTTTTTTAAACAGTGGACATGGTATATTCTTTCACTCATGTAATCTTATTTCTGTTTCTTGTAGAAATGTTTTGTAATTTCCTTTGTATAGGTCTTTTGTGTTCCTGGTTAGACTTATTGCTAAGTACTTTATCTTTTGCGTGGTTATTGTAAATGGTATTATTTTCCTAATTTCCTTTTCAGAGTTATCTTTGTTAGTATAGAGCAGGAGTATCCAGCCCATGCGCCATATTTGTTGTTGTTGTTGTCAGGTGCCATCAAGTCGGAATGGACTCATAGTGACCCCATGCACAGCAGAACGAAACAATGTCCGATCCTGGGCCAACCTCACTACCGCTGCCACACTTGAGTCCATCAATGCTGCCACCTGGCCAATCCATCTCGCTGGGGGTCTTCCTCTTTTTCTCCGACCCTCCATCTTACCAAGCATGATATCCTTCTCCAATGACTTTTCCCTCCTGACAATATGTGCAAAGTATAAGAGACGAAGTTTAGCCATCTTGGCCTCTATGGAGCACTCTGGCTGCACTTCTTCCAAAACAGATTTATTGGTTCTTTTGGCAGCCCATGGCACTTTTAGGATTCTCCTCCAACACCACAATTCAAAGGCATCAATTCTTCTACTATCTTCCTTATTCACTGTCCAGCTTTCACATCCATATGAGGTTATTGAAAATACCATGGCTTGGGTCAGGCGCACCTTAGTCCTCAAGCTGACATGGGCCATAGTAGGCCCACAAAATCATTTGATCTGGCCCTGCCAAGAAAGCCACAGTCCCAGACATCACATTGCTGTTGTTAAGTACCATTCAGTCAATTCCGACCCATAGGAGCAGCTGATGAGCTTGAACCACCGACCTTGCAGTTCAAACAACTTTACAATCTGATGCATTAGCCCACAGCACCACATCAGGACTTGAGCCATCACATTAGGGGTGAGTTAATAAAGTTTGACCAAATAAAGCAGGCTAATTTTTAAGTTGATAATTTTGTGTGGCCCGTGAATGATGTTATAAATTTCGACAGGAAAAAGGTTCCCCACTCCTGGTATAGAGGAATCTGACTGATAATTTTATATGTTGATTTTGTGCCCTGCCACTTTGCTTAATCCTTCTATTAGTTCCAATAATTTTCTTGTTGAGTCTATGGAATTTTCTATGTATAGGATCAGATTACCTGCAAATAGAGATATTTTTACTGCTTTGACAGTTTAGAAGTTTTTCATTTCCCTTTCTTGACTTATTGCTCTTACTAGGCCTTCCAGTGCAATATTCAATAGGAGTGATGAGAAAGGGTAGCCCTATCTGGTTCCCCTTTGCAAGGAGAATGTTTTCAATCTCTCTCCATTGAAAGTAAATTTGGCTGTTGACTTGAGTATATGCACTTAATTATGTTGAGGAATTTCCCTCCTATTCCATTTTATCAAGAATGGATATTGGGTTTTGTCAAATGCCTTTTCTACATCAATTCATAGGATAATAAAGTACTTTTCCTTTGTTTATGTGGTAGATTATGTTCATTGTTTTTCTAACGGTGGACTATCCTTACATACCTGGTATGAATACCACTTGGCCATGATGTATTATATATTTATGTATATATATATGGGTGAATCAAAAAAAATTCTACACTCTGGCCGTAGAATTTATTTTAATCAACTTTTAGTAAAGACAAAATACATCATTTTTCAACAAAATCTCCTTGCTTTTCAATGCACTTTATCCATAAACAAATTTTTGTATTCCTTTATATAAAAATGTTTTAGACAGAGCTGTGAGCCACAAATGCACTGCTGTCTTTACTTCTTCATCAAAGGTGCATCTTCATTCTCGAAGGGCTGCTTTTAGGGACCAAACAAGTAAAAGTCTGATAGAACAAGATCAGGACTATAGGAAGGATGCTTTAACACCTCAAAACAAAGTGTTTGCAGAGTGTCAGCAGTGTGGGCAGAGTTGTGTGGCCATGCAAGATCACATGCCTTTAGATATCTGTCTTCTGCATTTAATCCAAAATTTAGGCTTCAGCTCTTCAGTGAGCATCTCACTGTAACAGTCACTGTTGATTGTTGAAACTTTTTCCTGATAATGTTCCAGTTCTGGCCCTTGAGAATCCCAGACACTGTGAGCATCAATTTTACAGCTGATGGTTGGCTTTTGAACTTTTCCTTGCTCAGCAATTGAGGCTGTTTCCATTGCATACTCTGCAGTTTATTCTCAGGTTCTTAGTGATGAATGCATGTCTCATCACCAGTAAAAATTTCCTTCACATAGTGGTCCAAATTTTGTTTTCAGATGTCCAAACGCTTCTATTTACGCTCTTCTAAGAGTTGTTTCAGTACCCATCTTGCACAAACTTTTAAAACCCACGTCTGTCGTGGATTATTTCATAGGCAGAGCCAATGTGATTTTTCAAAAATTTGTTTCTTTCTTCTATTATACAGTTATTTTTTAGCAGGGTATTATTCCATTCCTATGAATTAAAGCTAGTTTCCTTGATATTCCTGTTGTTGATTTCTGATTTTATAAACTTGTGATCTGAGAAGATGTTTTTGTAGTATTTTGATGTTATTAAATTTATTCAGGCTTGCTTTGTGAGCTAACATATGGTCTATTTTGGAGAATGTTTCATCTGTGTTGGAAAATTATGTACAAGGGAACAGGGAAAAACAGAGGGAGAAGTGCAAGATTTAAAGGCAATAGAGGCAACTACTGTTATGTACACAATTCTGCAATTACAGTGATCTATGTGTGGCACTGTGGGCTAATGCGTCAGACTGCAAAGTCGTTTGAACTGCGAGGTTGGTGGTTCAAGCCCACCACCTGCTCCTTGGAAACCCTATATAGGGTCACTATGGGATAGAATCGACTTGATGGCACTTAAACAAAAACTAGAACATTGGTAAGTAAAAACAAAGAATATATACAGTGCTGTTGTTGGGCAGAGTTTTCTGTATACCTTTATGAGATCAACTTGTGCTTGATTGTGTTTAGTTTTCCATGTTGTTGTTTAATTCCTTTCTAGTTAATCTGCTTCATAGGAAAAGCACTGGACTGAGAACCACATGGTTGGTGGTTCAAGCCCACTAGCTGCTCTGCAAGAGAAAGATGAGAATTTCTCCTGCTGCAAAGATTTACAGACTCAGAAACACTATGCAGGGTTGGTATTAGTCAGAACCAACACAATGGCACTTCATAACAACAACAACCCTTTTGGAGTGCTGTTGTGGCACTGTAAGATAAGCACTGGATTTCTAATCACGAGTCTGGAAGTTCAAATCCACAGCCACTCCCTGGAAACCCTATACAGGGTCGCTCTGAGTCAGAACTGATTCTATGGCATTTAGCAGTAACAACTATTATTGTACGGTGGTCTATTTTTTTTCTTTAGAATTATGTCAAAGTTAAATTTATATATGTTGGGACTTTATCATCAGATGTGTAGCTATTTATTATGGTTATGTCCTCTTATAAGATTGACACTTTTTTTCTCTTTCTAGTTTTTGCCTTAAAGTCTATATTATCAAAAACTAATATTGCAATTCCTCTCATTTTTGGTTATTGTTTGCTTGATATATATATATATATATATATATATATATATATATATATATATATATATTTCCATGATTTGGTTATTATAATTTTTGTCTCAGAAATCATGACAAAAAAGGACAATACATTAATATCACATGTAAGTAAATTTTGCTAAAGGTAATTCAAAAATGGCTGCAGCGTTACATTGACAGGGAACTGCCAGGGGTTCAAGCCAGATTCAGAGGAGAATGTGGAATGACACTTAATTGTGGTCATGAGAAATCTGCACATAGTCCAAACAGAACAAGGAGACACTGGAAATAGTTTAAAATTTGGGAAGGTGTGTGCCAGAGTTGTATTCTTTCGCCACTCTTATTCAATGTGTATTCTTAGCAAATAATCTCAGAAGCTGGATTCTATGAAGAAGAACAATCAGGATTGAAGGAAGACTCATTAACAACCTGTGATATGTAGCTTGCTGGCTGAAAGTGAAGAGGACTTAAAATGCTTACTGATGATGTCTTAGGTATGGGTTGCACCAAAATTTAAAGGAAATGCAAATCCTCATCACTGGACCAATAATAGCATCATGATAAGTGGAGAAAGATAGAAGTTGGAAAAGACTTCATTTTGCTTGGATCCACCAGCAACACTCATGGAAGCAGCAGTCAAGAAATCAAACTATGTATTGTATTTGGCAAATTTGCTGATCAAGACCTCCTTAAAAGTACTCAAGAGCAAAGATGTCAGTTTGTTAAGGTGTGCCTGACCCAAACAATGGTATTTTCAACAGCCTCATATTCATGGAAAAGTTGGACAGTGAATAAGGAAGACCATAGAAGAGTTCATGCATTTTAGTTACTGTGTTGAAGAAGAATATTAAAAGTATCATGGACTGCCAAAAGAGCAAATAAATCTGTATTGGAAGAAATACAGCCAGCATGTTCTTAGAAGCCATCTCTCATACTTTGTATATATTATCAAGAGGGAACAATCCCTGGAGAAGGATATCAAGCTTGGTAAAAATGGATGGTCAATGAAAAGGAGGAAGGCTTTCAGTGAGATGGATTGGCACAGTGGCAGCAGCAATGGGTTCAAGAATAACGGTCATGAGGTTGGCGCAGGAAAGGGCAGGGTTTCATTCAGCTGTGCATAAGGTCATTATGCATCAGAATTCACTTGACAGAATCTAACAACAAAAATACTCTAAGAGAGTGTCTCTTGTAGACAGCATATTGATGGGCATTTTTGGTTTTAAATCCATTCTGTTAATCTCTGTTATTTGACTGATACATTTATTCCACTTACAGTCAGTGTATAATTATTGATGGATATATAGGTATGAATTTACTGTTGTAATTTTACTGTGGGTTTTTTTTTTTT
>NW_006408621.1:11432606-11433197 GCF_000296735.1 Chrysochloris asiatica
ATGCATATGACCTCTCTTCTTATTAGCTGGATGCTTCAATCTCCACTCTAGTCCTCTGTGGCTATGTCATTGACTCTGGGCCAATGAGTCCCCAGATCTTGCCACACTGCTGGGCAACCAGGTCTCCACCTGAGTTCACAGGAATCTATTGAATGTTGTAGGGCTTAGCTCACAGCTTCATTGCTGTTTTTCCCTCACTTCCCCTTATCGGTGATGAACATGGTCACACCAATCAGAGCTTGTTCTCCCATTGAGTCTTAGTCTTGGAAGGGTGTTCATCCTGAGAGGACCTGACCACTTGCCTTTGATGTCTCCTGGGTGAGCAACTTGCTTGTTCTTGTAGTAATCAGTCGGACTGCTTACATTGTTTTATATTTTCCCTGGCTGTCTTCCTTTCAAGAAGTATCTTCTGTTCTTCTAGCCACTCCAGGCTTGTCTGCTTGTCCTTTCAAGTGGAAAATTCCTACCTCAGAAGATTCTGAATGTGGTTCAGGATTTCCCCTATGGCCTTATGTAATTCAGAGGCTCTGCAGGAAGCCTCCTTCACTGGGCACATTGTAGCCCCATTTTAGGTATTCCAATAAGTTATAG
>NW_006408621.1:11433564-11435143 GCF_000296735.1 Chrysochloris asiatica
CCCAAACTATCCTGTGTCTATTCCTTCTCCTGTCCTCCACCTTCCCCTCCCTCCCCTCACCCCACATCCCAGTAACCAGCAAAGAATCACCCTCCCTTTTAATATGAGTTCTTTTTCTTAGTCTTTTATGGTTGTGGTCCTATGCAGTATTTCTCCTTTTGTGACTGACTAATTTCACTCAGCATAATGTCCTCAAGGTTCATCCATGTTATGTGATAGCTTGCAGCTTCCTTTTTGTTATTTAAGGTAGCATAATATTCCATCGTGTGTATGTACTACAGTTTGTTTGTCCATTCTTTAGTTGATGGGCACTTAGGCTGTCTCCATTTTTGCTATTGTAAATAGTGCTGCTATGAACATTGGTGTGCATATATCTACTCAAGTTATGGCTCGTATTTCTTATGGGTAAATACCAAGTAGAGGAATTGCTGGATTAAAAGGTATTTCTATTTCCAACCTTCTGAAAAAGCACCATATTGCTTTCCAGAGAGGTAGGACCATCTTGCAATCCCACCAGAAATGATGCAGGAGTGTTCCAGTCTCACCACATCCTCACCAGCATTAATTATTCTCTACATTTTTTATTTTTGCTGTTATTACTGGTGTGAGATGATATCTCATTGTTTTGATTTGCATCTCTCTAATGGCTAGTGATTGTAAATTCTTCATATGTTTGTTGTCTGCCTGGATCTCCTCCTTGGTGAAGTGTCTGTTGATGTCTTGTGTCCACTTTTTAATTGGGTTATTTGTCTTTTTCTTGTAGAGGTGTTGTAATTTCCTATATATTTTAGAAATGAGTCCATTGTCTGATGTGTCATTGCAAAACATTTTTCCTATTCTGTGGGTTCCCGTTTCACTCTTCTGGTGAAGTCTTTTGATGCACATAAGTTTTTAATTTTTAGTATGTACCAATCATCTGTTTTGTCTACTTTTGTTTGTGTAGTTTTCAAAATGTTTGGTAGTCTGTGTATTCCCTGAATTAGTGCCCTCCCATTTGTCTCAATTTTTTTCATTGATGGCCTTCATAATTCTGGGATTCACATTTAGGTCTTTAATCCATGCTGAGTTGGGTTCTCTATAATGCTTGAGGTGAAGGTCTTGTTTCAATCTTTTCCATATTGCTTTCCAGTTCTGCCAGCACCATCTGTTGAAGAGACTATAAACTCCCCATGTGATATATTTAAGTACTTTGTCAAAAATCAGTTGGCTGTATGTGGGTGGGTTAATTTCTGGATTCTCAATTCTGTTCCATTGATCAATGTATCTTTCATAATACCAATACCAGGCTGTTTTGACCACTGTAGCCATGTAATAAATTTTGAAGTCAAGGAGTGAGAGGTTTACAACCTTATTCTTCTTATTAAGCAGTGCTTTGCTTATCCTGGGTCTCTTTCCATATAAAGTTTGTAATTGTTTTTTCCATCTCTTTGAAGAATGTCATTGGAATCTGGGTTGGGATTGCATTATATGTGTAAATTGCTTTGGGCAGTATTAACATTTTCACAATGTTAAGTCTTCCTATCCAGAAGCATTGTACATTCTTCCATTTTTGTAGGTCTCTTTTGGTTTCTTGTAATAG
>NW_006408621.1:11448538-11449114 GCF_000296735.1 Chrysochloris asiatica
GCTGGCTGTTGGGTTGAGAGTATCTGTGTGCATGCTTGGCAGAGGAACCCACCAGTGGTGAGGTTAGGGGGTGCCCACTTGCTCAGGCACCACCTTTAATCACCACAATGGAGATGCACAAAGAGTAGCGGCTGGGGGCAATGAACAGATACCAAAAAATGAAAATCAGAACAAAGCAAAACTGACAAAGTGTATTATCCAACTTAGCTTCAATGTTCCCGTGGCGTTTTTCTGTGGTGTGTCTGCTCCCCCACTTGGTCTTGCCATTTGGTCTTGCCCAAATTGTCGGCTCCGGCCTGAGCCCAGCAGATTCAAAAGTACATGATTTCTTACTTCTGCTTTAAGTTCCACTAGCTATAAGCCTTCAAACTTTTTAAATATTCCTACCTGTGTGATTCTGAGTTTTGGAGCTCTGCCCTGAATCTGCCTTGCTTGGTATTCTGAGGTATTGTTGACAGCGAACCTCACTGCACCTCTACCCTAGGTGTCATAAAGCCCCGCCTCCATAAACCACTGTTTTTCGGGTTTTATTTTGGTGTTGATGATTTCTTTCTTCAATATTTTTTTCCTGTGCTG
>NW_006408621.1:11450144-11464306 GCF_000296735.1 Chrysochloris asiatica
CAACCTTGTCGCACACCTTTTTTAATTTTAAAGCATTCAGTGTTCCCATGTTCTGTTTGAACAACTGCCTCTTGGTCCAGGTACAGATTCCTCATGAACACAATTAAGTGTTCCGGAATACTCATACTTCAAGGTTACCTATATATAATTTAAGGAACTCTGGTAGCATAGTGTTTACATATCAGGCTGCTAACCTCAAGGTCAGCAGTTCAAAACTACCAGTTGTTCTGTGGGAGACAGATGAGACTTTGTGCTCCCGTAAAGATTTGCAGCCTCGGAAACCCTGTGTAGGGTCACTATGAGTCGGAAGCAACTCCATAGTACTTAACAACAACAACATATCTATAATTTATTATTATCTTCCCAACTTGAAACAGTCTGTTCTATCTTGATGTAATCTTGGATTTCTCTCCATTTGGAAGTTCATTAACAATATAATTTATTCCTTCTTTTTGCTATGTAGTTATTATCATTTACAAATTTATGCCTCTGGTTCCCTATTTTCAGTGGCATCCTGGTGTGGCACTATAGGATAAGTACTGGGCTTCTAACCACATGGTCAGTGGTTCAAACCCACAAGCTACAGCCACTCAGTGGCACTAAACAACAGGTTTATTTATTTTTGATAGTTCTAGATTTTGGTTGATTTTTAAGTGATGGTGTCTCCTGTTTTGATCTCTGGTTGTTGTTTACCATTTTTGGCTCTCTGAAGGATTAATACCTTTTAGCATTTCTGGTAAGGCTAATTTGGTTTTTTACAAATTTTCTTAATTTCTGTTAATCTGGAAATTTCCTAATTTCACCATAATATTTGAGGGACAATTTCCTTGTATAATTCTTATATATTTCTTTATATAATTATATAATTTCATTATATAATTCTTGGTTCATAACATTTTTCTTTCAGGGTTTTATATATATCATACCACTGCTTTCTTGTCTGCATAGTTTCTGCTGGAAATTAAAACTTAGTCTTACTGGATTCCCCTTGTAAGTAACTTCATTTTTCCTGAGCTGCTATCAGGATTCTTTCTTTGTCTTTGGTTTTAGAAAGTTTGATTGTGATATGCCTTGGTGATTTTCTTTGAGGGTCCATCTTATTTAGGATTAGTTTAACTACTTAAATGTGTGCCTTCTCTTCTTCCAGAATATTGTTGTTGTTGTTAGGTGCCATCAGGTCGGTACCGACTTATAGCAACCTTATGTACAACAGAACAAAACACTGCCCAATCCTGGGCCAGCCTCACAATTGTTGTCATGCTTGAGCCCATTGATGCTGCCACTTTGCCAACCATCTTGCTGGGGGTCTTTCTCTTTTTCTCTGACCCTCTACCTCACCAAACATGATATCCTTCTCCGGCGACTCGTCCCTCCTGACAATATGTCAGCGGAAGTATGAGAGACAAAGTTTGGCCATCTTGGCCTACAAGGAGCACTCTGGCTGCACTTCTTCCAAAATAGATCTATTGGCTCTTTTGGCACTCCATGGCACTTTCAATATTCTCCTCCAAAAGCATAACTCAAAAGCATCAATTCTTCTACAGTCTTCCTTAGTCACTCTCTAGCTTTCACATGCATATGAGGTTATTGATAATACCATGGCTTGGGTCAAGCACACCTTAGTCCTCAAGCTGACATCTTTGCTCTTCAACACTTTAAAATGTCTTGTGCAGGAGATTTGTCTAATGCAAGATGTCATCTCGTTTCTTGACTGCTGCTTCCCTGAGTGTTGACAGTTGATCTAAGAAGAATGAAGTCCTTGACAACTTCAATCTTTTCTCCACTGATAAGAATGTTTATTGGTCCAGTGGTGAGGATTTTTGTTTTCTTTACATTGAGATGCAATCCATACTGAAGGCTGTGCTCTTTGATCTTCATCAGTAAATATTTTAAGTCCTCTTCACTTTCAGTACGCAAGGTTGTATCATCTGCATATAGTAGGTTATTAAGGAGTCTTCCTCCAATCCTGATGCCATGTTTTTCTTCATATAACCCAGCTTCTCAGATTATTTGCTCAGCATACAGGTTGAATAAGTATGGTGAAAGAATAAAACCTTATCACACACTTTCTTAATTTTAAACCACTCAGATATTATTAGGGAAGACTTTTCCCAACCAATCTTTAATTTTCTATGTGCTTTTTCATTTGCTTCCTGTTCTGGAATTCTGATCACTTGTAAATTATTCCTCTTGATAGCGGCTCACATATATTTTAGCCTTTCTTCTTTCTTTTTTTCTTATTATTCCTCTAACAGATAAATACTGAGATTTGTCAATTTTGCTAATTCTATCTTCCATTGATTTCATTCTACTCCTTTACCCTTCCAATGCATTATCAATTTCTAAAATTTTAGTATTAATCTTCTGGATTTCTATTTATTCTTTTCGTATTGTTTTCCTGTATTCTTCTAGAGTTTGCATTGTGTTTTCTTTGATTTTGACTGTGATTTTCCTTATCTCTTTTTAAAACTGCTGACGAACCTAAATATAAATCTTCTCAATTCCTTATCAGATAGTTCCAATAGCATTTCTTCCTCAGAAGAACTTCTAGCCCTGTATTTTGTTTGAGACATCTTGTCCTTTTGTTTGTGTATGATTAAAGTAGTCTTTTATCTCTGAGACATTACAGAGGTATTGTATTAATTTGTTAAGCATATGTTGGTTGGCTTCACCTTGATTTTTGTTTTGCTTTATTTTAATATAGCTGGATAACAGGACAGGTGTGCTACTCTGCCTACTTTCTGTATGACTGTAGGTTTGGCAGCACTGGGCACTCACCATGAATCTCTGAGTCGATCTTTTATCAGATGTGTGAGCCTCTGATTGGCGGTTGTGCAGAGTAACTGTGAGCAAGTTGAACAGGTGTTAACCATTATCTGTCATTAATTCAGTGGTGCTGAAGTGCATGGTGGCATTCACCCAGTGGGTGTTGTAGCAGGAGTGGTGGGTATGACTGTACTGGTAAGGTAGCTGGCTCCTGACATATGGTGAAAGGAAATAAGGGGAGGGGGAGAGGAATTTTTTTTTTAATGTGGAGGAATATGGAAGACCTAAAAATAAAGAAAAATCAGAAAAAAAGACAAATGAGACAAAAAGATAAAAAGGAAAAACCAAAAGTGGCCTACAGTGCTGTTTAAAGCACTACCTGCTAAACATGACTATGATGGGAATGTGGTGGTCACTCCATGGAAGCATGCATCACCAAATGAGAGGGTGTTGTGTCTTGCCCTAGGTAGAGTTCTATAGGCCTTGGTGTTATCTATGTGTAGGGCACTCAATCAGAATTAGTGTGTAGATGCCCTAATGGTAGCCGGGGCCAGGGTCTTTATTCAGAAAAGGAATAAAATGTAGAGGGTGCTACTGAACGAAGAAGTGTCAGGGAGTGGGAACTCTTTCCATGGCATCAAAAATTAAAGATGGCAGAAAGAGGAAAGAACTAACAAAGAAGGAAAAAGAAAACCTGCTATTGCTACTTGCACAGAATGATTGCTTAGATATTGGGACACAAGAAAAGATTGGGAGGATAGCAGCAGAAGAAAAGTAAGACAAGGACGGGGAAGGGGTTTTCCCTACTTCCTCTGAGTTTTAGATGATGCCTTTCCTGTACATAAAGCTGGAACTAGACACCTTTTCCTGGAGTTCTCTCTGACCATGCAAATGCCCACGTCTTTGTTTTAGGTGCTCTAAGTTCAGCCTGGGTGCTGTCAGAAGGCAAAAATGATAATCTAACCATCAATTCAATGATACTTCAAAATCTGTTTTCTCCACTATCTACCTAGTATTTACTTTACAGGGTCCCTAAACAGCAGCGTTGTGCATTATGTAAATGTTTAACAGCTGTATTCAGTGGGAGGGACAGGATGAAGTATGCTTATTCCATCTTATCTGGAACCAAAAGTCTAAATACACACTTGCAAAGATTGTACCTCCCTTTTCAAAGAATTAGAAACTTCCAACAAGATGGTGGACTAAACAGGCATGCTAAACGGACCCTATACAACAAAGATACTAGAGACCAGATGAAACAAATACAGATGATAACCCTGTAACCTTGAGCTTCAGAAAAAATTATATATACGTGGACTGAATACTATCTAAGAGAAGAAGCTGAACAGGGGTGGTAAGAAATGGAACAGATGGGTGAACTGTCAGCTTGCCAACTCAGCACAACAATTTGAACTTTTGGTGCAATGGATCCAAGAAGCAGCCTGACAGCATAAATGCATATCAGGGGCTGGCAAAGAGAAAGGGACAATTCTCTCCTGGTGACTGGAGTTGTGGCCAGCCCCTACCCACATCCACCCCCAGCACAGTCCCTGTTCTGCCAAAGGTTAGAGTCATACTGATATGAGTCAGATGCTGAGTGCTTTACACCAGTGCCTAAAGGCTGCTGAACTCTACTTCTTTAGACTTGAAGACTGCACAAAGCCAGTCCCTGGCCAGCCCTAGGCTCCCAGAAACTCTCATACCAGTTAACCTGCTACCAGCTGCCCTCTGGTTATGAAAGAATTCCTTTTGGGAATGAAAACCCTGGCCCCAGCTACCATTAGAGCCTCTACAAACTACTTCTGGATTGAATGCCCTACAGAACTCCATCTAGGGCAGGACACACCACCCTCTCATATCTTCCCCTCCCAGCTTATGAGATCCTTGGCTGGCAGGAACTCCCTACAGTTTGCTTCTCTCTGCGTCTGGCTCCCACACTAGTTTCTTTCTTTCATTGTCTCTCTCTCTTTTTCCTTCTTTATCGTTTCCTGGTTTTCCATCCTTTCTTTCTATACTTACCGTTTTCTTCTGTTTCTATTTTTTTCCTTTCCTTTTTGCCCTTGATTTTTGTTTGCCAATTTCTGTTTTCTCTTTCTCTTCCCTCTCGCTAGTTGTGTTTAGTGGTTTTTCCTTCTTTTTATTTTCTCTTCCAAAATTTTATTTTCCTTTCTTTTTTCCCTTTTTAGTTATTGTATTCTTATTTGCTGATGCCTATTTTTGTCTCCTTTACTATTTTCTTTTTTTCACTGTTTGTTTGTCTTATGCATAGGGGTGTGTGTGTTCCTTTGTGCCTCATTCAGTGTGAGACAGTAATTGTTCCCATACAGCCAGGCACAGCCATACCCTCTGCAGCCCCACCCACTGGACAAGAGCCACTACCAGCTCCTATACTACCTGTTCAGTGATGGATATCAGCCAACACCAGAAAAACCCACCCTGACCTGAACTGCATGAACAGCAAATGAAGAACAGTGCACACACTTCCATTCTCTAATCACACCCATCATGAGGCAGGTGGTGAGTGCCTAAGAGCATGCCAATGTAAAATCATCAATTAAATACAAATATAAAAAACATCACAATGTCTCAAAGATAATTGATAATATCAGTTCACATGAAGAAACACGACAGAGTGAATGAAATAAGTGACCAAGATGCAGAGCCAAAAAATGTTTCTGATAAAGAAATGGTATTGGAATGACCTAATAAATAATTCAAAAGAATTATATTTAGGTACTTTTAATGGATTGAGAGAAGATTGAGAAAGTTGCAGGTGAAAACAAGGAGAACACAGAAAAAACTTTAGAAGAATTTAGGAAAATACTACAAGAACAAACAGACAAAATTAATCAAAAATTAGAGACCATATAAAGTCTGAAAATAGAGATACAGATGATTAATACTAAGATTTCAAAAATGAATAATACATTGAATGGGTAAAACAGTAGATTTGAATCAATAGAAGACTAAATTAGGGAGCTTGATGATACATTTATCAATACAAGTCTGCTAGAAGAACAATTCAAAAAAAAGAAAGAAAAAGATCCAAAGAAACCTAAGATTTATGTAGGACATCATCAAGAGGAATAGCAACATCAAGAATATCTGAATTCTAGAACAGGAAGAAACACAAAAAGCATGGAGCAAATTGTTCAAGGGTCACTGAAAGAAAACTTTCCTACCATCATAAAAGACATGAAAATAATCATTCAAGAAGTTGAACAAATCCCCAACAGGATAGGCCCCCCAAAAAAAATCACCAGAACACACGAGCAGGCATATAAGCTTGCTGGCAACCACATTGGTCTACTGGTAAGTGGAAGTGGAGGAAAGGCAGCAATGAAGATATGGGATGAGTTCTACCATGTTCAATAGACTCCCGACAACCTGGAGATGAGAGAGAAGAGGAAGGACTGGTTGGTCTGAAGAGTGGTGAGAACTAGGGACTCCTAAGCTCATGGACAAGGACCTAGCCAGGGAGGGCTAGAGTTGAGAATGAATCATCCAGCTGATATGAATTGAGGGGGATGCACAAGAATGCCCAAACTTGCAGATAGTGCCCATTTGACATAGCTTCCATGGCTTGATGATCAGAACTTGACTAGAAGAAGATAAAGAAATTTGATAATGGAAACAAGTGTAAATTGCTACAATCTGATGAACTTGACCTATACATATGGATGTAGTAGCTCAAAATACCAACTGAAAGGGAAGGAGTCTTCACATCAAGGATCAAGCCTATCCCTTCTGTACACAGGGTGATAGCGACATGCAACTTAGACATTGGCTACCTAAAATATGGGGCAGGGCTATAAAGGCATGAAATGGAGGGAGTGTAGTTTTAGAATGTTCGGGGGAAGGTAAAATCCCCATTGAATAGTTTTCATCTTGTCTTGACAGGTCTGGTGAAAGGAGAAGGGGATAAGATTCTTATGATTCAATAGTGAGCAATTGTTACCATGACTAATTGTGATTGCCACAACTGTAAATGTGGAAATTTTGTAACATAAAGGGGGGAGTAGTTAATCTAAAATTCCAGGAATAGAAGACCCTACTAGGACCGCCAAGGGAAACGAGCATGAGTGGAATGTGGGCTCCTATTCAGAGAAGCAGTGACACCAGAGATGATGACATGGAGAGATAGAGAAGCTAAGGATGCTAGACTCATGGAAAGAGAAAGGCTATGTGCTGGCGGACAGAGGCAGGCTTTCAGAATGTGCTCTTGGGTTGTTTAAATGAGTGTATATTCCTGAGTGTTTTTGTGTACATAAAAAAAAGAGAAAGAAAAAAACAGAGGGTATAGAAGCAAATACTGTTGAATGATAATGGATTGTAATCATTGCAATGAAGTGAAATACAAAAGGATGAGTGCAAAACCAGTGTTCTCCCATGTAAACTATCACTCAATTCACAATAAAACCTTTAAAAAAGAAAAAGAAAAAAAAAAAAAGACATCACCAAGACATATCATAATCAAACTTTCTAAAATCAAAGACAAGGAAAGAATCCTGAAATTAGCTCAGGAAAATGAAAAGTTCCCTACAAAGAAGAAACAATAAGACTAAGTTCTGATTTCTCCGTAGAAACTATACAAGCAAGAAGGCAATGGCAATGAGAGGACACATAAGAAACACTGAAGGAAAAAAAATTGTCAACCAAGAATCATATGTCCAGCAAAACTGTCCCTCAGATGTAATGGTGTAATTAGAACATGTTAAGATAGACAAAAATAAAAAATATTTTGTAATAACCTGGCCAACGTTATAAAAAATACTAAAGGAGTTTCTTTAGACAGAGAATCAACAATAGCAGACAACAACCTGAGATTAACACACATTACAACACCACTCAGAAGTCTATCCAGATATAAACGTATTCAAAGTAAAACAATCTGGTGGTGGTAGTGGTTGTGTGACGTTGAGACAGTTCTGCTTCATAGTAACCCTGTGTAGGATTTCTGAGACTCTAAGTTTTTACTTGAGCAGAAATTCTTATCTGTCTCTCACAGAGAGGCTGGTGGATTCACACAACTGACCTTGAGGTTAGCAGTCCAATTCTGTAACCCACTACACTACCAGGGCTCCTTAAAACAAATGCATAAGACTGAAAATAGGTCATCAGAGACATCAATTTAGAATGCATACAACTACAAAGCAAAAAGAGGGAATAGTGTAGTTACAGAACTTCCAAATAATAAAGAAGTCAAGTAGATTTCAAGATAAAATAGACTGCTTTAAACTGGTGATGAAATTAATAAAATAAAAATAAAATAAATCTCATCAAAATAAAAGAGGGAACATTAGTAAACATTAAAAAACAGCAATTAAGAAAATGCCAAGAACACCCACAAACAAAATAAACTCAACACAGAAAACTATGTGAAGCAAAGAAACCAACATCACCACACACAAAAAAAATCACACAACAAAATGATAGAAATCGATTCATTGTTGTTGTTAAGTTCCTTTGAGTCAGTTCTGACTCATAGCAACTCATAGTGTTTCCAAGGAGCTGCTGGTGGGTTTGAACCACTGACCTTGTGGTTAACAGTCCAGTGCTTATCCTATAATGCCATACCAGGATTCCTAACTACCAGTAATTACACCAACTATAGATTAAATGTACCAGTCAAAGACAGAGAGTAGCAGAATGGATAAGAAAACAGGATCTATCCACATTTACAAGAGACACACTTTTCACATACTTTCAAAGAATTAAATTTGTAGTATGGCTTGTATTAAGTTGATATTTCTTTTATTCATTTGCCTAACTATTAGTAGTGCAGTTTTACTACATGTGAAGATTATTATCCATTGACCCACCAGAGGCACTTTACAGCCAATATCATCTCTATTTCCTTCTACTGTTTTCTGTTTGATTAGGCTGAGAGATTACAGGGCATTCAAGTATATAAATACATAATTTGTGTTTAGGAGACGAGGGTAATAGAATATTGTGTTCCTTGACTTGATAGCAATTTGAATCTCTGCATAACTGGACCATTTGATCATGCCATTTAAAACAACTAATTGTTGTTGTTAGAAGCCATCAAGTCGATACCGACCCATAGCAACCTTATGCACAGCAGAATGAAACACTGCCCAATCCTGGGCCGACCTCACTACTGTTGCCATGCTTGAGTCCGTCGATGCTGCCACTTGGCCAATCCATCTCACTGGGGGTCTTCCTCTTTTTCTCTGACCCTCCACCTTACCAAACATGGTATCCTTCTCCAGCGACTGGGGCCTCCTGACAATATGTCCAAAGTATGGAGACAAAGTTTGGCCATCTTGGCCATCTATTGGTTCTTTTGGCAGTCCACGGCACTTTCAGTTCGCCTCCAACACTACAACTCAAAGGCATCAATTCTTCTACAATCTTCCTTATTCACGGTCCAGCTTTCGCACACATATGAGGTAATTGAAAATACCATGGCTTGGGTCAGGCGCACGTTAGTCCTCAAGCTGACATCTCTGCTCTTCAGTACTTTAAACAGCCACCTCTCGTCAGTCAGTTTGTCGTATTGTGGTGGCTTGTGAGTTGCTGTAATTCTGAAAGCTATGCCATGGCATTTTAAATACCAACAGGGTCACCCATGGTGGACAGGTTTCAGATGAGCTTCCAGATGAAGACAGACTAGGTAGAAAGAGTGACAAACTACTTCCGAATATTTAGTCACTGAAAACCTTATGAATAGCAGAGAAAACAACTAATAGCAACATAAAAAGTCCCAATATGCCAAATACTAACCAACGGAATAGACAGTGGCATAAAAAAACGTATTTTAAAATAACTTTGTGCCACCACCTAATATTTTGAGACACTCCACAATGCTGACTGAAAGAAAAGTTTTCTCTTTATGTATCTGTTGTTGTTATTGTTAAGTATCTTCCAGTCAGTTCTGACTCAGCAACCTTGTGTAGGGTTTCCGAGGAGCAGCTGGTGAATTTGAACCTCTGACCTTGCAGTTCAAACCAACTTTGTGTCCAGTGCTTCATCCCTCAGAGCCATATCAGGACACGTAGTTGTCCAATATTAAATCTTTAGAACCATTATCTTTTCACAGAATAAAAATTTCATGAAAGGCATTTATCTTGTCTACCCAAATAGAGTGTTAGGTCTATAATAGAAGTATAATTATTGTTATTAAGTGCTGTGGAGTCAGTTTCAACTCATAGTGACTCTTTATAAGGTTTCTGAGGCTTTAAATCTTTTGCAGGAGCAGAAAGAAAGCCTCATCACCATTTTATTGACAAGTGCTGTAGGATTAAACACAGTCCCTGGCAAATGGAACTACTAAAAATAGAAAGGAATCTTGATAATAAGCCTGGAAATTAAAGAAGACATAAAATACAGACCATGTAGAAAGAACTACATGCCTTAAGGCATGGTGAAACTGACTAGAAGTGCGGAGGAATAGTTTAATGAAATTTATCTATCGTTTTAAGGATATGGGAGCTGAAAATGATGGTTTATCAGACACCTAAAAGAAAGAATTTTATTGATCTGTCTTAGCATATCAATCTGATGATAATAGTTTAGTAAAAGCCCACTTGTTCATAGGTTTTTAAAAGTTAGAAATATAACACATTTTACTGCACATGTATACTATATATATATACTGTATATCCAATGAAGCTTTGATGAATAGCACATTTTAAATAAGAATTGGTATGAACTGGTCTTAAGACTTCTTCCCTCTATGTGTATAAAAGATAGTTCTGGTTTTACATGGCTACCAAATGTACACTATCTCAAGAGCTCTTTGTGGAATTCTAATATGAAAAGATGCTGAACGGGAGATCAGTTTCCACTAGTCATTGTAATTTAAGGAAGGGAAGTAGTCACAGCAAGAATGTGTACGGAAAACACAAGTAACTATAAAGTTTGAGATCACCACTTGCCAACTTAGGCTTTTTAGAATGCGCTTGCTACCTGATACATAGGCAGAAACTTAAGATTTAGTAAAGGGATCATATGTTTTTAAGCAGAGTAGGCTTGCCAGAGACAAACAAATTTCTCTTTATAGAACTGATGAAAATGTCTGATTTCACACTAAGCTAATTATTATCACTTTCTTTTAGGATTTCCTCAGTACCTAGAATGATGTCCTGCACATAGTAAGTTCTTAATATAAAAGAATCAAATTTATGACTTTGTAGCCATATTGTGCACATTAATTCATTTGTTTCCATTTAAAGTATCTCAGAAAAATTTCTCCAAAATACATAAAGAATACGACATTTATAATCTGTTGTCAATCCTAAATATACTGTTTCACCTGCTTTAATCACCAACACAGTACCTTTGAATATAGGACAGCCAGTAAGGGTTTCAAAATCGAGAGAATGAATGAATCGGCTAGAATATAACACCTGATGAAGGAAAGGAAGTTGCCTGGTTCTCAAATTGGCCCATTCTTTCTTGTGGCTCCCTGCACCAAACTTTCAGAGCCAGCTCGCCCACAATGAAAGAATACCATCTGAATGAAGCCTCACAATTGCTCTCTCATTACCACTGGGCGGTTGGCATCTAGCACTTCTTGGAGTCCTTGTGTTAAGGAATGCGTTCTGAGCCTCTGCCGGCACAGACATGTCACAGTGGTGCTTCTAAAGTAAAACGGAGCTCAGATTTCTTTCAAGTCTTCACTTGCTTTTGATGGAAGGTGTGCTGGCAGCTGTTGTCATCATTAGCCTTGTGGCAGTGTTTTTTTTCCTCTTAAGTGTCTTATGTCTCATATGAAAGCTTAAAGCTCATTAAATAGGGAGGGACTTTGGAACATGTGCCAATGTCAAACAGTAAAGTTTTATGTCTTCTGTTGTAGCAGCTTTAAAGGTCTAAATTTCCCAATCTTAGCCCCTAACATCACTTGGGATTTAAATTAGATAATGGGGTGAGAACAGGAAGATCCCAATTCCTTCCCCTCCCTTTATAATCATTACCAGAAACTGGCAAATGAAAGATTTAAAGGCTGCTCCTGGTGTGACACTGTGGGTTAATGCGCAGGACTGCAAAATCAGTTTGAACTGAAAGGTCAGCAGTTCAAGTTCACCAGCCGCTCCTTGGAAATCCTATACCGGGTCGCTATGAGTCGAAACTGACTCAATGGCACTTACCAACAACAAGGCACTTGGGTGCTTCAGAGAAAGATGAGGCTTTCTGTTTACAGCCTCAGAAACCGGGTTGCAGTGAGTCGGAACCGACTCCACGACACATAACCACCACCAATCAGGCACCTGGGTGTGGATTGTTGGCGTGGTACTATAGGATCAGCACTGGACTGCGAACAACAAGGTCAGCAGTTTAAACCCACTAACTGGTCCTCGGAAACCCTACCTAGGGTCACTATGAGTCTGAACTGACTCAATGGCACTTAACAACAGCAGGCACTTTGGTGTGGAATTGTCCTATAATCCTAGCATAATGGGATGCATGAGCTATCCATCCATGGGTCTGTAACCTAGAAAGCTGAAATATCTAAGTCTATGTGATCAACCAAATCGTCTTCAGTGGTATCAACAATTCTTTAGAGCTGATTCGAGTGGTACATTTAGAAACCAATAATAAATAATGTTCATTGAACACTTATTATGTATCAAATAATATCTTAAATGCTTTAACATCATAAAATTTTCACAACATACTCAAAGATAGATATTTATCTTCATTCAATAGATGAGAAAATTGAGGATTAAAGGGGTTAGTAACTACTTGCCCAGAATTTCAACTTCTGTAAGGAAGATCTTTGTAGAGTATAATTAAGAATTACCTAATAATTTTTTTTTAATTACCTTATTAGTCTGTACATTCTTCAAGGCAAGAACTGTATCTATTTTATCTTGGATCCCTCAAAAAAAAAAAAAGTCTCAAATCTACAAACTTCTTTTTTAAAGTTTTTGGAACAAATTAAAGGGTTCATAGTTTTAGAATGATTCTATCTCTCTCTCTCAGTTTCTAATATTAACATATTAGAGGATAAATGTTAGTCCCAGAGCCCTCAAAGGCATTCATACCTACATACACATACTTGTTTAACAAGTATAAGCCAGAGTCCCTTCTTCTAAAACCCAAAGGCATAACCCATAGGGGCTAAAAGCAGCAGCTGCTTAATAGGTGAACACCTCCAGGCAACAGGTTGGGACAGGTAATTAAGGACACTGAATGCATTTGAACTTGCAGGGGAAATTTAGGGAAGTGAATGTATTTATCAGAGTTGGAATTTGACCAGGATTCTAAGTAAAACACCAATTACCCTTTGATAACATAAAGCAGCGTATAAACATTGTTTAACTGAATTTCTGTCTTAGCTTAAGAATTTCAGAGATTCACAGAAGGGACACAATCATCTTCTGACAAACACTTCCATTGAGAAGGCTTCTGTGTATTCTTTCATGGTAACCCCTTTCATCCAACAAACAAGTCCTCTTGTTATTTGGTTAGTAGCAAAAAAGAATCCTAACTAATATAGTTGAAGGAAGTCAGAGGTCTTCCCAGCAGTACAATCTATTGTACTTCAAGAGTTGACGGCCTAATTTGAAATGATATTTACACAGAAAATAATTAGACCCTAATAAAAGGAGTCCTTATGTTGCACTGTAAGATAAGCACCAAACTGTAACCACAAACTCAGCAGTTCAAAACCACCAGCTGCTCCTCTGAAACCCTATACGGAATCAGTATGAGTTGGCACTGACTTGAAGCCAACAAAATGAAAGTCTGAGAGCCCTGGTGTGGCACTGGTAGGATAGGCACTAAACTACTAAATGAAATGTCAGTGGTTCAAACCCATGAGCTGCTCCTCAGAAACCCTCTCCAGGGTTGCTATGAATCAGAACTGACTTGATGGCACTTGAACAGCAACAACAATGAAAGTCTGAATACTAAACAAATTAATGTACACAATAATCAAGCCTATATTTTGTATTTTTTGATAAAATGTCTCCAAATAAAACTTAACTCAATTAATTTATCATTTAGTCTAAACTGATTCATTTGCCTAATATATGATTATTGTTATTTTATTATTATTGCTTCGATATATGAAAGAGTCCTTTGCTATTCTAAGTTCTCTAAGTATATGGAGCAGACAGATCATAAGTGGACTTCATAATCCCCATCTCCTAGTGCTCATGCATTAGTGTAACCCCCTACTCTTGCATATAGACGTCTAAGCTATAGACGGAGTCCTAGTGTGGCACTGTGGGTTAATGCGCTAGACTGCAAAGTCAGTTTGAACCACAAGGTCGGAAGTTCTAACTCACCAGCCACTCCTCGGAAACTCTCTGTTGTTGTTGTTGTTGTTGTTGTTGTTGTTGTTAGGTGGCATAGAGTATGTACTGACTCATAGCAACCTTATGCACAGCAGAACGAAACACTGCCCGATCCTGGGCCAACCT
>NW_006408621.1:11465026-11467012 GCF_000296735.1 Chrysochloris asiatica
GGTTACACTATTCACTACCCCCTTGTTCTATTCTAACAACTGCTTCTTGGTCAATGTACAGGTTCTTCATGAGCACAATTAAATGTTCTGGGATACCCATATTTCTCAATGTTATCCACAGCTTGTCTAGATCCACACAGTTAAAAATCTTTGCATAGTCAATAAAGCACAAGCAAACATCTTTCTGGTATTCTCTGCTTTCAGTCAAGATCCATCTGACATCAGCAGTGATATCCCTTGTTCAGGGTCTTCTTCTGAATCCAGCCTCAGTTTCTAACAGTTCCCTGTAGATGTACTATTGAAGTCATTTTTTCATTATCTTCAGCAAAACTTTACTTGCAAATGATATTAGTGCTATTTTTAAATTATTTCCACATTCTGTTAGATCACCTCTCTTTAGAATGGACACAGATATGGATCTCTTCCAATCAATGGCCAGGTAGCTGTCTTCCAAATTTCTTGGCATAGATGAGTGCCTCCAGTGCTGCATCGGTTTGTTGAAACATTTCGGTTGGTATTTCATCAATTCCTGTAGCCTTGTTTTTCACCAGTGCCTTTAGTGCAGCATAGTCTTCTTCCTTCAGTACCATCAGTTTTTTGTTTTGTTTTGTTTTGTTTTTTATTATATACTACCTCCTGAAATGGTTGAAAATCAACCATTTCTTTCTGGTACAATGTATTCCTTACACCTTCTTTGGATGCTTTCTGCATCATTCAATATTTTGCCAATGGAATCCTTCTCAAATTGAGGCTTTAATTTTTTCCTTCGGTTCTTTTAGTATTAGAAATGCTGAGGTTGTTCTTTCCTTTTGGTTTTCTAACTCCAGGTCTTTGCATATTTCATTATACTTAACTCTGTATTCTTCAGCAACCCTTTGAAATTTTCTGCTCAGCTCTTTGTCTTCCTTATTTCTTCATGCTCTTTAGCATCTCTGCCCTGGAGAACAAGTTTCAGAATCCTCTGAAATCCATTTTGGGCTTTTCTTTCATTCCTGTCTTTTAAATGACCTTTTGTTTTTCTCCTGTATGGTCTTCATGATGTCATCCCACAGCTATTCTGGCCTTCAGTCATTAGTGTCTATTGCACCAAATCTGTTCTTGAGATGGCCCCTCAATTCACGTGGGATGTGTTTAAGGTTATACTTTGTCTATCATGGACTTGTTTTAGTTTTCTTCAGCTTCAGCCTGAACTGGAATATGAGCAATTGGTGGTCTGTTCCACAGTTGGCCCCTGGCCATCTCTTTCCACAAATGTAGTCAGTTTGCTTCCTGTATGTTCTGGTGAGGTCCATGTATTTTTATATTGTTTTAAAAAGTTTTTGCAGTGAATAAAGTCATTGGTCCTGCAAAATTTATCATGTGATTTCCAGCATCATTTCTATCACCAAAGGCATATTTTTCAACTCCTGATCCTCCCTCTTTGTTTTTAGCCTTCTCACTCTGATCACCATGTTTGATAAATTTGAGATTGAAGAAATTGGTGGAATTTTTCAACTTCATCAACACTAGTTTAAATGGTTGGTGCATATATTTGAATAGCAGGTATTTTAACTGGTCTTCCTTGTTGTTGTTTGTTGTTAAGCTCTGTGAAGTCCGTTTTGACTCACAGCAACCCTGTAAAGATTTCCAAGATAAAATTTCGCAGGAGCAGAAAACCTCATCTTTCTCCTATGGTGGACTCAAACTGCCAACCTTGCAGTTCACAATCCAGTGCTTATCCTACGAAGCCAACATGCTCTCTGGTCTTCTGTGTAGGCACATGAATATTATACTGTCGAGGTCCTATGTCGGGTTCCAACCTCAACAAGGAAGTGTGGGTGTTACGAAGAAGGGAGATCTGGCAGCGAAAGAGATAGAGAAAGAGAGAGACGAAATATATACAAAAAAGACAGACACATAGATATGATGCAAGTTGGCAGGTAGACAGATCTGCAAACATATTGCCTAGCATTGCACAGCATTGCACAGCATTGCACACAGATCTAA
>NW_006408621.1:11467442-11473147 GCF_000296735.1 Chrysochloris asiatica
AGGCAGTTTAATGGGGCTGCCACTGATCAACCCAGGGTCTGCGTATGCTGTCCCCAGCATTATCCTATCACAGACAGCACTGTACTTCAAGACGGATATGGAAATGTTCTTTTTGTTGATGAATGTTATACCATTCCTCTTGAATTTGTCATCCCTAATAGTAAACCAAATGATTGTCTGATTCAAAATGGCCAATGCCACTCCATTTCAGCTCACTAATGCCTAGGATATCAATCTTTATGCATACCACTTCATTTTTGACAACTTCCAGCTTTCCTGGAGTCATATTTCACACATTCCATGTTCTGATTAATGGATGTTTGCATCTGTTTCTCCATATTTTGAGTTGTGTCCCATTATTAAATGAAGGTCCTGAAAACTTTACTCCATTGGTGTCATCACAGTTAACTCTACTTTGAGAAGTCAGCTCTTTGCCAGTAGTATTTTGAATGTCTTCCAATCTGAGGGACTTATTTTCCGGCCATATATCTAATAATATTCCGGTGCTATTTATAATGTTTTCATCTTCCAGTGCTATATCTGACAATGATCCGTGCCATTCATAAAGTGGCACTGTAGGATAAGCACTGGACTTCGAACCACAAGATTGGAGGCTCAAACCCACCAACTGCCCCCTCAGAAACCCTGTACAGGGTTGCTATGAGTTAAAATTGACTCAACGGCACTTAACAACAACAACGGCAAACATTCAGAAGTAGTTCACCTCTCTGTCTAGTCAATTTTAGTCTGGAAGCTCTGCTGAAAATTGTCCACCATGGATGACGCTGCTGGTATTTAAAATACTGGTGACATAGCTTCCAGCATCACAGCAATATGCAAGCCACTACAGTATGACACTCTGGTAGCGTAGTGGTTACAAATTGGGCTGCTAACCTCAAGGTCTTCAGTTTGAAACTACCAGCTGTTCCACGGGAGAAAGATGAGGCATACTGCTCCAGTAAAGATTAACATACTTGGAAACCCTGTGTAGGGTCACTGTGAGTCAGAACCGACTCCATGGTACTTAACAACAACAACAGTATGACAAACTGACAGACAAGTGGTGGAAATAGTGCATAACTAGTATTGGTACTTTTTCCTTGAAATGTAGTATTTCTTATACTGAAAACCGCATATATGAGGATGAATTAAAAAAAGTATTGCTACAAAATCATAGAAACTTTTATTAAACAAAATTATTAAAATATGAATCTATTGTTTTTTGGAATATTTTCCATCTAGGGCTGTACAATTCTGAAGGTAGTATTTCTATCTCTCTAACTTTTTCTCAAAGAATTCTGATCTTGTCAATTTATACCACATCAAAATGACTGTTTTGACATGCTCTAGGAGCTCTGGTAGCGTAGTGGTTACGAATCGGGCTGCGAACCTTAAGGTCAGCGGTTCGAAACTACCAGCTGCTCCGCGGGAGAAAGATGAGGCTTTCTACTCCCGTAAAGATTTACACCCTCGGAAACCCTGTACAGGGTCGCTATGGGTCGGACCCGACTCAACGGCACTTAACAACAACAACAACAAAGGGACCCAAATGGAGTCCTGGTGTGGCACTGTGGGTTAATGCGCCAGACTACAAAGCCATTTAAACTGACAGGTCGGCAGGTCAAGCTCACCAGCTGCTTCTCGGAAACCCTATACAGGGTCACTATGGGTCAGAACTGACTCAACGGCACTTAACAACAACAACAGGGACCCAAATTGTATTCTTCTTAAATGTTTGTTTGTTTTTTATTTTGTGCACAAAAAGAAGTCTAAAAGGGGCATGATATCATTAATGTAGTGTGGATGGGGTAAAGTTTCCAACAAAATTCTTGTAGGACATCCCTTACTACCTTTGAAGAATGAGCAGGTGCATTATCAAAATTAGAAAAAAAAATTCTTCAGCTCAAGTTTCCTGGCCTTTATCTTCACCAAAGCAGTTTTCAATTTTCTTAAAATTTCTTCATAATAAGCCCAATGATCATATGTATCTTTCAAGAAAAATCTATCAGAATTGCCCCTTAGGAATTAAAAAACTAAACTAAACTCAAAACAGGTGCCATAAACTTCTACCATGAATTTAACTGGCAGAGCAGATCCCCTAAGAATCCACTGACCCTTTGGACCTTACTGTCTAGATTGAATTACACGTCTAAGACTCATCCCCAGTTATAATTCATTCCACAAAATCATCCTCATTAACTTTGATATTACTTAAAAGACTTGAAATGGAAAGATCAGGTCTTTGAGGTAGCTGATCTTCACTCAACAATTTTGGTACTGATCAAACTGAAAACTTTCTGAGGTCAAAATATTCACTTCAATTTGAAAACACCAAACCATGTGAACCCCCAACTTCATTAGCTATCACATAATGATAAGTCTATATTCTTCCACCAGGTTCTGAACTTCAGTTTCTTCATACATGGAGACAGTTTTCCCTATGAGGGAAGATTTGAGGTATTCCCAACCTTCCTTAAAATGCTTGATCCATCTAAACACTATTGTTTTACGTGGGGCATCAGTCCCAAATATTTGTTGTAAGCTTCAATGATTTGAGTTTTGTTAAAAATTTGATATTAACCTTGACCTCAAAATCATTTTTTCCCATGGTACATAAAGTACCTTTTTTTTTTTCAAGGCACCCTGAATCCTTGTATGGCGCTGTGGGTTAATGAGCTAGATTACAAAGTCAGTTTGAGCTGCAAAGTAGATGATTCAAGCTCACCAGCCGCTCCTCAGAAACCATATACAGGGTCTCTATGTGTCAGAACTGACTCGACAACACTTAACAACAACAACAAAAAGGACATTAAGAAGTCCTAGTATGGCACTGTGGGATAAAACACTGGACTGCAAGGTCAGTTTGAACCACAAGGTCGGTGGTTCAAACTCACCAGCCATTCCTTGGACACGCTATACAGGGTCGTTAAGAGTCAGACCTGATGCTATGGCACTTAACAATAACAACAACAACAAAGGATACGAAGGATTCCTGGTGTAGTGCTGTAGAATAAGCACTGGACTTCAAACCACAAGGGTGGCTATTCCAACCCACCAGCTGCTCCTCGCAACCCCTGTAGAGTCACTATGAGTTGGAACCAACTCGAGGACACTTAACAACACCAACAACAAAGATACTAAGGCTTTCTGGTATGGCACTGAAGGATCAGCATTGAACTTTGAACCACAAAGTCAATAGTTCAAACCCACCAACTGCTCCTCAGAAGCCCTGTACAGGGTCGCTATGAGTCGGAATCAACTCAATGGCGATTAATAACAACAAAACAGGATAGTAAGATGATACATTTCTGACAGAGTTCATCTTCAGTCATCCACTAAATGCAGAAACATATTTAAACACATTTTGTTTGGAATCAACCTTTGAATATATGAACTAGAATCCTAGTAACACACAGTAATACTTAGCCTCATATGTTTCACACAGTGAACTACTTTGCAGTACATTTAGGGATAAAATCACTAAAGAAAAATCTAAGATTGTTTATTATGATAAATAATTGAGACAATTATAAATTCATTCCTAATTTGAAGTAATGAAGTTTCAAGTCATTGAGTTGTACACATCAGTTGGAAATGCATACCAACAACTTTGTTCTAAGAAGAGATACCTTTACTCTGTGTAATACACAGATGTCCATAATAATGTCCATAATTTACCAGGAATTATTTTTTGAAGGGAAGGAATTAAATTAAAACATTTAAGTGTACTTTGTCTTTAAACTTCTCCTTTTTAGAGAAACTTCATTAATGGGTTTGCTTAGTTTCCCAAAAACCTGTATGCCAGAGAGCATGAAATCAGTTACCATAAAATTCTATAAAATGGAGAGAAATTGCTAAGGTACATTGGTAGCTATTTCCTGCAAGAGCTTTTAAAGCTCAGTTGTGGTTGTATACCACTGAGTCAGTTCTGACCGACTGATAGTGGCCCTATATATGGTTTCTGAGAGCGTCTGGTGAGTTTGAACTGCCGACCTTTCCATTACCAGTCCAGTGCTTTTCCTAAAGTACTGTGCTAGGGCTCTTAAAGCATGGTAAATGACAGTAAACCCTCTATTTAAGTGCCCTACCCCCATGTCACCACAGCCTGTGGACTCTTACACTTGAGAGATAAATCACTCTTTAGTGATTTATTAGGAAAGAATTGTATATTGTTTACTAGTTCTGATCTTTTATTTCCATCAAAATGCTCATTGGGTGGTTTACCTTATGAGAAAATGAATAAACGTGAATTTTATCAATTTCCTCTGGTGGAGTCCAGTCAAAGAGTACAGGGGGGTAGTTCTCAGTGATTAGAAAGCACTGAGCCACAAAGCGTTCATCATTTGATTCTAAATGATGTAACCAAGTACCAGTATAAGAAGCCTCAGAACTCTGCTCATACATTGTAAGCCTTCCAGTATATCTGTCCCTGCAAGCCCTTGCATTCTTTTAGCCTACAGCTGTTTTGGGCAGTGTTTGACTTGCCATGGCAAAGTTCCGTGTATTATGAATATACAGTAAGAAAAAGTAATTGAATGAATACAATTGTATATTATACTATGTCCCAATAGGACTGGTCAGAGTAAAGATAGCGAGAGAGCCTGCTGTGCAAACAGCAATAAATAGATGCTTTCTTCACCTTATAGGGGAAATACTGAATTAATGGGCACATTTAGTCTTTTTTAAGATATGTGCATTAAGTGCCAAAAATGGAAAAAGTGACATTCTGAGTCACCTATGTCAGATATTAGATTTTCCTTCCTTCAGGAAGTAATTTTTAAACCACAGTCACTTCAATTTTCATAGCCAAGTCTCAACCCTCTAAAAAAAGTTTCTCCTCAAACCCAGGGTATTTCTATTTCCAGCAACAACTTTAGTTATTCTGAAAAGATAATCTCTGGCTTTTTGTTATTGCTCAGATGATATTTACTGGTTGCTGAGCTACAAAGGATAGAACCTGTGTTTCTTATTTTCCATTCAAAGAAACACTTAAGCATGTTTCATTTGTGTCCCTTGCTTTGAGTAAACCAGTATTCATAGTTTGGTTACCTAATGAATATTACAGCCATTCCTTTTAGAACCTGCAAGTTAACTGCTTAACTGTTTTCAAAATAATCTTAAAACCTTCTGGAACTAAATCTTAAGGAGCCCTGGTCATACTATGGTTACAGTGCTTGAATGTTAACCTAAATGTCAGTGGTTCAAACCCAACAACCTGTCCCACTGAAAAAATATATACCAGTCTGCTTCCATAAAGATTTATAGCCTCAGAAACCCTATGGGGCAGTTCCACTCTCCCCTATAAGGTCACTGTGCAGCAGGAGGTTTTTGTTTAATGTGGTCTCATTGGTTTGCTTATCTGTTGTATTTGATTAGAATAGCTAATCCTATTTTTCACTCTTTGAAAGGGTAATATTTGTTTAGTACTGTGAGAGCTGGAGTTCAGCACCCTACTTATAGAAACTAGTATGAATAAAGCAATTATTAATAGGTATAATCATATTATCAGACCTTCTTTTTCATGGTGTTCATCCTTATTTGTTCATCTTGTACAAATATGAACATGGGAAAGTAAGAACCAGTTTGTGGAGTATAGTCTCAAATGAAAATGCAGGAACTTTTATTAAATTATGAAGAACTATAACACAGCATTAAACCTGGTTCAACCTCGCTGGAAAGCAATATGGCGCTTCCTCAGAAGGTTG
>NW_006408621.1:11490696-11495738 GCF_000296735.1 Chrysochloris asiatica
TTTCACTCAATCCACAATAAAAAGCCTTTTATAAAAAGGGGGGGCAATAGAGGTAAATACTGTTAACTGATGGTACCTGGAGGGGATTGTAATTATTGAAATGAGGCAAAATAAGATTTATGGAATGTAAAACTGATAATTTGCCCTGTAAACTTTAACTCAATTCACAATAAAAACTTCTTAAATTTTTTTTAAAAAAGAATATGAGTGGAGCTTGGAATCCCTTCTGGGAAAAATGGTGACGGCAGAAACTGGGCAGAGGTGGTGGCATGGAGCGACAGAGCAGCTTCACTAGGGCCATGGACTGTATAAGGCTGTGTGCCTACTTACAGAATGTGCCCTCTGGATATTTAAATGAACATATATTTTTGTTTCCTTTGTTTTCTATGTGTGCATCAAATATTTTTGCTTTGTGCATTTGTGAAATATAAGATGTAATTGGGGCCAGTACATTTTTAGTTGTGTGTGTTTTAGTTATAACATGTTAGGCATGAATATGACTTTACCATTTTCTCTATTTAGACATTATGCATATAGTTTATAGGTTTCAAGTAGACAAGGGTGGACTGTAATGGTCAAAGTTCTGTGTCAAGTTGACTATGCCAGGATCTCCAGAGATTTATCAGTTGAGATGGGTTTATTCCCATGGCAATGAAACCTAATACTGCAATGGTTAACTCTACGTTGAGCGGCCAATCAATTAAAAGGATGCTTTTTGGTTGTTGAAATTATCATATATTCCTGAGTGTTTCTGTGTACAACCCCCCCACCCCCAAAAAAAAGGGAGGGAATGGAAGCAAATATTGTTGAACGATGATGCACGGGGGAAATTGTAATCATTGCAATGAAACGATGGTGTAATGCCGATGTTCTCCCATGTAAACTATCACTCAATTCACAATAAAAACTTTAAAAAATAAAAAAAGAATGAAGTCCTTCACAACTTCAATCTTTTCCCTGTCAGCTGTGCTATAGGCATTGGTTAAAAAACAAGACTCCAGGAACTGACAGAACATAAATTGAAAGCTTCCAACAAACTGATGCAGCCCTGGAGGCACTCACTCAGTCTCCAATTGATGAACATTTAGATTGGTTCTAGGTTTTAGCTATTGAAAACAATTTACAATTGAAACACCGTTTCTTATCTATCAGACTGATAATTCATAAATTTGAATGCATACTCTGTTGGAAAGGCAGTGGTGGAAACAGGCTTCTTCACACATTGCTGGTTGTTGTTAAGTTAAGTTAAGTTAAGTTAAGTTAAGTTAAGTTAAGTTAAGTTAAGTTAAGTTAAGTTAAGTTAAGTTAAGTTAAGTTAAGTTAAGTTAAGTTGTTGTTAAGTGCCATTGAATTGGTTCCAACTCTTAGCGACCTGGTGTATAGGGCTTCCAAGGAGTGGCAGGTGGGTTTGAACTGCCAACCTCATGGTTAGCAGTCAAGCACTTATTCTACAGCACCACACCAATAGAAATGCAAAATAATATAACGCCCACAAAAAAGAATCTGTCAAAAATCTAGCAAATTTATGCATACATTTACCCCTTGATCCAGCAACTCCATTTCAAGAAATTAATTGTAAAACTACATTTGAAAAAATACTATAGTGGACCCTGTAATGAATTACCCCAATCACCTCTTTATGATATTGGCTATGGATGACCTCACTGTTACAAGTGTTGGCAGTTGGTAATTCTCAGCTGACTTCCACTCCAGGAATTTCCTTTGTATAAAGGGATTTGCCTCTCATTCCACACCCAATGACTGTTCCATGTATAAGGTATAAGGAATCTGTCCTGGTGCCTCAAAAATGGGGAACTTTTAAGAATCACTCTAGCTGCAGAGTTCCCCATGGGACGGACTGAAGCTTTTGGTACTTGTATATTGCAATTCAATTCTTCCCAAGGCCTAATTCAGTTTCCTTCACTCTTTCAAAGCTATTGATCTCATAAGCAATTACTAATAACTTCTTACATGCATGTCTCTGTTCTGAATCTGTTTCTCAGATAACACAATTGTTGGTACCAGAAGCGGTCCAACAAAGAAGACTTCAAACATGGAATTTTAGAGTTAAGTCACCTGCCAGCTGGCTAACAGTGAGGACGATGTTACTGCTGATTGATGGAGTACTTTTATGCTTGGCATGCTGTAGCAGTACAATTGTTCAGACTTTTCATATGATGAACTGGGATGGAACACTAGAGGAAAAGGATGTACTAGCAGTTGTAATATCTCAGGCCTTTATGGAAGAACTAATTACAAGGACAGTAGAATCAAATTATTGTTGCTGAGTTCCACTGATGCATTGGTAAAACACAATCAAAGGCTGAGGATAATTATCAATTTAAGAGGAAGTGAAAAACTTAGAGAGCCTTCTTGGCAGCAGATAAAGAGATTTCTTATCTCCTGTAACCAGATGACAGAAAAATCTGAGGATCAGCCTTGGGACTTAATTATAAGAGGAGCAGAGTTCCAGAGAAAAGTAAATTGTCAGTCCTAGAAAACTTGCTATGGCAAAGTGAGGGCCCTGGTGGAAATGGAGGTATCTGGGTTGAGTCATCAAAAAATTTTGAAACCGCAGATCCCCTGTAGGCTCTGGGTCTACAAAATGACCTACTCCTCTTTATTAAAAACTAGCTTTCTACCACACCACTCTGGCTTGGAGAAAATGCATGTACTAACCCCCCTTACCCTGCCCCCAAATCTAACTTCTTTTTTCTTCATGACTATAACCAACACCTAGGTCGGCTGATTAGAAGCTTTCTAATGCATGGATAAGTCTAGAAGCACCAATAATGTAATAACCAAGTTTTATGTGTCTGACATGATGTAATGGAAAATACAAGGAACCATTTATGAAATGTTTTGCTTTCCCCCCCATCAAAAAAAAATTGAGCTTGATTATGAAAAAAATCTTTATAACTTAATACTAAGTTTCAGCAAATAAAAGGTAAAGAGGTGGCACAATGGTTAAGCAATTGGCTGCTAACTGAAAGGTTGACAGTTTGAACCCACTCAGCGACTCCATAAAAAAAAGACCTGGTAATTTGCTCCTGTAAAGACTACAGCCTAGGAAACCCTATAGGAGAGTTCCATTCTATCATGTCAGGTACCTATGCCATGTCACCTGACAGTATCCCAGAGGAACAAGTTAAACGGCAACAGGAGGTAGGAATAAGCAAATCCAAAATGTACAAAATTCAATAGATAATTACCCAGTTTCTTTAAAGAAAAAGAACTAGAATTATTACAAGTTACCAGACAGCTAAGAGCTATAACAGCCCAATGCAATATGTTGACTTTAGTTGAATCCTGTATTTTCCTATTGTTGCTATAACAAATTACTACACAATTAGTGGCTTAAAACCACAAATGTATTCTTTTTTTTTAAGCTGGAACTGATTTTATTAATTAAGGTAGGTAGAGGGAGGATAGGAATAAGATGACACTAGAAATCTGCACAAAAGCATAAACACGCTTGCTTATCTATTTCAATAGATTGATTAGTTTTTAATACTGAATGTTTCTTATTATAGCTTGTTTTTATATCATCTTTAAATGCATTTAAGGCAACTTACCGAATAAAAATAGTACTGAAACATGAGTTCAAAGAAAATTAAATATGAAAATAATAGAGATGAATAAGATAGTTCTACTCTCAGTAAAGCATCCCACTGCAACTTACTCTTGGTATTATTTAGATCTGTGCAGGAAGGAATAACATGGGGGTTTTGTTTTGTCTTAAGGCTTTATTGTGAACTGAGTGACAGTTTACATGAAAGAACATCAGCTTTACACTCATCATATTGTATTTCATTTCACTGCAATGATTACAATCCCTTCCATGTATCATCATTCAACAATATTTGCTTCTATTCCCTCTGTTGTTTTTTTGTTTGTTTGTTTTTGGATGTACACCAAAACACTCAGGAATATGTAATCATTCAAACAAGCAAAGGGCATACCCTGAAAGCCTGCTCCCCGACTACCAGCACACAGTCCCTCTCCCTCCATAAGGTCAAAAGTTTGGAAGTCAAAAGTTTGAAAATGGGTCTTTCAGAGTTTTAAGCAATATATGGTCCTACCTTTTGAAAGTTTTAGGGGAGAGTCTGTTCCTTGCCCTGTCTAACTTCTGGAGGCTATTTTCATTCCTAGCTTGTGGCCTTCTTTGAACAATAACATCAGTACGATCACAGTCATCTCTTTTTCTGACTCTGACCCTCTGCTTCTCTCTTATGAAGACCCTTGAGATTATATTGAACCCACTGAGATAATTTAAGACAATTTTCCCCAACTCAAGATGCTTAATTTAATTGTACCTGAAAAGTCACTTTTGCCATAAAAATAAGTCAATGGCACACAACAACAAGGGATTAGGATGTGGAAATATTTGCAAAGGTCATTATTCTATCTATCACAGATTCTGATTCAAAAATCCAACTTTAAAAAAGATATCTTTCACACAGGGAAATTTAACCATAGATTGGATTGTTATGCAAATTATAGCATACATGAGTCCATACTGATATATTAAAAATAAAAAAGATTGAAGAACAAACAAAATGGCAGAGAGGGTGAAAGTGCAGTGAGGAGCTCCGTCATCAACAACACAGAATATCAGACAAAGCAGGCTCAGGGAATGGTGCCAGAACTCTGAACCACATATTAAGCACTATTTAGAAGGTTGGAAGGCTTATAGATAAAGGAATTTGTACCAGAAACAAGAAATCCATTGCTTTCTAATTCAAGATGCTCAGCTGCTCCCGGAGCTGAGGAGCTGAGCTACCATCTTGGGTGAGACCAAGCGGGGAAAGGATCAGAGTAGCCACGAATACCTGACAGAACCACAGAGATAAAGGTGTGGACATTCTTTATATATATATATATCTGTTCATTGGTCCCTTGCTGTCTGTGTACCTCCATTCTGGTGACTAGCAGGGGGACCTGAGAGAGTGGACAACCCACCCCCAGCCCCGGAAGATTCTACTATGCATACACACACATCTCCTCAAAATTTAAAGAGACAGTTTCCAATTAAAACCAAA
>NW_006408621.1:11496527-11524864 GCF_000296735.1 Chrysochloris asiatica
TAAGAATTATCAGCATTCCAGAGCAAGAAGAATCACACAAGTCCACAGAGGAGATAGTTGAAGAGCTTCTGGAAGAAAATTTCCTAACATTCGGAAAAAATAAGCATTCAAGAAGCTCAATGAACCCCAGGAAGGCTAGATCCTAAAAAAAAAAAAAATCACCAAGACATATAATAATCATGCTCTCCAAAATCAAAGATAAGGACAGAATCCTGAAAGCAGCTAGGGAAAAGAGAAGTGAAAAAAAGCAGCTAGGGAAAAGACAAACAAATCAGATTAAGCTTGGATCTCTCAACAGAAACCATGCAGGCAAGAAGGCAATAGGGAGACATATAGAAAACCCTGAAAGAAAAAAAACTGCCAACCAAGAATCCTCTACCCAGCAAAGCTGTCAATCAAATATGATGGTGTAATCAAAACATTCCAGGATAAACCGAAGCTAAGGGATTTTGCCAAAGCCAACCCTGCTATGAAAATCATCCTAAAGGAAGTTCTGGGGACTGAGAACCAACAAGAACTGACAACAAGGAGAGGATGACATACATGGCAGCATCACCCTGAACTCAATTGACAAATGGAAGAGTCAAGAACTGAATAAAATTATAAGCACAGAGGACCTGGGAGATAAGCCTATGATCAAAACAATTACAATGTGAAAAAAGGTAGGTACAGAGGAACAGAGAGCCAGGTGGTGGGAAGGTTATGTAGATTATAGGATAAAATAGGCTGTCTTAAATGGAGGAAAGAATTAATGGAATATAAGGTAACCACAATGGGGTTGGGGTGGGGGGTTTAGTTCAGGTTTTGGGGAGGGCAATACAAGAAGAGCGAGGAGATGGAAGAACAAGATAGATAGGGGAACACTGACACAGGTTTGCATGTCCTAAGTGGGACAGAGGTAAATAATGATGCATGCTCAACCTGGGAACAACAAGGCTCAGTGATACAGGGCTCTAGGTATAGCTTGAAGCGGGGAAATAATACTAAAATGCTTGACTGTCTTATGACTATTAGTTTCCCCTTGCCTACTATTGTAAAATATACACTTGAGTGGGATAGAAAGGAATGTTGGGAAACATGATTAGAGAAAACTGGTAAGCCCATCTTCAGCCTATAACTGATTGGAATACCTAAAAGGGGTTCTAGAACTTGCCCAGTGAAATAGGCTTCGTGCAAAGCCTTCATAGAGTATCGGACCTTAGGTGAAATCCTGAGTCCCATCCAGAACCTTATGAGGTGGGACATTCCAACTAGAAAGGACAAGCATACCAGCCTGGAACAGCTACAGTAACAGAAAGATACATCTTCAAAGAAAGATCATCAGGAAAAACCCAAAACAAAAATGTCAACATGATTGGCTACTACAAAAATAAGCATGCTGTTTGCCAGGAAGACATCAAGACTAGTAAACAAGTGCCTTCAGGACAAACTCCTCTCTAAGACTGAAACTCAACGAGAATACACAAACAAGCATGTAAACTTTCTGGCGACCACATTGGTCTACTGGTGAGTGGAAGAGGGGGAAAGGCAGCAATTAAGACATGGGCTGAGTTCAACCACAGTCCATTGACTTCTGTTGACCTGGAGATGAGAGAAAGAAGAGAAAGGGCTGGTTGGTCCAAAGTGTGGTGAGACCTGGGGAATCTTGAGCCCATGGACAAAGATATAGCCACAGAGTGCTAGAGCTGAGAGTGAAGCATCGAGCTGATATGAAGTGAGGGGAGATGCACAAGAACACCCAAACTGGCATTGTTGTTGTTGTTATGTGCCGTGGAGACGGTTCCGATTCATAGTGACCCTGTACAGGGTTTCCGAGGCTGTAAATCTTTACGGGAGCAGACCGCCTCATCTTTCTCCCGCGGAACCACTGGTAGTTTCGAACTGCTGACCTTGCGGCTAGCAGCCCGATTTGTAACCACTACACTGGCATATAAGTAACAAAAACAGGGGAGCTGTTAATCTTACAGTACAGAAACAGAGGACCCTAGGACCATCAAGGGAGAAGCACACAAGCCGAATGCAGGACCTTATCCAGAGACACAGTGACACCAGAGATGGATGCATAGATGGGGGCACGGAGAGGTGGAGTGGCTGAGGACTCTAGATTCATGGGAAGAGAGGGACTAAAAGCTGGTGGCCAGGAGGCAAACTTGCAGAATGTGCCCTTTGGAGATGTAAATTATTATATATGCCTGAGTGGTTTTTGTTTTTGTTTTTAATCTAAAGTAGATAGAAAGAAATACTGTTAACTGATGGTACATGGTGGGGATTATAATAATTGTAATGAAACAAGGTGTATGATTTGTTGAATGTAAAATTGATTATCTGCCCTGTAAACTTTCACTCAATCCACAATAAAAATCTTTTAAAAACACAAACAAAACTGAATGAAAAAAAGAAAAAAGTAATGATTGAAGAAAGGGGGGAGGGAAAGAGTAAGGCAGCAGGTAGGCAGGCAGGTGATATATGTTCCTTACAGAACAATTTCAAATAACATATGTAAATAGCCCAGCAGGAGGTGAATTGTAATCTTCCTACCTTCACCATTTCCACTTCAATGGGGTCTGGACTTGGAGACTCCCTTGTAAAGAATAGACTATGGAAGGAAACAATAGTAAATTTACAATGGAGAAACTTGTAGAAACAGTACCTTAACCAAGTAACCAAGATGAATATCACCAATGACGTCATGTGAATACTGTTTCATCCTCATTAGCAACGGTGTAGTCAGCTGCCAGTTCCTGGAGAACCCATGCATAATGGAACTAAATGCTGCCTGGTCCTGCAGCATCCCTGTGATCAATTATGTTTTGAACCTTTGTGATCCATAGGGTTTTCCCTGGCTGGTTTCCAGAAGTAGATAGCCGAGCCTTTCTCCTAGTCGATCTTAGTCTAGAAGCTCCCCTACAATGTGTTCAGCCATAAAGCGATACACAAACATTCACTGATGAATGGGTTATGGCTGTGCGTGAGGTACATTGATTAAAATCAAACCAAGGTCTCCCACAGAGAAGGTCAGAGTTCTACCACTGAGCTATAATTGCCCACATGAATATCACATACCCCTACATATAATGTGATTAAAAAGGTCACTTTGCTTCTATATATATATTAAATCTATTAACCCAGTTTGATCATGAAAAAATCATCAGGCAAATACAATTATTTAACATGGTTTTTCTATCCACAGTCCTCCATTTTATGATGTATTGTAAATTCTAGCCTTTACGCTCATGGTTATTTTGGAGTGAAGGATGTATCTTGAGTTGCCACCTTACTGTAGGGTAAGGCTAAAATCACCACCCTTAGTGTCCTTGTGGGTGTGGTGTGTATCCAATATATAGGAATACTTTAACAAAATAGTCCTATATATTGTTTTGGATCCTGCATTTGGCTTGTCTTTGTCTGATATTTAGTTCTTGGGACTTAACTCAGCAGCCTATCATCTAACATGAGCTGCCAGCTTCAATGGCCTTGTAAGCCAGCAGCCTGGCATCTGACTTGACAATTTCGGTTAGTCAGCCCTTGCAGTCATGTGGGTTGGGAGAGACCTCCAGAAACAGACTACTACCTATTTCTCCCACAGAGTGGCTGATGGGTTCAAGCCATCAACCTTTTGGCTAGCAGCTAAGCACTTAACTATTGTGCCACCAGGGTTCAATTATTTCCTTCCCACCCACCACCGTCAATTTTATTCTGACGCCTAGTGACCCTATGGGAGAGAGTAGAACTGCTTCTTAGGAATTCCAAAATTGTAAATCTTTACAGGAGTAGACAATCTTTATCCCACTGGGCAGCTAGTAGGTTTGAACCACTAATCTTCCAATTAGTAGCCCATTGCATAATCCATCATACCACTAGGGGTCCTTCAATCATTGTCTAATTATCCTAAAGGTGGCCCTTTAAAAGAAGATATAGAGGTCAAACACATTAGTGTAGTTTTTCTTTTCTCTCTCTCTCAAAGAGTTTTATAACTACAAGGAAATTATTCCTTCCAAAAACAACATGAACTGAGAAGCAGAGGCCAAATCTTAATGAAAACACAGATTCAGACAACACCTTTGATTGCAGCTTTGTGAGCCCCTAAGCAGAGAACTCAATTAAGACATGCCAAAAGAAAACTTTGAGATAATAAATGTGTGTTGTTCTCAGCTGCTAGCTTTGTGGTCATTTGTTACACAGCAATAGAAAACTAATATACTATGTGAACAAGGACACAACTCTTAGGATAAAGGGGTTAGTAAGTGTTAGCATTGGACTAACCTTGGCAACTACTTTCAGTAGGTTAATGTATACTCACAAAACCTAGATAAAAACCCAGTTCATTGGAATAGGTCAGTGTTGATAAGAAAGGTTACACCTAAAAAGATACATAGGCATGCTGGGAACTATTTCAGTTCAGGGTACATGCTGTCAGACTTTGCCTTCAAAGCAAAGGGATAGGGCATATTAAAAGTCTTTCAATACCGGTAGTATTGGACAGAAGTTGACAGAGCTGGGGCAGGTATAATTCTTTGTTAATTTGTTTCTGTTTCTATCTCTCTCTCATTTCCTCTCTCCTTCCTTATACCTCTCATTTTTCCTTTTTCTTTCTTAAGAACTTCTCATATACACTGGTTCATGTATCAATTTATAAAAAGGGAAGGAAAACTCACAAGAGTATTTCACATACCACTGTCCCAGGGCAGCTTCAAACAGCCCTAAGAATTGTTAACTTTAACTTTTTCTTAGGAGACCTAGAGTATTCCATTCTAACACAATCTCAAACACTATCTCACACAAACAGGCTATTAAGGCAAAGAGTCATCTGCCTTGTGTGAGTAAGTCAGGGTCTGAAAGCCTCTGAGAAGTTGGGAGGGTTCTTAAACTCTTTAAAACAAACCTTATATATTGTTGTTGTTGTTAGGTGTCATCGAGTTAGTTCTGACTCATAGCAACCCTATGCACAGCAGAATGAAACACTGTCTGGTCCTGGGCCAACCTCACAATCATTGCTATGCCTGAGCCCACCATTTCTGCCACTGTGCCAATGCATCTCGCTGAGGGTCTTCTTCTTTGTCTGTGACTCTCCACTTTAACAAACATGATATCCTTCACCAGTGACTGGTTCCTCCTGTCCAAAGTATGAGAGATGAAGTCTGGTCATCTTGACTTCCAAGGAGCACTCTGGCTGTACTTCTTCCAACACAGATCTGTTTGTTCTTTTGGCATTCCATGGCACTTTCAGTATTCTCCTCCAACACCGTAACTCAAATGCATATAAGTCTGAGTAATTCATTCTCCTCAAAACAAGTCTATGAAACTCTAAGACTTTTCCATCAAGGGACCTGAGTGTGCCAGTATCAGCTGGTAGTAGACCACTCTCTTTCCCAACAGACTAAAACTAACTGCAAAAAAAGCAGGCACAAAATACTTACTATTGATTCAAAAGTAATCTTCAGATCTACAAGTTGCTAAAATAAGACAGAATTTTTTTCTTTAAGCTTTGTTTGTAGGCACTTAAATCTCAATACTCTACAGGATGAGCAGGGTTTATTCCTTTCAGTGTTATTTATGCAAAGCTCTTTGAGACAGTGAGGCCTCCCCTGACCACTCCAGCTGCAGGACTTCCTTTCTCTTTCACCCTCCTTTGTATTTCACCCCCTAGTATTTTCTAAGCCCAGGCATACTAAAAGATACGTTTGTTTTTATATCATTCTCTGTCTTTTCCCAATAAACTTCATTTGGGCCAAGATTTTGCCTGTTTTATTTTTTGTGGACTCCCATTTTTTAGAAGGGTACCTGGGCAGTACTATATGCTTCATAAATGTGTGTTAAATGAGTCCCAAACTGGAAACAACTCAAATGTCCACTAACATGTGAATGGATACACAAGATGTGGTATATACCAGTATATGCAGACATACTATGAACTACTTACTACTCAGTTAACTGGTATATGCAACAATACATGTACGAGTCTCAAAACCAGTACGCTATGTCAAGGAAGCCAGACACAGAAGAGTAAATAATAGATTATTCTGTTTACATAAAATGCAAACAAAAAGCAGCTTAGTGGAAGCCTGGAATCAGGGACAGAGGGAGGGATGGAATCTTTTGGGGGGTGATTGACATGTTCTGTATTCTAATTGTAATGATGGTTTCACAGGTACATACAACTATCAAAAGTCATCAAATTGCGCACTATAACTAGATGCAGTTTACTGTCATAAATTATTCACCCCCAAAAGGAAAATATGTTCATTGAATCAAGTTATCAGTGGTGTTACAGCTAAAAGTAAAACCTTTTAGAAAATTTAGATAGCTTGTGCTTAGAAATTTTTAACTCATGATTTGAAAAAAACAACGGTATTTTCTTTCCTCCATCTCAAGTCGTTTGTTAGGTGCTGTGTAGTGGATTCCAAGTGATAGAGCCTCTATGTACAACAGAATGCAACTCTGCCCAGTCCAGCCCCACCCCTACAATTAAATTTGAGCCATGGCTGCAGCCCCTGTGTCAGTCCATCTCATTGAGGGTCTTCCTCTTCTTTGCTGACCCTCTACTTTACCAAACATGATGTAAATTTCCAGGGAACGATCCCTCCTGATTATATGTCCAAAGTACATGAGACAAAGTCTAATCATTATTGATTCGAAGAAGCATTCTGGCCATACTTCCTCCAAAGCAGATTTTTTTTTTTGACACTCCATAGTATTTAATATTCTTCACCAACACCATAATTCAAATGCATCAATTTCTTCTTGTTCATTGTTCATTGTCCAGCTTTCACATACATATGAGGTGATTGAAAATGCAATGGTGCAGGTCAGATGCATCTTAATCCTGAAATTGATATCTGTGTTCTTTAACATTTTTTAAAGGTACAGCAAATTTGCCAACGACAATATGTCTTTTGATTTCTTGACTGCTGCTATTTTTTTTTTTTTCCAAAAGCTTTTTATTGTGCATTGAGTGATAGTTGACATGGGAGAATATCAGTTTTGCACTCATCTTATTGTATTTCGTATCATTGCAATGATTATAATCCCCTCCATACCTCACCATTCAGCAGTATTTACTTCTTTTCCCTCTGGGGTTTTTTGTTTTGTTTTGTTTTGTTTTGTTTTGTTTTGTTTTGTTTTAAGCACACAAAAACACTCGGGAATATATAATCATTTAAACAACTTAGACACATTCTGCAAACTTGCCTCCTGGCCGCCAGCACACAGCCTTTCTCTTTCCATGAGTCTAGAGTCCTCAGCTGTTCTATATCTCCATGTCATCATCTTTGCCTACATCTCTGGTGTAGCTGCTTCTCTGGATACGGTCCCACATTCTGCTCATGCTCTTCTCCCTTGATGGTCCTAGGGTCCTCTATTCCTGGAATGTTAGATTAACTACTCCCCCCTTTATGTTACAAAACTTTTCCTTTACAGTTGTGACTGTTGCAATTAGTCATGATAATAATTACTCACTATTGAATCATAAGAATCTTATCCCCATCTCCTTTCACCAGACACGTCTAGACTAGATGAAAACTATTCAGTGGGGATTCTATCTTCTACCACACACTCTGAAACTAAACTCCCTCTTGAAAACTTGTAAGTCAGCCACTCTGTGCCTTTATAGGCCCCCGATTTTAGGTAGCCAATGTCTACAGAGGAGATATGTTTGATCCTTGATGTGAGGACTCCTTCCCTCTGAGTTGGTATTTTGAGCTACAACATCCATAAGTATAGGTCAAGTTCATCAAATTGCAGCAATTTACGCTTGCTTCCTTTATCAAATTTCTTTATCTTCGTCTATTCAAGTTCTGATCAAGCCATCGAAGCTGGGTCAAATGGATACTATCTGCAAGTTTGGATGTTCTTGTGTGTCTCCTCTTACTTCTTATCAGCTGGACGCTTCACTCTCAACTCTAGCCCTCTGCAGCTAGGTCCTTGTCCATGGGTTTAGGAGTCCTCAGGTCTCACCACACTTCAGACCAACCAGTCTTTCCTCTTTTCTCTCTCTTCTCCAGGTTGGCAGGAGTCTATGGAACATGGTTGAGCTCAGCCCATATCGTCACTGCTGTTTTTCCATCTTCCACTCACTGGTAGACCAACTCAGTCACCATATAGCTTACATGCCAGCTGGTGTGTTCCCTTTGAGTTTCAATCTTGGAGGGGGATTTTCCTAAAGGAACTTGATTACTTTCCTTAATGGCTTCCCTGGGAACAACTTACTTGTTCTTGTAGTAGCCAATCAGATTGCCTTTCTGGTTTCAATTTTTCCTGCTGGTCTTTTTTCAAGAAGTATCTTCCGTTCTTTTAACCAGTCCAGGCTGTTCTACATGTCCTTTCATGTGGGAATGTCCCACCTCAGAAGGTTCTAGTTGGGGATCAGGATTCCACCTAAGGTCCTGTAGGCTCCAAAGGCTCTGCAAAAAGCCTACTAACTGGGGAAGGTCTAGAACCCCTTTTATGTATTCCAATCAGTTACAGGTTGAAGACGGGCTTACAACTTTTCTGTAATCATGTTTCCTGATATTCCTTTCTATCCCACTCAACTATCTATTTACAATACTAGGCAAGGGAAACCAACATTCATAAAACAGATTTGACTGCTGTTTTTGTGATCCTTAATTGTGGATCCAAGTAAAATGAAATCCTTGACAACTTCAATGTTTTCTCCATTTATCAAGATGTTTTTTATTAGTCCACTTGTGAAGATTTTTGTTTCCTTTAGTTTGAGTTTTAATGCACTGTAAAGGCAGTAATCTTTGATATTCATCAGTAAGGGCTTCAAATCCTGTTCACTTTCAGCAAATACAGTTGTGTCGTCTGCATATTACAGGTTGTAAATGAATTTTCCTTCAGTCCTGTTGCTGTGATCTGCTTTATATAAACTTCTTGGATTATTTGCTCAGCATACAGATTGAATAAATATGGTATAAGTAAACAACCCTGCTGAGTATCTTTCCTGATTTTAAACATTCAGTATCCCCTTGTTCAGTTTCAGCAACTGCCTGTTGGTCAGCATGTACACTATTAAGTGTTCTGGGATCCCCATTCTTTGCAATGCTATCCATAGTTTGTTATGATCCACATAATTGAATGCCTTTGTGTAGCCAATAAAAAAAAAAAATACAAGTAAGCATGTTTCCATCTGGTAATTTTTAATCTGTTTTTGTATATAAGGTGTATCTCTTCTAGACAGCATATTGAAGGGTCATGTTTTCTTATCCATTCTGCTGCATTCTGTCTGTTGATGGGTGTATTTAATCCATTGACATTCAGTGTAATTGTCAATAGGTATGAACTGATTGCAGTCATTTAATTGTATGGTTTTTGTGGGGATACTACTGTTTTCTTTGTACCACATGTTTTCCTGTGCTGAATTCATTTTTTATGTGTTTTTTCTTTTCAATTTCTTCATAGTTTTAATGTTTAAAAAATCTTCATGGATTTTCCTTTTCTTGATGTGGTGTATTGTTTCTTTGAGGTTACCCTGTAATTCATTAATTCCTCCCCCAATTTAAAGCAGTCTGTTTTGTATTAAAATCTACTTGACTTCCTCACCATTTGGAATTCTGTAACTATACTCTTCCTTCTTTTTCCTTTGTAGTTGTCTTCATTATAGATTGATATCTCTGATTCTCTATTTTCAATCTATGTTACTGTTATTGTTGAGTGCCATCAAGTTGGTACTGACTCATAGCGACCCTATGCACAACAGTATGAAACACTGCCTGGTCCTGAGCCAACCCCACAATTGTTGCCATGCTTGATCCCATTGATGCTGCCACTTTGCCAATCCATCTTGCTGGGGATCCTCCTCTTTTTCTCTGACCCTCCACCTTACCAAACATGGTATCCTTCTCCAGCAAGTGGTCCCTCCTGACAATATGTCTGAAGTATGAGAGATGAAGTTTGGCCATGCTGGCCTCCAAGGAGCACTCTGCCTGCACTTCTTCCAACACAGATCTGTTGATTCTTTTGGCAGCCCCATGGCACGTTCAATATTCTCCTCCAACACCATAACTCAAAAGCATCAAGTCTTCTACGGTCTTCCTTATTCACTGTCCAGCTTTTGCATGCATAAGAGGTTATTGAAAATACCATGGCTTGGGTCAGGCACACCTTAGTCCTCAAGCTGATATTTTTGCTCTTCAACACTTTAAAAAAAATCTAAAAGAATGATAATTAGGTACTTTCAAAGTATTGATAGAAAGATTGAGAAAAGCAAGGAGAACACAATAAAAACTTTAGAAGAATTCAGGAAAACACTACAAGCACAAATAGACAAAATAAATAACAAAAATTTGAAACAATACAAAACCTGCAATTAGAAATACAGATGATTAATACTGAGATCTCAGAAATGGACATTAGTACACTGAAAGGCCAAAGGAGTAGATTCAAAGCAATGGAAGCCAGAATTAGTGAGCTTGAAGATAAATGCCTCAATACTAGTATGTTAGAACAATCAGAAAAAAGAATGAAAAAATCTGAAGAAAGCCTAAGAAGTTTGTGGAACACCATAAAGAGGGACAACTTATGGGTGATCAGAATTCCAGAACAGGAGACAAGCACATAGAAAACCCAAGAGTTGTTAGAAGAAAACTGTCCTAACATAATGAAAAATGAAAACATAAGCGTACAAGAAGCTGACCAAACCCCAAGCAGGATAGATCCCAAAAGAAAATCACCAATAAATATCGCAATCAAACTTTCCAAAAAAATAGATGAGGAAAAAAATCTGAGAGCAGCTTGGGAAAAACGAAAAGTTACCTAGAAAGGAGAACAAATAAGACTAAACTCTGATTTCTCAGCAAAAATTATGCAGGCAGAAAGATAATGGAATGACATACACAAAATTATGAAAGAAAAAAAATTGCCAATCAAGAATCATATACCCAGCAAAGCTATCCCTCAACTATGATTGTGAAATTAGGACATTTCTTGATAAGAAAAAATTAAAAGAATTTGTTAACAACCAGACCAACTTTGCAAACAGTGCTAAAGAGTGAACTGAGAACCAAAGATAGCAGACAATGACCTAGATTACCATTCATGACAATAACACCCAGAACTCAATCCCGATATAGACGTATGTAAAGTAAAACAAACCTACAAGACTGAAAATAAGGAAGCAGAGATATTAATGTATGATGAAGTCAACTATAAAGCAAAAGGAGGGAATAGTGTAGATACAAAACTTCCAAATGGCAAGAAAGTCAAGTATATTTCAAGATAAAAGAGATTGTTTTAAGCAGGGAAAAAAAATAATAAATTACAGGATAACCTCAATGTAAAATAACACACTTGCACATCAAAGCGAAAAAAGAGGAAAATCCAAAAGACTTAGTAAACATTAACACAACAGAAATGAAACTGACAAGAAAATCCACAAACAAAATGAACTCAGCTTAGAAAACTATGTGGAACAAAGAATTCAGCAGCACCACAAAAAATTACACAAAATAATGATAACAATAAATTCATTCCTTTTGATAATTATGTTGAATGTAAATGAATTAGCTGTACCAGTCAAGAAACAGAAAGAGCAAAATGAGTAAGAAAACAGGATCTTTCAGTATGTTGTCTATAAGAGAGATAGTAAAAAGATAGCGACATCTAAATGTCCATGAACAGAAGAATGGTCAAACAAACTTTGATACGTACACACAATGGAATACTACAAAATGTTGAAGAACAATGATGAATCTGTGAAGCACTTCACAGCATGGTTGAACGTGGAGGACATTATGCTGAGTGAAATTAGTCAATCACAAATCATTGTATGAGACCAATGATGAAAAAAGTTAAAAATAAAAGAAATAATCTATTATGGTTATGGGGGAAGGGCTTGAAAAGGGTAGGGGAAATTATTCATGGACTAGAGGGTAGACAAGTGTTAACATGAGTGACAAGGCAGGCAATATACAAGAGGGAGGTTAGCGGAAGAAGGATGAAGGTAGTGGGAGACACAGGGAAGAACGCAATAGTGAAAGTGGTTAGAGGTAAATGCTGTTAACTGTTGGTACATGGAGGGGATTGCAACTACGTAGTGAAGTAAAATACATGGTTTGTTGATTGTAAAACTGATGATCTGCTCTGTAAACCTTCACTCAATTCACAATAAAAAGTTTGAAAGAAAATAAGAAAACAAACAAAAATGCCAGCAACCAATAGCCAAAACCAAAGAGTAACGAAGAAAGAAAAATTGGCAACAGCTTTCTCTTCACCAGTAAGTAGCATGCATCCTTCTGAGCCACCTTCTGGCCTCTTGTCTTCACAGGTACAGGCACAGAAAGTTCAAGACGGCCCTGCTGTCACTGTTCAGCCCACACATATAATCAGTCTTTCTTTTTCTTTTTTTCTCTCTTCTCTACCCCATGCACTGTTCAGCTGCTTCTACTAGTAAGAGCTAGTCCAGGGCTGGCCAGAGCCAACTTTGCAGATTTGGAGCAGGACATCCACAAGCAGGGTTATTGGGAATCACTTCTCCCCTGTCCCTCCTTCCAAGGAGCTCTGGTAGCATAGTGGTTAAGAATTGGGCTGCTAATCTAAAGGTCAGCAATTCGAAACTTCCAGCAGTTCTGCGGAAGAAAGATGAGGCTTTCTACTTCCTGTAAAGGTTTACAGCCTCATGAACCTTATACAAGGTCGCTATCAGTTGGAACCAACTCTATGGCACATAACCACCACCACCACCACCTCCCCACTTCAGTGGGGCTCACAAACTCAGCGTCCACCTCCAAGCAGTTCTGACCACCTAGAAAGTGGGAACTTCCCTGGGGGTGTATGCTGGTGGAGGTTAGTATCAACTCTGGTTACAGGGGAGTGTAGGGAACAAAAAAAAAAAAAAAATTGCACCTTTGTCACTGTGAGTAATGTGGATTTATTTTCTTATCTCTGAAGCCACTCACAAATGGGCAAGATACAAGTCAACATCTTTCTGTTATTCTCTGCTTTTAGCCATGATCCATCTGATATCAGCAATGACATCCCTCGTTCCATATCCGTTTGGGGATCCAGCCTGAATTTCTGGCAACTGCCTGTTGATGTACTGCTACAACAATTTTTTAATTATCTCTAGCAAATTTTTACTTGTCTATGATATTAATGATATTATTTGATAATTTCCTCATTCTACTGGGTCACCTTTCTTTAGATGGTGACCTCTTCCATTCAGTGGGCCAAATTTCTTGGAAAGATGAGTTAAAGCTTCCAGCACTGCATCAGTTTATTGAAACATGTAATTTGGCACTCCAATCTCAATTCCTGGAGCCTTATTTTTCATCAATGCCTTCAGTGCAGTTTGGACTTCTTCCTTCAATACCATCAGCTCTTGAGCATATGTTACTTCTTGAAATGGTTAAATGTTGACCAAATATTTTTGATACAATGACTCTGAATATTCCTTCCACCTTCAAGATTTTGCCTGTAGAATCCTTCAATACTGCAACTCAAGTCTTGAATTTTTCTTCAGTTCTTTCCGCTTGAGAAATGATGAGCATGTTCTTCTCTGCTGAATTTCTAACTCCAGGTGTTTGTGCACATTTCATTATAGTAACTTGCTTTACCTTCTTAAGCTGCCCTTTGAAATTTCTGTTCAGCTCTTTTACATCATCATTTCTTCTCATTGCTTTAGCTTCTCCACATTCAAGAGCAAGTTTCAGAATCTCTTCTCAATTTATTTTGGTCGATTCTTTCTTTTCTCTCTTTTTAATGACTTTTTACTTTCTTCCTGTATGATATCCTTTACATTTTCCCATTCTTGAATGGGGTTTAAAAGTGCTATTCTCCCATATGTAGTAGATAGCCCTTTCCTTTGCTGTCCCAAGGTATATAAAATAGGAATTATTGAAATCTGCTGATTCATGCATAATTAAGGGACCTATGTTTAAACATAGAAAGGAGAGCTCATGCTTGAGTGGAGCTTCCATATTATAATTATATATTGCAAATTAACTCAGTCATAGATCTGAACATTTCTTAACACCAAAATGCCTTGATTAACACTTTCCTTAAAGCCAGGGGCATGGCAGCTCCTTGTGAGTAAAAACTCTTTAATGTCTTCACATAATACTAACTTCCATTCTATTGTCCGTAGTTACAGAGACGTGTCCGTACCTAACTCTTGTTTAAAATCATCTATATAATTATCAATCTCAAGGCCTAAATTGAAATAGATTGTGAAATTGAATGCTAATTCCTTGTTTGCAACAAAATGGGTTTTCAAAGCAACTGAAGAAAAGTTTGCCTGTTTGTATGAAGTTGCAAGATTGAAAAGGAAGTAGAATAATGTGTTTTGCAATTAAATTCAGATTAGTTACATGGTAAATTGGACAATGAAGTAATAATTCATTCTTTTAATCAACAAAACATTGAACATATTGTTGTGTTAGGCAAAATACTTGAATTAGATAAAGGAAAGAAACTAGGTTCTTCACTGATCATTCATTGACTATTCTCACATAAACTGTCTAACTTTTATAATGGAATTCTCAGCCACGAAAGCAATGGAAACAATGAAAATCTATAATATGTACCATATTTTACTAATAAGTGAGAGAAAATAAGGATTATACAAAAAAAATAGAAGCAATAATAAATTGTTTGAAACTTCAAGTTACACAACTAGAAAAGAGATATTTTGATAAGTACTATCAATTACTATCTTTTGCATTGACGAGATGAAGTCTTTAAGTAACTCTGTCCCCCTTTCTGCCTTCTCAGCTATAACTTGCCCAATGATTTGAGATTCATGCCCTCCCTATTCTCTAGGGAAAAACATGAAAGTGAATGTTTGAAAATAAAATGAAGGGTTGAAATCCTATCCTTTAGAAGACAGAATCAGTTACCTGACACTTGATACCAACCCTTGCTGTATTAAGAATGTCAGTGTTTCACATGCCCCGCTAAGGAAAAGACTTATCTCCATACACACTTCTGTGGTTTTATTCAGTTTGGTAACACCTCAGGGAATTTCATTTCATGCAAGGCTTTCAGATAGTGCTTTCCAGTGACAGGCGCAAATCTGGGCACCCTATGGCAGCAGTTTCAGGGAAAATGAAAGCAACCTGGACCGTTCACGCTGGAGTATCACTGGCTTTGCTCTGGAAGTCAGCCTTAGAGAACTCAAAAAGAAGCAGTGGTGGTACCTCTTAAGATATTCATGCAGCCCCAGGATCATCAAGGGAGAAGAGCACAAGCAGAACGAGAGACCTTATCCAGAGAAGCAGCAACACCAGAGATGGAGGCAGAGATGGGGACATGGAGAGAGAACTCTAAATTCATGTAAAGAGAGGAACTGAGAGCTGTTGGACAGGCGGCAGACTTGCAGAATGTGTCTTTGGTTGTTTAAATTATTAATATATGCCTGAGTGTTTTTTTAAAAAAAACCAAAAAGCTAAAGTGGATAGAGAGAAATACTGTTAACTGATGGTACATGGAGGGGATTATAATCATTGTATTGAAACAAGGTGTATGATTTGTTGAATGTAAAACTGATGATCTGCCCTGTAAATTTTACTCAATCCACAATAAAAATCTTAAATTAAAAAAAAAAAAAAGATATTCATGCAAACTGTAAACATAATGGAATGAAAGATGATATGGTTGTATTTGGAGCTTATATTATGGTCAAAGAGGGCAGTGACAATGAGAAGTGGATGGCAGAGATTTAACTAAACTGCACTGAATTCATGAAGGGCTTAAGAATCAGCCTGACTGGGAAAACAGAGGTAAAACACCTGCGCTACTAGTCCACACATGAACAATGCATTTATTTTCAAACAAAGAGCAGCTAATGCTCAAGCTGTGGAAGGGGAGAGCTATTTTCAGAGAAAGTACAGCCACCTGAAAGAAACACAAGGGGCATTGTGTTTAGGAATGAAACATGTGACCTAGGGAAATACCAGTTTATCCGAGCTTTGGCTGGGTTACTTATTTCTTTGTTAAAGAAAGGGACATATTTTTGAAACAACTGTGATTAACTAAGGTTTAATGTGCCTTCTTGTAATTACCCATAATTTTAAAAGATTACATTGTAGCTTGTAAGCCTGGTTAATGAACAAATCAAGTGATCTTTTAAAAAAAAATACAGCATCACATGTTTTTTTGTTTTGTTTTGCTGGTTTGTTTGGTTTTTTTACTTAGAATTTATCCCCAAATACAGGTACCTCTAAGTTTTGCTGTTTATTAAGAGTAATTTTGTTGATTCACTTTGGTCTCTCTTTAAGCTTTTGGTTCCTTATCATGGACACATCGCCATCAATTATTTAATATTCTCCAAAGTATAATCATGCTACTTAGTGACTGAAGGATCACTCTGCACAACTGGAGTTTCAAATAAGATCATTTTCCACAATTTCTCTTTTGGGGGTCTTCTTGATCCATGGTCTCCTTAATTCAAAGGATAGCTCCTGATGAATTTTGCTTGTGTATTCTAAAATGTCTGGTGTGGAGCTGTAGAATCAGCACTAGACTGTCCACACATGAACCACAAGGTCGGTGGTTCAAACCCACCAGCTACTCCACAGAAACCCTATACAAGGTTGGTATGAGTCAGAATCTACTCGAGGCACTAAACAACAACAACATTCTAAAACTCAGAGAACTCACAGGCCCTTTCTGGGTCACTAGTAACCTGACAGAATGAACACAAATTGCTAGCATTGCTTTTGATTTCCATGCCATTTCTGTAAAAGAAGGCATGTTTCTAGTTTTATTCTTCTCTTGCTGTGTGCGCCACACAAGTTTAATAATTAGCTTTTCTAGACTTCTTGTCTCCTCCAGAAAAATGGGAGCTGTCTCACAGGATTATTCTCAGTATTACTTTTTTATAGTTGTTACCTATAATATATTTAGCAATCTCTTTGATCAACATTGTTTGTTTCTTAAATCACACTCCTTTCTTTTGCTTTTTTTGTTGTTGTTTAATTTTTTCTTGTGACTCAACCCCAGCAATCACTAAGTTACCAATGTCTGATTTATGGACAACTCCTACTAGGCCTTTAATGGTGATGTGATTATGTGGTCCTTTTGAACAGATTGAACCAACACCCTTCTCACAACAAATTCCTCAACACCATCACCTTCACTTGCTGAACATGCAACTTTTAAATCATTGAAAATCTTTTCTTGCCCTTTAAAAAAGAAACCAAAAGAAATGCAGAACAAAAAGCACAATAGATTGCAACACAAAGTGAGATGATAAAAATAATTTTAAACTCAAAAAAAAGGTGAGAATCGTTGCACAATTTAAAGAATACAATCAATGTTATTGAATTGTACATGTATAAATTGTTGTATTGGTGTATATGCTGCTGTGTGTATTCTCAACAACAAAAATAAACAAACCAAATATATATATATTTTTTTAATAAATAGCAATTCTAAGTATATCAACAATCATTAACCGGGATAAGGTCACCAGATGTGAGAGAGACTCTAAAATTTTTATTTTTTAAAATCCAACTATCTTCTCTGAATAGAACACATTTAAGACCTGAAAGCAAAGAAAGGTTGAAAGAAGTATTATAGAAAAAGATATACTAGGAAATTACTAACACCATTTAAAGAGTGTTATAGCTGTACTCTAAGATGGCCCCCAAATTCCCAGTTCTTAGTGTACAAACATCTTTTCCCAGTTATTCAACCACATACTAATCTAAGTACTGCTGTGAGGGAATTTTTGCAGATGTGCTAAATTAGTTGACCTTAAAATAAGGAGATTATTTAGGTGAACTTCACCTATTTACATAAACCATTGAAACATAAATTTAGTGGTCAAAGACAGATGATGTCAGAGATTCAAAGCATGAATAATTTAATCATGAGACATACTGCATTGCCAACTTGAATGGGAAGGATTCTCTATGGCAAGGAATGTGGGTGGCCTCTAGGAGCTGAGAGTGACCCACAGCTGACAGCTAGCAAGGAAACAAAAACATTGATTCTACAGTAACAAGGAACTGAATTATAATGCAAACACAAGATTTTGGAAGAAAACCTTGAGTTCCATATGAGAACACAGCCCAGCCAATACCTGGATTTTTAAACTTATGAGATGTTGCGCAGAGAACCCAATCATGCCATGCTTGGACTTTCTGACCTATGAGCTAATGTTGTTGTTATTGTTATGTGCCATTGAGTCAGTACCAACTCATAGTGACCCTATGCACAGAAAGACAAAACATTGCCCAGTCTTGTGCCAACCTCACAACCTTGCTATATCTGAGCCCTGTTGCTGTTGACACTGTGCCAATCCATCTCTTTGGGGGTCTTCCTCTTTCTCTCAGATCCTCCACTTTACCAAACAAAATATCCTTCTCCAGGGACTAGTCCCTCCTAATAATATGTCTGAATATTATCATATCTGACCATCCTGCCTTCCAAGGAGCATTCTGGCTTTACTTCTTCCAAAACAGACTTGTTTGTTGTTTTGTAAATCTGTGGTTCTTTTAATATTCTCCTCCAACACCATAATTCAAATGCATCAATTCTTCTATGGTCTTCCTTATTCACTGTCCAACTTTCACATACATATAAGGTTATTGAAATACCAGGGCTTAGGTCAGGAGCACCTTAGTCCTCAAGCTGACATCTTTGCTCTTCAACACTTTAAAGAGGTCTTGTGCAGCAGATTTCCCTGATGCAATACATCATTTGATTGCTTAATGGCTACTTCCATGGGCATTGATGGTTGATACGAGCAACTTCAATCTTGGAGAACTTCAGTCTGCTCTCCATTGATACTGATGTTGTTTATTGGTCCTATCATGGTGACTTTTGTTTGGTGTGTAAATTTGAATATTAGTGATATTAACTGGTGTTACTTGCAGGCATATGGATACTATCTTTATCAAAGACAACGTTGTACTTCAAGGCAGATCTTGATATGTTCTTTCTGATGATGAATACAATGCCATTTGTCTTCAGTTTGTCATTACCAGCATAGTAAACCATGTGATTCTCAGATTCAAAACAGTCAGTACCAGTCCATTTCAGCTAAGTAATGCCTGGTATGTCGATGTTTATGTGTTCCATTTCACTTTTTGACAGTTTTCAATTTTCCAAGATTCATAATTCATACATTCCATGTCTGATTGTTAACAGATGTTTACAGATGTTTCTCTTCATTTGAGTTGTGCCCCATCAGCAAATGAAGGTCCTGAAGGCTTTACTCCATTCATGTTAGCATGGTCAACTCTACTTTAAGGAGGCAGCTCTTCATCAGTCAGTATGGTGCCAGAAGATGAGCCTCTTAGGTTGAGTGCCTTCCAACCTGAGGGGCTCATCTTCCAGCACTGTATCTGACAATATTCTGGCTCTCTTCATCATATTTCAATATTCAATATTCTGGTGCTGACAGTGTTCCACTGCTATTCATAAGGTTTTCAGTGACTAAATATTTGAAAATAGTCCATCTCTCCTTCTTCCTAGTCTAGTTTTGTCTGGAAGCTCAGCTGAAACCTATCAACCATGGGTGACCCTGCTGGTATTTAAAATACCCATGGCATAGTTTACAGAATCACAACAACACCTAAGCCACCAAAGTACGGCAAACTGACATGTGAGAAGTGGGAACAGAACATATGGATCCTGAATGTTTTAAAGTCACTAAAGATGTGCATCAGGGTTGTATCCTTCACCATACTTACTCAATCTGTATGCTGAGCAAATAATCTGAGAAGCAGGACAATATGGAGAAGAATGAGGCATCAAGGTGCATTAACAACTTGCAATATGCAAATGACATGATCTTGCTTGTTGAATGCTAAGAGAATTTGAAGCACTTAACTGGTGAAGATCAAAGACTATAGCCTTCAGTACTGATTACATCTCAATGTAAAGAAAATACAAATCCTTGCCATTGGATCAATAAACATCATCATGATAAATGGAGAAAAGATAGACGTTGTCAAGGATTTCCTTTCACTTGGATCTACAATCAATGCTTATGGAAACAGCAGCCAAGAAATCAAACAACATACTGCACCAGGCAAATCTGTTGCAAAACACCTCTTTAAAGTGTTAAAGAGCAAAGATGTCACTTTAAGGATTAAAGTGTGCCTTAGTCATCCAGGATATTTTCAATCACCTCATATGCATGTGAAAACTGAACAACGGATAAGGAAAATCTGAGAAGAAACGATGCATTTGAAACATGATGTTGCTGAAGAATATTGATTATACCATGGACTGCCAGATGAACAAATAAATCTGTCTTGAAAGAAGTACAGTTGGAATGTTCCTTAGAATCAAGTAGAGGGTCAGTAAAAAAGAGGAAGACCCTCAATGAGATGGATTGACACAAGGGCTGCAACAATTGGTTCACTCATAACAACAATTGTGGAGATGGGGCAACGTTGGGCAGTGTTTCATTTTGTTGTACATAGAATTGTTGAGTTGGAGCCTACTCTATAGCACCTAACAACAGTTCTTTGTGGTTCATCTAGACATCATCAACAACATGCTGCAGTGGCTCTGGAGTCTTTCTTTTCATCTGAATAGTGTTTTGTTGTTGTTATGTTTTCTAGTATAGGATTCTTGATTACTGACTGAATAGCTCAAACTTGGTTCTATGCTTTGTTAGAGAAAATCTGTGAAAGTTCAAGGTAATTTTTCCAATACTCTGTAGCTTGTCAGTGCTCAACATTCAAATTCTGTCTTTCCAAGGCTTTTATGAGGGTTTAGTTTTAGGCTTTTTTAGGATGGGTGTAATTATTCCATTGTGTGATCCTTACTTTTTAAGCATCACTTTCTTGGAATCCCCAGGTACTAAGGAGATATTAGTAGGCCAAGGGTATTACGTTTGTCAAGAAGATATCACTCTTGATGGGTCAGCAAACTTAGGATAGTAGACTAAATTTTTTCCCCTGACTGTGTTTAAATAATGTTTTACTGGAACACAGTCATGCTTAATTAATTTATAAATCCTCTGTGACTGCTTTTGCTCTACAACAATAGAGTTCAATAGTTGAAATATGATTAACTGTCATGGAAAGACTGAATATTTACCCTCTGTCCCTTCATGAAAAAAATTTGCTGACCTCCAGCACTTTTTATCTATTTTGTTCTTAACTTCTTAGCTGTCACTCTTTGATAAGCCTTGCTCAGTTTCATTCCATGTATTCATAGTATAGCCCCTGATGAAGCGCTCATGGGAAACACTTATTTCTGAAGACCTTCTCCATAAAGCTTCACAAGTCCATAGATTCTAGTTGCTTCAGCTGCCTTGAAATCTGCACTCGGCATTCTCAGTTTAGTGGGGTCACTGTGCTGCTTTGTCCAGATGGATATTTTTTCTCCAGTCAGAGAACTGAAGCAATTAATGGAGTTCACTTCCTGAGTTTTCCATCCATTAGGGATTGTACTAATATACTGCCTGTTGTTCAATGCTTAAAAGTAATTACCTTATATATTTTGTGCATTTCTATGCTTGTTTTAGGTGGCAGTATTAGTTTAGTACAGTTTTTTATATCATAGCTAAAAGATGTTGCTGTTGTCGACTCGGTTCCGACTCATAGTGATCCTGTATAGTGTTTCCAAGGAGCAGCTGGTGGGTTTGAACTGCTGACCTTGTGATTTGCAGTTCAGTGCTGATCCTATAACACCACACCAGGAGTCCTAGCTAAAAAGTACAGTTCTCTAAACTCTAAATTTTAATATAGTTTAAATTCTCAGTATTTTAATTTACTTTCCTTTTGGGGTCATGTTTAAAATTTTTTACCTAACCTGAAGCTATAAGGATATTCTTCTATATTCTCTCGATGTTTAAAATTTTACCTTTACATTTACATTTTTAATCTATCTGGATATTACTTTGGTATATGATGTGACATAGGGATGCACTTAAAATTTTTTCACATTATTACTTTGACAAGTTCTGTTTACTGAATGTACTACCGTTTTCTCACTGAATTGCAATATGAATTGTCATAGATCAAATTTCCAAGTATGCTTCAACTATTTCAGGTCTTCGCATTTTTTTGTCAATAATCTATTTGTCTTTCTGTATACCAGATATCAGCTGTAGGACTAAAGGTGCGCCTGACCTGAGCTATGGCATTTTCATATGCATGTGAAAGTTGGACAGTGAATAAAGAAGGCCGTAGAAGAATTGATGCATTGAGTTACAGAGTTGGAAGAGAATATTAAGGCTGACCTTAAGCATCAAATGAATGACTCAAGTTCGTTTTTCTTTGCCTCAATTCTGGATAGATGTCCTGAGTTTACATTCAACATTTCATTAACTCTGCCCAGTGTCTGAAGCTATAACCAGAGTCAGATTCCTAAACTGTATGTGATCCATTATTGGATCTTGATGCCTACCTATGTGTTCTCTAGTTGGTACATAGGCAAAGGTCTGGAAGCATGCATATCTGCAGGAAAACTAGGAGCAAAAAAGAGAATGCCAGAACCAGCAGTTTCAATGACTCACTTAAAACTTGTTCTGAGTATAAAGTTCTTAAAATCAAAGTTAAGAGTAAACTTTATTTATAGGTATCTTAAGGAAAGTAATTTAGGATTTTGTGGAAATACCAAAAATTAGGTGTTAAGTTCCCAGTGCCTTCTCAATACAAAGGTCCATTTATCTCAACAAGTAATTCTTTTTGGATCCCACAGTCTGTTGATCTGAGTTGCTTAAACACTCGGACCATGCCTCGTGCCTCTTTATTTCCCCAGGATCTGGTATGGTGCCTGGCATTGAAAATAACTATTAATAGTTTTATTTTTAATAATTGCTACTACTTTTTAAACATTTACTGTGTTCCAAGGTGTTGCTAAGCACATTTGCAAATATTATCCCCTTTAATCTGTGTAATAACCTTCTCTCTCTCTTTTTAAACTTTTTACTGCCATCTCTTTTTCTTGATGAAAAAATTAAACTCGGAAGCTAAGTAACTTGTCTAAAATATTACTACTTGTTCATGGCTAACCTAAAGTTTGAACGTAGGTCCAATCTGAAATGCAAACTCTAACAACTATGCTGTAATTTTGAAGGGGGAAAATTGGAGAGGTAGGGAGAGAGATATGAAAGCTTACTGCAGCCTTTGAAGCCAGAACTAATAGCATGTTGCTACCTAGCAAGTGTGACCTCCAGCTATGTTTCCAGCTAATTATGTCTTTTCTGGCATTAAGGAAACTGTCCACAAAATTTTCAGACATAGAAAATTTCTCTCTAACGTGTGTTACAAAAAAAAAAAAAAGTGTAGCAACACAAGTATAAAGTAAGGAAGAAATATGAAGTATTAACTTTTATAAAGGAAGTTGAGGTTACTTTTTTTTTTTTTTTTGGTGAGTCTTGTTATTATTGTTGGCACATAAAATGACGTTCTTTGCAAATCTATATCTCTTAATTTGGCAGAAGGTAGCAATTTAAAGGAAACAACTATGGGTGGAAAAAAAAAAATCACGGCTTACAGCAGCATCTAGAATAAAAAAGTGATGTAATTTTCATTGCATGTCTCCTCAAGTTCGAGAATTCATTAGCACCTATATAGCACTTAGGTCATTTCAGACAAAGCCAGTTTCAATATTTAGCCATAAGTTCTTTTTGCTTTGTACTTCTATGATTTCCAATTAAAAGTTTAAGTACATCAATTACTTCAACATTAAATGTACATGTAAAATACACACAACAAGTTGTTTCTCTTTGAAGTCTTGGTGTATCATCAAAGTTTCTAAGAAATAAATTCTCAAGGGTTATTCTGTTTTTGAAGTTTATTTTAGCCCTAAAAAATTGGAAAACATTTCACTGGAAAACTGCTGCTAGTTCGGCTCCCCAGCCTTGACTGTATGAAATAACCTGATCCCTGACCCAGATTGAGTAATTTGGGGTGAATGTAATCTCACCTCAGCCAATCTGATTCTCCCTCACAGGCATTTGGAATTGGGACACCAAGTCAGCTCAGGTGGCTTGCTTAAACTAAGTCACTGCAGGAAGGATGTTCCCCCACCCCACCTCACCCCTGAAACATTGAGAAGCAGTGCCTGGCATTGAATAACAAAGGTGAAAATTATTTTATTTTAACAACAAATACTAGAAAGGGACATGTCTTTCTTTGAGCTGCTTAGATTAGGATGGAAGCTCCTGAGATCATAGGTATCAGAAGCCACAGAAACCAAGAAAGGAAAAAACAAAGGTTCCCTCCTTAGAAGAGAAAAGGGAGAAAGAAATCAGTACAAAGGTTTGTAGTAAGAGCTCTTCGGCATGTGAAGGGCCAAAGGAACTATCTCAGGATGAAAGGATCCCTAGCAGTCAGGGCTGATTACATTGCTGTTACAGAAATCTCAAAACCTTCAACAAACCCTATTATATATGGAAGTGGGCCAAGAGCCAGAGATGACCAGGAGAGCATCAGTTTGGCCTTTCTCCATCCCCTTATCTTAGTGCTGCCTCACCCAGAAATCTGTAGAAATCTCACTGAAGTCCCCAAGTACCACAGGATATGGAATATGGTTCAGACCAATATTTTATGAGTCTCAAAGTGCTGGGATATTTTAACTGACATTTGGATCTGCAAAGGAAGAAAAATGAAGTAGACTTGCAGAGAGACGCAGAAATGAAAGACCTTGGGTCCATGAGAGAGAAGGTATTGAGGCTTTCTATTTGCCAGTTCTAATTCCTCATTTTGCCAGACTGACTACATATTCTTGAAATACTTTTACCACTTGCTAATTTCCAATCTATTCCAAATAATAGTGACACATTGTAGGATAAGGACTGGACAACTAACCCTAAGACAGGCAATCAAATCCACCAGTTGCTACTCAGAAATGCTATACAAGGTTCCTATGAGTCAAGCCAATTAAATAGCTCTTAACAACAACAACATAGTAAAGACCTGCTACTTAGAGTTTCTGAGACTATAAATCTTTAAGGGAGCAGAAAGTCTCTTCTTTCTGGATTTGAACTATTAACCTTGTGATTAGCAGCCCAATACTTTAACCCACTGAGTTACCAGGGCTCATTTTGAAATGCCTACATCCCTACACTGACAGACAACTTATATGCCTGTTTATCATACTGTTAGGGCTTGCATGTTGCTGTGAAGCTGGAAACTATGCCACCAGTATTTTAAGTGCTAGCAGGATATCCATATTTGTGCCCATCACAAAGAAAGATCACTCAAAGAAATGCAAAAATCATCTAAACAATATCATTGGTACAACACGCAAGTAAAATTGTGCTGAAGATAATTCGAAAACAGTTGCAGAAGTACATAGACAGGGAGCTGCCAGAAATTCCAGCTAGATTCAAAAGAGAATATGGAGCAAGAGATATCATTGCTGACATCAGATAGATCCTGGCTAAAAGCAAAAAATACCAGAAGATGTTTACTTATGCTTTATTGACTATGTAAATGCATTCGACTATATAGATCATAACTAACTATGGATACCACTGAAAAGCATGGGAATTCCAAAACATCTCATGATGCTTCTGAGGAATCTATATATAGACTAAGAGGCAGATGCTCATTAGAACAGAACAAGGGGATACTGAATGAGTTAAAATTAGGAAAGGTGTGCACCAAGGTTGTATCCTTTCACCACAATTTTTCAATTTATATGGTAAGCAAATAATACAAGAAACTGAATTATATGAAGAAGTACAGGACATCAGGATTGGAGGAAGACTCATTAACAATCTGTGATATGCAGATGACAAAACCTTGCTTGCTGAAAGTTAGGAGGACTTAAAATACGTATTAATGAAGATCAAAGACTACAGTCTTCAGAATGGATTGCACCTCAGTGTAAAGAAAACAAAAATCCACACAACTGGACCAATAAATAAAGTGGAAAAAAAAATCGTCGCTGTCAAAAACATTATTTTGCTTGGATCCACAATTAACACTTATAAAAGCAACAGTTAAGCAATCAAATGACTGCATTAGGTAAATCTGCTGCAAAAGATCTCTTTAAAGTGTTCAAGAGAAAAGATGTCAGTTTGAGGACTAAGGTGTGCCTGACCCAAGGCATGGTATTTTCCATTGCCTCATATGCATATGATAGTTGGACAATGAAAAGGAAGACCTTAGAAAAACCAATGCATTGGAATTATAGTGTTGGTGAAGAATATTCAAAGTACCATGGACTGACAGAAACAAAAACAGATCTGTTGTGGATGAAACACAGCCAGAATGCTCCGTAGAAGCAAGGATGGTGAGACTTTGTCACTCATTCTTTGGACATGTGTTCAGGAGAGATCAGTACCTAGAGAAGAACATTATGCTTGGTAAAAGTCAACAAAAAAGGAAACCCTCAGTAAGATGGGCTGATACAATGGGTAGAAACAGCAGTCTCAAACATAACAACAATTTTTAGAATGGCGCAGGAATGGAAAGTGTTTCATTCTGTTGTGCATAGGGCTCTTATGAATCAGAAATGGCTTGATGATACCTAACAACAACAACAGGGTCACCCACAGTGGACAGGTTACAGCAGAACTTCCAGACCAAGACAAACTAGGAAGAAAGAAAAGTAAGTAGTGGGCCACTTCTGAATAGTTAGCCACTGAAAACCTTATGAATAGCAATGAAACATTATCTGATATAGTAGCAGATGAGAACCTCAGTTGGAAGTCACTCACTCACAACTGGGAAGAGCTGCCTTCTTAAGGTGGAGTTGATCTTAATGATGTGGAAGGAACAAAGCTTTGGGGACCTTCATTTGCTGATGCGGCACAACTCAAAATGAGAAGAAACAGCTCCAAACAAACATTAATATTCAGGGCATGGAATGTATGAAGTATGAATATAGGGAAATTGGAAGTCATCAAAAATGAAATAAAACTCATAAGATCCTAGGCATTAGGAAGCTGAAATGGATGGGTATTGCCCATTTTGGATCAGACAACCATATGGTTTACTATGCCAGAAATGACAAATTGAAGAGGAATGGCCGGCATTTATCATCAAAAAAAAGCATCTTGGGGGAGAGGGTAGAAGAACAAGGTAGATAGGGAAACACTGAGACAGGTTTGCACGGCCTAAGTGGGTAAGAGGTGAATAGTGATGCACGCTCAACTCTGGAACAATGGGGCTCTGCAATACAGGGATCGAAGTATAGTCTGAAGAAAGGAAATAATGTTAAGATGCTTGATTGTCTTATGAATATTTGTTTCCCTTGCCTACTATTATAAAATAGACACTTGAGTAGAATAGAAAGGAATGTCAGGAAACATAATTACAGAAAGCTTGTAAATCCATCTTTAGCCTATTAACTGATTGGAATACCTAAAAGAGGTTCTACAACTTGCCCAGTGAAACAAGCTTCTTGTGGAGACTTTGCAGTATATAGAACCTGAATCCCATCCAGAACCTTCTGAGGTGGGACATTCCCACTAGAGGACAAGCAGACCAGCCTGGAACAGCTAGAGCAACAGAAGATATATCTTCAAAGAAAGGTCAGCAGGAAAAATCCAAAAGAAAAATGGCTGTATGATTGGCTACTACAAGAATAAGCAAGTTGTTTGCTGGGAAGCCATCAAACCAATCAAAACATATCAGTTTGGGCTACACCTCAATGTAAAGAAAACAAAAACTGTCACCAGTGGACCAGTAAGTAACATCATGATAAATGAAAAAACACATTGAAGTTGTCAAAGACTTCATTTTGCTTGGAAATCCTGTGATATCATCACAATTGTTGCTATGCTTGAGATCATTATTGCTGCCACTCTGCCAGTCCTTCTCCTTGGGGGTCTTTATCTTTTTCACTGACCCTCCAGTTTACTAAGTATGATTGTTGTTGTTATTAAGTGTTTTCAAGTCGATTCTGATTCATTCTTAATGTTGTTAGATGCCATCAAGTTGGATAGCAAGTCATAGTGACCCTATGCACAGCAGAACAAAACACTGCCTGGTCCTGCACCAACTTCATAACCATAGCTATGCTTGAGCTCATCACTGCTGACACTGTGCCAATCCATCTCATTGGGATCTTCCTCTTTTTCTCCAGCCCTCCATTTTACAAAACATGATACCCTTGTCCAAGGACTAGTCCTGTCTCATAATATGTGTGAAGCATGAGAGACAAAGTTTGGTCATGCTGGCTTCCAAGGAATATTCTGGCTTTACTTCTTCCAACACAGATTGGTTTGTTCTTTTTGGCAGTCCATTGTACTTTCAATATTCTCCTCCAACGCTATAACGCAAATGCATTAATTTTTCTACAGTCTTCCTTATTCACTGTCCAACTTTCACATGTATATAGGATTATTGAAAATGCCATGATATGGGTCAGGTTCACCTTAGTCCTCAAACTGACAGCTTTGCTCTTCAACAATTTAAGAGGTCTTGTGTGGCAGATTTGCCTAATGCAATACGTCATTTGATTTCTTGCCTGCTGCT